>NC_066619.1:130506827-130875395 GCF_025201925.1 Gopherus flavomarginatus
GAAGAGCTGCCCTTTTGTGGTACTGCGTGTTGCACAGTCTCCTTAGGCATCCAGTGCTCTGTACCTGGTGGTTAGCTACTTTGACTGTAAAGTTATTCAAAGTGTAACTTTGATTTTTAAAGCCCTTAAAGGTGCAGGACCTGGCTGTATGTGAGAGCCTCTTGCTGGAGCCTTGTGCTCAGACAGCAGGCCCTATTTATGGACTGTACCACTGAGCGTTCCTCTCCCATCTGTCCGTCCCCCTTGTCTGTTGTGCAGCCCATTGAATAGGGCGCTGGGCTGGGATCCAGGAGAGCTGGGTTCTGCTTCTGGCTCTGCCTCTGACCTGACACATGACTTCAGGTAAGTCACTTTCCCTCTCGTGCCTCTATCTCCCCTCCCACCCGTTGTCTTGTCTATGTAGAAATAAGCTCTTTGGGGAAGGTGATCTCCCCCTCTGTGGGTACTGCTGCACTGCATGTAGAATACATACGGCGTGGATATAAATAGTCGAGGAGCTGGTGAGGTGCGGCTTAGGGGAGTAAAGCCACACCTGAAGGGTGTGGGTGTGTAGGCAAGTACACACACTGCTCACCCAAGCTGTGCCTCCCCATCCAGGCTGCTATTTTTAGCCATGTGGTGTCTCACTGCCTCCCCTCTGCCAGAGCCTTTCACTGATACATGTAGCTACACACCGCAGTGTGGACCCAGTGTGTAGCCACACATACGCTATGTGCCACCACCAGTGGTGCGTAGTGTAGACAAAGCCTGTGTCTGTGCTGCACCCAGCACAATGGGCCCCTGTTCTTCGATAGGCTCTTGAGGTGCTGCTGTAATGTGAGTTCCATCTGAATTTGGTAGGTGATTGGGCTTTTGCTCTGTCGGGTCCTAGTGGGCCTGGAACTTGCTTCTCCTTGAAATCCGTCTTGGCACATCCCTTCCTGCTTCTAAATAACATCTTTTGGATTTGGAGTTTTAATCTGAGCTCTGCTGGCCATATCTATTGCTTCGTCCCTTTCTGCCCTACTTTTCTTTTTTTATAGATTCTTTTGGCAGGTTTTATGTGTTTAAGCTTTTAGAGGGTGATTTTATCTGAATGATTTCAATTGTGTCAACTTCCTTCCTTTTGCTTTGGCAGAGGAACTTTACACAGACAGTTATTACTTGATTCATATTGTTGGATATTGTCCAGTCCTCCCTGACTATTCCAAAAATATTCTTTTTCCTTCATTATATACACAGCCGTTACCAGGTCTCCACCAATTCCTAATTCTCCAGGCATCTTTATTACGTTGCTTTTGTTTGAGCAACGTTTAGCTCTTAAAGCAGTTCCGTACTGAGCATTCTTGAATCATCATTAAATTCATTCCTCTTCCCATCACACTGCTGCTTCTCTAGTGTTTTGTCTCCTGATATATTTATGAAAGCCCTTAACCCCTTAGGGTATCATTAACTCATTCTACTTATTTGCTGCCCTTATGTTTTCTGTACATGCTTTAACTGAGTCTGCATATTCCTGTTGAATCCCTTCTCTCTTTCCCATACTTTTTTTTCTTTTTTCTTAACAATCAGATATTCTTAATTCCCCAAATTTTCCTTTCTTGAACATCAGGCTCATTATACCAACACGTATGATTTGTTTGTATAGTGAATTCAGACATCACTCAATATGATAGGAAAGCTTATACAGCAAGACAGTATTAAGAAAACTAAAGAAGAACCTGTCTGACATTATGGAAATATCATAAAAGCCCTTCTAGAATCCTACGGGTTATTTGCACTTAAATATTTATCTTTTGGGTGGTTTCTCCATAGATTCTTATAGGGTTTCTAGTTTCCACTATGATGTTTTCATATGGAATAAACAAATGTAAGGATTTTTTTCTGGGATGTAAAATAAAGAATAATGAAACAGATAATAGGGATGATCCAGGCAAAATGGGAAAGTGTGGAGCATAAAATATGTTTTCAGGTCTGTCTGTTTTAGAATATTCACTAGGAATCTAACCAGCTTTGAAGAAATGCAGCATATTCAATCCATTTTGACAGACATGTGCATGCATACCGTTTTCTTAGTGTATTCTGCAGATTTCTGGGAATGCAAAGCATGTCATTGCCATATGTCATTTAATCTCCCAAAATACCAATATTCCCATCTACTTTTGTTCTTATCTATAGTCAGTGGCATGGCATTTCCTCACAATTGCAAGCCCTTTCTTTTTTTAAGTCCTTTTTCCTTTGGATTTTCATCCATATTATATTTAAGACAAAGTGCCCTTCAAACTGTATCCTTGTTTAGAAATGAAAATTGTAACTCTCTCGCATCAACTGCCTCATGATGTGTATGCTCTGTATTTGAGTATTTCTTGTCTTTGGTTAAAATATCTTTCATCTAGTTCCCTTTTGTATAGTCTTTGAGTCTAACCTTCAGATCTCATTAGATGAAGAATGTGAAAAAATATTCCATGTGTTCTGGCCACAAGCAGTCCAACTTTGCTGGCATTTATACTGGAGTAAATGAGAGCAGAGGTTGGCCCCAGACCGCACTGTAGTGACTGGTTGTTAAAGGTTGCTTGAAGATGAGTCTAAAGGCTTCAGTTTAGCATAAATTTGGTAAAAACAATGAGGAGTGCTTGTGGCACCTTAGAGACTAGCAAATTTATTTGGGCATAAGCTTTCGTGGGCTACAGCCCACTTCTTTGGATGCATGGAGTAGAAAATACAGAAGCAGGTATAAATAGACAATACCTGAAAAGATGGGAGTTGCCTCACCAAGTGGGGGGTCAGTGCCACGAGACAATTCAGTTAAGGTGGAAGTGGGCTATTCTCAACAGTAGAATACTTTGTAGTGGTAATGAGGCCAATGTAATCAGGGTGGCTCATTTCAAATGGTTGACAAGAAGATGTGAGTAACAAAAGGGGAAAATTAGTTTGGAGAAATTAGTTTTTGTAGTGACCCACTGCTATCACTCTGATACCTGTCATAGATTTGATGTGGCGCAAAAGCAAAATAGCAAACTGATAAGATAGTGCAGCTCATTACATAATAAAAAGACTGAAACAAAATTAAAATAAAAGTGGCCCTGCTGGAGCGATGCAGATGTTTTTAAATGCCAAGGCGTGTTTGTGATGCAAATACAAAACGTGCATCGCAACAGAACTGATTGTTGCATCCCTACAGAATATGCCGTTGTTCTGTAGACAAGTGCATTGTTCTGAAACGCTATTTAATTTAAATTACTGATACTCTGACAGAGGGTCCTGAGCTGCAAGAGGCTTTTTCATTGTGTGATTTAATTATTAACCAATCAGGAGGCTTTTACTATGTAATTAACCAATTGTAGCTGATAAAATAATAATACTTGGTCAGTCATTTTGCTGTGAGAATAACATACACTAAATATTTCCCTGTCATACTGTTTAAATATGAATACATAGCACAATAGTAAATGAAACAATGAATTCACACTCCTGTGGCTCTTTTGGGGAATGTTGATCACTAATTTGGCTCCTGAACCCCTGAGGTCTGAGTATCACTGCTTTAAACTGAAGGATTGATCACAAATTGAAAAAAACCCAGCATACCCCTAAGATAGAAATAATTAATATTTAAAGCTCGTGTAATTCCCTAAAGTAAAAATAACTGATTAAAATAAGGGTGTTTTTTTTTTACTTTAGCCCCAAACAACAGAGCATTGAATATTATAACAACACACAAAGAACAGCAAAGGGAGAGAAAAATTAAGAGGCACAAACAAGGAAGAAAACATCTTGCTCAGATTTGCTATAGAACGCTGCTGAGACAGCAAGGAGGTACGAAGGCCGCTATAGATATTAGGAGTGGCAGAGGAGAATACTGTTTCATCAGCAATGGCCAGATTGCGTCAAGGGACAGAAATAACGTGACTGGAGGGTGGAGAAGACCTGGAGGGGAATGGTAAGATGAAATCTGTGTGATAAGAAAGGGGGAAGTCCCCTAGGGAGGCAGTGTTAGCTTGCATATAGAGCAGTGGTTCTGAACCTTTCCCGACTCCTGTACCCCTTTCAAGAATTTGATTTGTCTTGTCTACCCCCAAGTTTCACCTCACTCCAAAACTTACAGAATTGGACATAAAAATATAGAATTGTCCCAGCACACTGTTACTGAAACATTGCTGAATTTCTCATTTTTATCATATAATTATAAAATAACTCAATTGGCATATAAATATTGGGTTTACATTTCAGTGTATAGGATACAGAGCAGTATAAACAAGTCATTGACTATGAAATTTTACTTCGTACTGTCTTCACTAGTGCTTTTTATGTAGCCTGTTGTAAAACTAGGCAAATGTCTAGATGAGTTGATGTACCCCCTGGAAGACCTCTGAGTACCCCAGGGGTACACATACCCCTGGTTGAGAACCACTAGTACAGAGCACTGGCCTGAGAATTAGGAGACCCTAGTTCTCTTCTTGATGTGGCCTTGGGCAAGATACTTCACCACACTGTGCCTCAGTTTCCCCATCTATAAAATGGAAATCATGATGCTTTTGTAAAGCAATCTGAGATCCACCTCTGCCCTGTATAAGAGCTAGGTATTGTTTTATTTTCAGTTTTGAGCTGGCTGCAGGAAGCCAACGGGGTTGTCTGAGAATAGGAGTGAGGTGTTGTAGGTGTGAAAAGCTTACTCGGCGCCAGGTTGATTGTGAACATGCTGGAGATTTGGGAAGGCCATCAAGAATTGAGTCAGCATAGAGTCAGGATACAGATTGCAGCACAGGAGCAGCTGGGGCCGTGTAAACGTGAACAGAATTGCAGAGATGAGGATAGAAAGATATCCAGGCATAGATCTGACTAATGTTTCTTTCATTATTATTTTCTTTTTGTGCAGCACCTCGCACAATGAGGTCCTGGTCCAGGCCTGGGGCTCCTACACACTATGAGAATACAAACAATTTTTCTATTACAGTAGGGCCCAGAGATCCCAACTCAGATCAGGGCCCCATTGTGCTAGGTGCTGTACAAATACATATTGAGAGATGTTCCCTGACAAGGAAATAGACAAGTCAGACACGGGTGAAAGAAGCAAAGTATTATCCTCCTTTTACAGAGGGAAAACTGACGTTATTTGTCCAAAGTTGCACAGGATGCAGAGCTGGGACTTGAAACCAGATTTCCTGAGTTCCAGGCCAGTGTTGACGGGTATTTGTCTGTACTGCAATTAGACACCCATAGCTGGCCCGCCTGGCAGAGTCCTAGAGCCCAGGCTCCAGCCCAGGCCTGAACATCTTCTGCAATTAAACAGCCCCTTAGGCGAAACCCCACAAGCCCAAGTCAGCTGGCACAGGCTTTTTCATTGCAGTGTAGATGTACCCTACTCACAAAATCATCCTTCCTATAGTGAAAACACCTTTTAATTTTCACCAATCACATTTCAGAGCCACCTCCTTGAATCTCTGCCAAGCAGAGCACCCCCAAAGTGACAACCATACTTGTAAATATCAAATGACTCGGTAGCCCAATTTTATACAGAGCAGAGCACAGGGAAACTCTTCCTGACAGCTGTGCGGCCTGTGCAAACCACATACTGTGTCCCAAGAAATTGTGAGTCACCTGGAAGAGACAGTAAGAGCTGGCATTTTGCCATTAATTTCGGAATCAAATCAATGCCAAGTACTTTTAAAAAAACTTACCCTACTGATCAGCTAAGCCACAATCATTTATTTCTCCTTTTTATCCCCATCTGCCAATGAGATTTAGACAGCAGCAACTGCTAATTTTCTGGATGAAAAACTACACACATTTCCTCCTGTGTGTAGCCCGTGACACAGCCATTGGCCTAGTCTGTGGATTTACAGGGACTTCTCAGCAATACCTGCTTTAAGTCTAGTAGCCATTAATGCTTTCTTCCCTGTCGCTGGTGGGTTGAAGTGGACAGAGGATGTTTAGGGGATCTTGAACTCAAGCATGTGCTCAGCCTTTGCTGTTAGACACTAAGGAATCAAAGACTGTGTAAATTCCTTTGGACTCAGTTCAGCCCTGGTTTAAGCAGGTGCAACTGAGTTTCTGATTTTAAGCTAGAGTTAGATTTGTCGGTATAGAGGAAGCAGGACTAGGACCATGGATAGAGCCCCTCGTTCTGAAATCCTGCTAATGGAAGTAATTACTGTCCAAAAAGGGCTGCTTTAATGGAAAGAGAAATGGGGCAGCGGAACTCAAGGGACTGAAGGAGGAGTGGGTGAGGGGGACTCTGAAAGCCAAGTTAAGTTTCCAGACTGAAGTTGGATGCTACTTTTGAGAATCTCTTGATGAGGAGCGCTACAACCCTGTGTCTGATCAAATTATACTGGCAACTAGTCACGATCTAGAGTCCTTGGTCGGAGTATTTGATTTTAGCTGGCTTTGATCTGATTTGCTAATCTTCACATCAAGTGTCTGAACATTAGCTATGTCTTGAAGTATGGCCTATTGTACAAGTCCTTTCTGAAAGTCAGTGACTCCATTGGAGCATCGGTTTTTGTGTGTCTTGCTGCTTCCATCGTTGTCTTCGCTGTGAGTGCAGGATTGGACCCTGACCCCCATCTTTTTGTAAAACAGTGTGAAAACTAGGGCCTTCGTGGCTACCGGGGTACACTGGGGATCATGTCAGCTTTGACCTATTTGAATAATTCTGTCCAAGAGCAGGAACTGGAGCAATAACAGGTGCTCTTGGGGGCCTGATTCTGATTTTGCTTAAACAGGTTTTATGCCATTGTATTTCCATGTATTTAAATGGAGTCACTCCTGATTTGCACGACTGTAAACAAGAATAGACCTGGACCCCAGGCATCTACAGTCATGCTTTCTGATTCCTCTCCAAAGAACTGTAAGGCCCGATCCTGATCTAAGCTGCGGGCACAGTAATGACCCAGAGACTCAGTAATGCTCACCTGACTCTGAAGGGGACGAGGACAAAGCCAAAAAGGAAGAAAGAACATGATAAAAGGGAGAGACATCTGCCAGGCTCTCTCTCCTCGACCTACATCTACAGCCACCACCACCAAGCAACTGAAACACCAATCAAAGGGGAGAGCTTGACTGAAAAGTAACCAGCCAGCCTGTGGTGAGAAGCTTCTAAGTTTTTAAGGACATTGAAAGTATTAAGATCAGCTTAGAATGCGTTGTGCTTTTATTTCATTTGACCAAATCTAACTTGCTGTGCTTTGACTTATAATCACTTAAAATCTACCTTTATAGTTAATACATCTGTTTGTTTATTCTACCTGAAGCACTGCGTTTTGGTTTGAAGCGTGTAAGAGGCTCCCCTGGGGATAACAAGCCTGGTACATATCAATTTCATTGTTAAATTGCCAAACTTATATAAGCTTTCAGTGTCCAGCAGGCATAACCGGACACTGCAAGACGGAGGTTCCTAGGGTTGTGTCTGCGACCGGCGATATTGACTAGTGTCATTAACTTGCAAGTAGCTGGGAGCAGAGGCTGTGTGTGAACAGCCCAGGAGTGGGGGTTCTCACAACAGAGCAGGGTAAGTCTGGCTCCCAGAGTCAAGGATTGAAGAGACCTAGCAGATCACCAGTCCAGACAACACCAGAGGGGAATGTCACATACAGAGTTTTGGTGCGGGGGGGGGGGGTGCAGGTTCTGGGAGTGGGCTCTGGCAGCAGGAGGAGGTGCAGGCTCGGTGAGGGAGTTTGGGTGCGAGGGGGGGCAGGCTCTGGAAAGGAGTTTGGTGCGGGAGGAGGTGAGGGGTCAGGCTGTAGGAGGGAGTTTGGGTGCTGGCTGGGGTTGGGTGTGTGTGGCACTTACCAAAAGCAACTGGCATGCCCTCTGGTAGCAGTTTCTAGGCAACCAATGAGAGCTGCGGAGTCGGCGCTGGCGTGGGAGCAGCACGCATAGACTCCCTGTCCCCTCCCTCCTCCCAGGGGTTCCAGTCACTTCCAGGAGCAGCATAGGGTGAGGGGGGGCAGGAAGACTGCCTTAGTCGTGCTGTACGGCCAACGGTGCTGGCGGCTGGGGAACCCGGGGCCTTTTTAATCACCTGGGCCACTGGCAATTGTCCCCTTTGTGCCCTCCCGTTGGTGGGCCTGAGCAATGGAGTGCCCACATTCAGGCAGTCCTGTCGGTTCTGCTTTCATAACAGTGCTGTTCTCTGAGAGCGTAGCAGTGCCGGGGTTTGAGCGGGAGCTTACACCTTCAAGGCCAGTCTGGGGCAGAATCTTTGTGTGCGTGAGGAGAAACTCATTAGTGACACGGGAGTGGTCAGCGATGAACTAGGCTATGGGCCCTTAAGCAACTACCTCCTCAATAACCTCTTCCTGGGAATGAAAGACTGTTTTCCCCATTGGCTGCCTTGTAAGTGACCATGGACTCTGATTGCACCTCCTGCTTCGTGTAACACTAGGCCCCACCAATGCAGAACTCCTTTCCTGGGGGGCTGCGAGCTGCCCTTCTGAGCACAGCTAGAGTTAGGCTCCATGGAAGGAGGTTGGGGATGCTGTGCATGGGACCTGATAGGCCCTGGGTTAAGATCTTGGCTTAGGCAGGCATAGGTCTCACAGCCTGAAGCTTGAAAACACTGCAAACCTGAAGGGTAATGGCTGGGGAGCCGAACTTTAGAGGGCGTGCACTGATGCAGTCCTTATCAGATTCCATTAATGTAATGGGAGCTGCAGTAAACTCATTCCTACCGACTGTGAGCCACTGATATACCCATGGCCAGGACCCAGCAGCTGCCCTGGTTCTCAATGGGGGGAAATAGAATGAGGAGGAGGTCTCCGTTCTCAATGGGAGCTTGTGTGTATTGAACTGTTTGAAAAACCTGGTCCTATACTCTGTTTCAGTTTGAACCCAGAATGATCTAAGAGTTTTTTTTATCAGAGGGATTGAAGTGGATGGGGATAGCTCAGTGGTTTGAGCACTAGCCTGCTAAACCCAGGATTGTGTGTTTAATCCTTGAGGGGGCCATTTAGGGATCAGGGTCAAAATCAGTACTTGGTCCTGCTAGTGAAGGCAAGGGGCTGGACTCGATGATCTGCAAGGTCTCTTCCAGCTCTGTGAGGTAGGTATATCTCCATGTTATAAATCCCTTTTCCCTCAGTGCATTAACTGATCTCTCATAACGACATTGAGTTTTAAAGGCTCTTAGAAAGTTCTAAAGGTTCCAATAAGCCCCAAGCAGAATATTGCCATGCTCTGTTTTGGACAGCTTGCCCACCAGAGAGAGGCAAGGTCTTAGCCACGCATACATCTGACCACTGACGTGTGGACAAGTGGTCAAGCAAGCAACTGATTAAATCTCTTCCTGACATACTGGCTTAGCTGTGAGCCTAGGGTAAGCAGAATGTGTTATTTTCAGCATAGCATCTGGGTCTGGTACCTGCAGCATTGCGCAGTGCGGAAGATGCTGACCAAATACCATGTTCCCTGGACATAACACATACCAGTGAGAGCACTCAGAATGAGCAGCAAAGTGTTGTCAACGTATGGCTCATTGCATAGGGCCTAACATAGGGCTGCGTTATTGCAGCAGACAAGCTACTGACAATCCAGCAATTCTGGGCTCCCTCGTGTCCACGGCTTTGCCCATTTATTTTAATTAGATCATGTAGGATTTCTGGGTGCTGAACACCATGTGACAACCATGTTAGCTGCAATGTGACCACTTACTGAAGATGGTAAGACATGACCTCAAATCCTACAATATCGTTTTTTTGTTTATTATAACAGCTCAATCAGGGTATAGATTCAGACTACCCAGTGAAATGAAATGGGATTTGGGTACCTGACTCCCTTCAGTTGATTTGAAAATCTCAGCCATAATGACCAGGTGAAAATCTCCCTTCTGCCATGATTACTACAGTGCTTTCTAAACATGGATCCAACCAATCATTTACAGCACTACATCACACAGAGAGATACCAAGTGTGCAATTGCTGATTCTCTCCATGATGGCATTAGACTTGTCTTTCATAAGAACATAAGAATGGCCATACTGGTCAGACCAAAGGTCCATCTAGCGCAGCATCCTGTCTTCTGACAGTGGCCAATGCCAGGTGCCCCCAATGGAATGAACAGAACAGGTAATCGTCAAGTGATCTGTTCCCAGCCTCTGGCAAACAGAGGTTAGGGTTACCACCCCTGGCTAATAGCCATTGATGGACCTATCCTCCATAAATGTATCTAGTTCTTTTTTGAACTCTGTTATAGTCTTGGCCTTCAGAACATCCTCTAGCAAGGAGTTCCACAGATTGATGAACAGAAACCTAATACTCCCTTTTCTATGGTTTTATAGTGTCAAACTGCACTTGCCTCCATAGCCCTATAAAGCTCTGTCTCAAGTCAGTTTTTCTTGTGAAAGGAAACTATTTTAAGGCACAGGTTTAAAAAAAAACCACTGTTGTTTTGGTCAGGTGAGGCCACAGCACAACTTCAGTAAGGCCCAGATAAAGTAAAGCACTAAGCATATGCTTAACTTGAAAATCAATGGGACTTAAGCACATGCTTAAGAATGGGCTTTAAGTGCTTTACCAAATTGGGGCCAAGAGCAGGTTTTAAAATCCATTCTCAAGGCTACATCACTGTTTGCAAACTCAGCTCCTAGCCAAATCTCTTTCTCAGACCTTCGACAGTCTGTGCACAAGAGCCACATTAGAGGAGTCTTCTCCAAAATTCATTGATTTTTCAATATAAACAGAAGGATAAAATTAAAGATACTGGACAAATGATCAAATAATATTGATTTGTCACAAAGTCTGGCCTAACTCATGGGATGGGATGTATGATAGGGCTGGAAATGGCCTCCTGGGTCCTTGCTTGCAAACCCTGCATGGAGCAGGATTTTCCTCTCCACTAGTCCATCAGATGTTTAATTCATCCTACACTGAAACACCTCTTGTGAAAGTGCCTTAGTGAGCTCCCTAAGGCAGATCAGTCTGCTAGCTAATTGCTTCACTGTTCAGCCTTTGTTATATAATATCTAACTTCCCTGGATAAAATAGTCAAAGGTGCCGAAGTTTCATTTTCACATGGGATTTAGGCTCCTGGGCCCAGATCCTCGAAGGTACTGAGGTGCCGAACTCCCTTGGAGCCAAAGTCTTATTGAAAGTCAGTGGAACTTAGGCTCCTAAGGGTGAAATCCTTGCTCCATGGAAATCAATGACAAAACTTCCACTGATTTCAGTAGAGCCAAGATTTCTCCCTCAAGGCATGTCTATGCTGCAATTAAAAACCCAGAGCTGGCTTGTACCCACTGATTCAGGCTCGTGGGGCTCGGGCTAAGGGGCTGTTTAATTGTGTGGTGGATGTTCAGACGGGGGCTGGAGCCTTCAAGGTGGGAGGGTTCCAGAGCTCAAGCTTCAGCCCAAGCCCCAATGTCTACATCACAAATAAACAGCCCCATAGCCCGAGCCAACTGGCACAGGAAAGCCACAAGTGTTTATTTGTCTAAGGTCCAGATTCTCAAAATATTTAGGCTCGTAACTTCTATTGATTTCAGTGGAGTCTAAGTCACTTTGGAAAATAGATGCTTTCAAAATTGAATCCATTGTCCCTTTTGTTTAGTTTCAAGGTCTGGTGTTTGTTCTGCTTTTCTTAACCACTGTAAACGATTTCTCCCCCTATTTAACTGCTGAGTATCGGTAGGCATGGATCATTTCCCACAATGATGGAGTTTTCTGTAAATTGTACTCAAATTGAAGGTGCAAGAAATGACATCTTTCTAAGCAGGAAATGTTTTTTACATTTCGGGCTGAAATGGTAGTAGTATTACAGTAGCACCTAGAAGTCATAGCCCAGTTCAGGACCCCATTGTGCTAGTCACCGTACCAAAACAAGGTAAAAGGCTTACAAGCCTCAAAGAGTTTACAATCGAACTAAAATGAGACAGATGGGGGAAAACAGAGGCAGGAAGTGACATGTCCGAGGATACACAGCAAGTTAGTGGCAGAGCTGGGACTGGAAGCCAGGTTTCCCTGAGTCTCACTCCAGTACCCAACCCGCTGGACCACGCTGCCTCTAATTCCAGAGTGAGGCAGGAGCTGGTGTAAGGTGGATGTTGGCAAGTGGTATAAGTTAGTCTGAGTGCATGGAACTGTAAGGGAAAGTAATTTACCTGACAAGAGGCCAGAATAATGTATTAGTGAATTACAGGGTGGCCTGTTTTATGTTAGCTGCTTTTCTTGCAGTACCTTCTTCTGCATGCTCCTTCCTATGTAAGTGACTTCAGTGTCACCTTCCACTTGACTGGTATGTAATTTACTCCAGGCTACCCATCACCTACACATCAAGTTTATGAAAGGGCTCCCCATGACTTCTAGGAAGCAGATAGCGGAGATGGTTTGCAACAAGCTACACTGGATATCTAAAAATAAGAAAAATGAGGCTAGATGTTCAGTAAATGCCTTAAGTCAAAGCAATTACACACCAGAAGGGTCTGCCTGAGGGAGGTCACAGAGGTGCTTTCACAGGAGGTGTTTAATGTAGATGGCATAAAACTTTTGAAGGAATAGGTGCCCTGCAGGGATTGGAGGTCATTCCATGCCCTACCATAAAATAGCCTATTAAATGATTTGCAATAAGCGAGAAATTACATAAATTCCTTTTTGGTGTGTTGGTTCACTGATGTTAAAGTGACGATTAACTTGTTCCACTTTCATGTGGGTGCAGCGTGTGACCCTTGAGGGACTCAGTTGAAGTATAATGTCAAAATGGCTTCAGCATTAGTAAAGAGCTAGAAGACACATGCTTCATTTTTCTCAAATCTAAAGAGAGAATTCATAGGGCTAATAAATAATATTCCAGTGTGGGACAACTCAGGATCCTCTAGCTGGCAGGTCCATCGTGTGTTCACGCCACTGAGCTCAGGAGCAGATATAAACGTGGCCAGTTGTCACTTTATAGCAACATTTAATAGAAGCACTCTATTTGCAAATTCCTCCTTACAACCGGACAGCTCCTTCATGAATTAGTAATTATCTCAACATTTAAAATACAGTGTTTCAATGCAAAAAAAAATGTAATTAAGTACCATACAGGTGTCTTGCAAACAAAATTCACAGGTACTAATAGCTCCAGCATCTGGCTGTCACTTCGGTGCTTTAAGTACCATGTAGATATCTTGCAAACAAAACTAACAGGACTCTCTCTTTAGCTGGGTGATAGAGCATTTACCTGGGATACTTTACTGCCACGTTACCCTAACCCCACTTCTGAGCCCTCTAATGAAACTAATGTATGTTGTGTAGAGCTAAATAGATTGACTGATGAGAAATTATTCAGGTGCAAAGAGCATGCCTAAATAGTTCTATGTAGTTGAGAAATTAGTTCACTATATGCCTCATTCTAAAATCAATGGGCCACATCAGACTGGCAGTTTTAAAGCAACAATCTCTAGGCTTTCTGCCTAGATATGGCCCTGAATCACCAAAGCAATCTGCCACGGGGAAATGCTAAATTTTGCAACATGTTCAGAGCAAGAACAATGGTCGAAAAATAATTCGGACAAACACATAGAGGTTTTTACATGAACCACGTTCATTTAGAAACTGATGAGAAAACTTCAGCTGTGGAATACTGGCTATTTTTTTGGGCAGATGCAATTTCAACTTCCCTCTTTCTAGCTTTTTTCATTACATTGCTGGAAGAAGCATACAACTCCTAGGTAATTTGATAGCACAGGGTAGTTATTTTACAAAGTCTGTTACAGCACGGAATTCACTTTAGATTAAAATTCTCCTGTTCTAGCAAGGCTAGTAGGAATTTGCATTACATTTATAGATTCTTGCAACTTTGTACCCCTCATTGGCTTAAAACATTGATACTTTAAAAGGGAAAAGATCCAACAGAGGAAAAATATTGAACCAGAAATAGTTTAATCTACTGTCTATATAGGTGTTAAGCCTTATAAAATTATGCGTAAGAGGTAAATAGTTCTGGAAACTCTTCTAATCTTACTTTGTACTATGAAAATGCAATTATAAATGTCTGGAAGACAGAGAGATATAAGACTCCCTTCATCATGCTATCTAGCCACTAGTTAAAATGTCTCATTCTTGTAAAGTATGGATAGTATAGTTGTTTATAAGATGGCAGGAACAGAGTATTTTGAAACATGACTGTACACTATAGCATTTCCTAGGATGGTGATATTGTTTTCTTCATAAAAATTGTTTATCTGCTTTCCCTAATGAAATCAATTGCAAACCTCCCATTGACCTCCATGGGACTAGGATTTAGCCCTGAGAAAGTTGAATCCAAAGAAAGACACGGCTGAATTTCTTGGGGGAAATCAAATAGTTCCTGTGAAAACAAAGCAAGTGAAAAAGAACTTACCTTTAAAGAAGGACAGAAACAAAGAAGCCCATAGATACAATCCGGAGTAAACAAATCCCAAACACTTCTTAGTGAGCATTGTCCAGACAGAATCGGAGTGCCACTTCTAAGCAGGCAGCAAAGCAGAATGCTGTCTTTGTGACAGCACCAAATGCTTTATAGAGTCAATGATTAATAGTGCTAATAAGCCCTTCGACCAGTTCCCCACCATGAGAGGGAAGTACATGTGCCCAGCTGTCCCTTCAGTCTAAGGAAGCCAAGTTCACTGCTGCTTAAGTAAATCCAAGTGCATGCCAAGGCTTGGTAGGGTTTTTTTCCTGGCACTCTGCACCTTTTCTAGTGCAGAAACAAATGCCAGCGAGACAGCACAAGAGGGGTGTGCATAAAGGGGAGGGGGAGCAAAGGGCCAGTGCTGCCTGGGAGAGATGTTCCACGTCCCCACTGTCTGTAACTAACTCTGAGGCAGCACGTCAGCTTTGTCTCTAGTGCTAGTACTAGAGCGCCTCTACAGCCTTTACCTACCAATGTGATTTCTAGTAGGAAACTGGCTCCTGCCACTGTGTGGAATTAAATGCAGAGGAAGCCTCCACTGTGTGGATGTTCAGATTTTAGCAGCACAGAAGTCAGAAAGTGGAGCCCTGGGGGCCTCAGACTGTCTTCACTCTGCCCCTTTGCATGTGTGCATGGCAGTACAGCCCTTCAGTCATGGCTCGAACCAGAAACAAATAGCTGTCTTACAATGCTCCTCCCTCCCACTCAGGCTTGCTCCCAGCCAGGAGATTTTTGCACACACTCTGCTCCCTTCCCTTTTTCTCAGCTCTACTTTTTTAATGGCCAAGCACCAGCAATAGAATGTTAGACGTGAATAACATGCACTTCAAACCTGGCATTTTCTCGATTCTTCCTCCAGCCTCTATCTTCCGCTTTCTCAAAGATGCAGTCAGGACGGATTGGCACACTCCTGCATTGCCACCCACAAGGCAACTTCACACAATCAGACTCTGCGCTGTGCTTCCAGCAGGGGGCATCTCAGGCCAGCCCCTCAAGGATCCTCCAGACCACTCAAGAGCCATCCCATGGCTGTTCTCTTTCTGACCAGGGTTGGTGAGGGACATCCCCTGGGTTGGAGCAGTCCGCTCTTCAGGTGCATTGCTGCCCAACTCTCCTTCAGCACCTGGTGGGCTCATCCATCTCCAGGGAATGCCCTCTCTCAGATCTCATGCTCTGACTGTCACTAAAACAAGACGTGGGGAGACAGCCTGGTCTAGTGAGTAGGGTTTTGGATTTGGGTTCAAGAGACCTGCTGTGCCACTGACATGCTGTGTGACCTTGTGCAAGGCCCTTCTGCTTTCTGTGCCTCTGTTTCCCTTCCCACATTTTTCTATCTCCTCTGTAAGTTCTTGGGGGGCAGAAACTGTCTCTCAGTGTGTTAGTACAGCACTTAGCACAATAGGGCCCTGATCTTAGTGGTGACCTCTAGAGGCTACCGTCATCTATGTAATAAAATCCCAAGATTGTCACTCTGTGTGTCACTCAGAGCCTAAAATGTCTGTTGAGTCAGGGTGAAGCTATGGAAACAGCTACAAGCAGGGCTGAGGGCTCTTTTTGTTCAGAATATCGCCAAGTTAAATCATCATTGGGATTTGCAGTCTGTTACTGTCCTCTTTTTAAGCTCTCAGCCATTTTCTTTACGAATTACATCCCTGTGACAGTACGGCATGTATCTATGCCACGCCAAGAGTCCTAGACTACTGTGATATCAGAGGTAACTCAACCAATTACCACCTTTCTCTACAACTAATTTGAATATAACAATTTCATTGGTTGTATGAGGGGAGACTTGGCCCTGCAGCCACAGATCTTCAAAACCACCCACACTACAACACAACCAGCAAAAACATAGCCCCCTCCCTGCAGCACCCACCACTGTCTAAGCACAACACAACCAGCGCACAATAACTCCAGGCATCACTCTGAAGTCTCAAATGTCTGTTGAGCCACCGTGAAGTGGTGGAGACAGCTACCAGCATGGTTGAGAGCTTGCTTTTGCTTTGACTAGCTGCAAGTTCAAGCATCAGTGGGATTTTTAGTCTCTTACTGTCCAGTTTTTAAGCTGTCAGCCATTTTCATCTTTTTTTACACATGTATGACAGCATGGGCTTTCAGCTACTGGTATAAATAATAATCTCATGACAGCCCTACATACTGTCTAATCACACTCCAACTTCTCTTCCCTGGCTGGCCAGGGTGGGTGAGGAATCTCCCCTGAGTTGGTTGAATCAATTAAGTTGCATATTACCCAGCTCTCTTTCAGTTCCTCTTGAGCTTATCCCGTGCCATGGGATATCCTTAGTGAAACTGTAGTGTGCTCAGTGAAGTGTCTCAAACCGCGGCACATCAGGGCTCTGTGGCTTGTCTCACATTTGAGGGGTGTGGAACGAGGTGTTCCATTTCCGGCGATGCTCATTGCTAGGGTGGGAAGAATTCAGGCATTTTCATAATTAGTTTTTTTCCTCTTTCCTACACCCCTTCTTCTGACTTCACAAAAAACAGTCTGCAATCACATGTCGTCCCTCCCCTGCTGCTTCGTCCTGTGCCTCCAAGAGGATCCTGGCTAGCTCCAGCGTGGCATTGGCTCATTCACGACCAAACTGGAGCACCTCAAAGCATTCCAGGGCTTCCTGTGGCGATTCCCATCAATCCAGCTCCAGGGCACTGGGGAAAGCCTCAAAGGTTTCTCCTGCTCAGGGGATCCAGGGTCAAGAGGCCCAGCTGGGCTCCAAGACTCTTCACTGGCACTGCCCAGCTCATGCTAAGTCCAGCAAGATGGACGGTAGCTTTGTCTGGACTCTGAAAAGGACTTAGAGTTCCTGGTGCTAACCAACTGACTGTGAGCTCACAGTGCGACGCTGTGACTAAAATGGCTAATGTCATCCAGGGGGAGACTGAGCAAGAGCAGGATGTGGCATTACCTCTGGATGTGGCATTGCTGGGACCCCGAAGTGTTGTGTCCAGTTCTAGTGCTCACACATAGGGGCCATACCTTGGAGAGGCCTGGGCAAACATGAGAATAGGTGGCCAGTCCAGAGTGCCCTGTGCTCCAGCCATCCCTTCCTGATCGATTGCCCCTTGGGGGCTATTGCAGCCAGGGCATAATGTAGAGCAACCCCAAAGCATCTCTGAGCTACCATGGGGGCCAAGTTCTCTGATCCTGTGACCAGCCACAATTGGCACCTCTGTGGCTCCCTGACTCTGCTGGGTATAGCAGAACGTTGAGCCCCAAAGGGGAGCTCAATACCTCCTCTTACTGTTTATTCAGCTAAACACCACATAATGAGGACTACCCTCTTTCCAAAGCCCATCCACGCTCTGGGTCGCACACCAAGAGATATAGTGGCACGTATTAGATGTGATTGTTTATTGCAGGAAGCTGTTGCTAATGGAATTACTCACCCCCATAACCTTGTAAAATCAGACATTGCTTTCCCTATTTATTTATTTTTTAATAGCTTACTATCGTCACCGGAGCACATTAGGAAAGAAGTGTTGCAGAGACAGCAGCTGCTTTTGATGCTGTGCTGGGACTTCAGTCCACCCCTACAGTCATCATAATTAAAGATTGTTATTGTCTTTTCCTGTAGAGACTTTTTGGCAATTAAATCGACTCAGAGAATAATTCCTTCTTTTTTCTTTTGTAACACAGGTTGTTTTTTTCTTGTTTTTTCTAAAAAACGAAGTGGACTAAAGCACTTTAGTCAGCTAAAGCCTCTAGCTGAAGTGCTCCTTTGCTCATACCATAGCCCCACAGGTTTGTAGTAACCAATCTCCATCTGTCAGCCTCTTTTGATCAAAGTTCGTTGATAGTATCAAAACGATAGCCAGTAAATATGGAAAACTAGTCTCCCCCATAAATATGGGCACGTCTCTGGGCTTCCAAGATTCTGGAGCCCAGGGAATGACAGTGAAGGAGTTAAGGAGAAGGGTCACCATGGAGGGGAGGTCCATTGGTGCTGGAACTAGTGATGCATCACCACATGGTTTGAAGTAGTTTCCTTCGTATACAAGGTTTACAGTTTGACTCAGTGGCTCTCAGCACCCCCACTTCAGAAATTGTTCCGGCCCCACTAGGAAGATCTGAGATTAACATGCTTTGGTGCTGCTGTAAGGATACAGTCTTTTCCTGTAGCCATATTGTAAGACCTAAGGCCTTTATCTGCAGTGATATTAGGAGGGCAGCAGCCGTTAGCCAAGAAGCAAAAAGCCACATCCTCACATTTCAGCTAAATTACATTAAAAAAATGTAATATCGGGCTATTAGGAAGTTGATCCTGTCCTAATAGTACCCACCATCACCAGATAAAGAAACCAATCTTAAGGTGGTTAAAGAAGTTAAATTTGATAGCGTCCTGTCTGGCAAGCAATCACTTATCAATAGTTGTGGTTATGAAATCCTCATTTCTTTATTGTTTTGTCTTTATAGTTCCCACTTCTCTATTCTTTGTCTGTATGATCTCCGTCTGATTCTATTGTTTCTGTCTGTTTCATAATTTAATTTTGCTAGGTGTAAATCAGTTAAGGTGGTGGCGTATGATTGGTTAGAGAATTTTGTTAGAATATGTTAGGATTGGTTAGTAACATTTTAGTAAAATGATTGGTTAAGGTACAGCTAAGCAGGACCCAAGTTTCACTATATAAACTGGGCTCCAAGAAGAAGACCAGCAGAAGAGCAAGAAGGAGCTAATGCTAATGTGATGCCAATTTTTAAAAAGGGCTCCAGAGGTGATCCTGGCAATAACAGGCCGATACACCTGACTTCTGTACTGGGCAAACTGGTTGAAACAAAATTGTCAGACACAAAGATGAACATAATTTGTTGGGGAAGAGTCGACATGGTTTTTGTAAAGGGAAATCATGCCTCACCAATCTACTAGAATTCTTTGAGGGGGGTCAACAAGCATGTGGACAAGGGGGACCCAGTGGATATAGTGTACTTAGATTTTCAGAAAGCCTTTGACAAGGTCCCTCACAAAGACTCTTAAGCAAAGTAAGCTGTCATGGGATAAGAAGGAACGTCCCCTTATGGATTGGTAACTGGTTAAAATATAGGAAACAAAGTATAGGAATAAATGGTCAGTTTTCAGAATGGAAAGAGGTAAATAGTCCCCAGGAGTCTGTACTGGGACCAGTCCTATTGAACATGTTCATAAACGATCTGTAAAAAGGGGTAAACAGTGAGGCGGCAAAATTTGCAGAAGATACAAAACTACTCAAGATCTGCAGAGGGATTTAGGCACTGCCACACTCAGCATTACAATGCCCAACTTTTAGGCATCCTGAAAGCCTGAATTACTGCACAGGGGGAAAGAGTTGCCTACAAATAGGACTCACAGGCGCCGACTTTCCAGCTCTGCCTCAGGCCCCATCTCCACTCCACCGCTACCCCCAAGGTACCACCCCACCCCGCTTCTTCCTGCCCACTTCCACCCTCTCCCTGGAGCATGTCATGTCCTCGCTCCTCCTGCATGCTGCAAAACAGCTGATCACGGTGGGCGGTAGGAGCTGGGAGGGTGGGGGAAGCACCAATCTGCGGGGCCCATTGGCAGGCGGGAGGCACTGAGGGGGGTGGGGAAGGATCTGAAAGGGGAGCTGCCGGTGGGTGCGCAGCACCCACCATTTTTTACCTGTGGGTGTTCCAGCCCTGGAACACCCACGGAGTTGGCGCTTATGAATAGGATCCACCAAAGCCGGCACGCTAGGCAGGCAGCCCCCTAAGGTAGCTGATGGGAGATGTTGATGAGAAGGATGTGTCCTGTGCCCTGGCCCCTCACAGAGCTAAACATCTGTCTCTGCTAGCGGAGGGTGGGTAGAGCAGTGCGAGGGGGGGCGCGGTTGGTTAGGCAGCAGCCGAGCCAGGTTTATGTGGATCACGGTGGTGCCTACCAATGGGACTTAGACAACAGCTCTGAGTTTGGCTTAGAAAGTCTGAGAGTCAGATCCACACAGGGACTTCGGTTCCTACAGTCCAGATTTAGGTGCCTAGTGTGGTAGGGTGACCAGATGTCCTGATTTTATAGGGAGAGTCTTGAGGCTCCACCCCATCCTGATTTTTCACACTTGCTATCTGGTCAGCCTAGAGCATGGAGGGGCCTACATCTGTATTTTAAGTCTGTCTGCATCTAGAGGGAATCTAGCTTGGTGTAACATACGTGCTTTGAGGGGCATAAAAGGGGTATACATTACCCAGTGTAGGTTCCTTTAAGATTGATTTTTAACTCACTCTCCCCCCTAATTTGGTCACTCCAGCCGAGTGTCATGCCAGCACCGTATGAAGTAGCCACTTCCTTGAAGGTTGCTCTAGGCTTTCTGTTCATTCACCTTTTCTAAACTTAGCAGAGCCCCTTCAGGGGACAATCGGAATGAAGCTGGAAAGTGTAAAGCGGAGATTTGATCTTACTCCTAACTGGTGAAGCTGTAACAGCTTCTGGCTCTGAGAACTTGCTGTTAATCATACAGTGAAGAGTCCTTCGTACCCAGTTGCACAACACAGGGACGATCACTACAGAACAGAGAGGCCCAAAAGAAGACTAGAGCCTGGGAAAAGCAGAGCAATGAGAAGAGGGGAGGTTGTGAAGCACAAGTTACTTAGAATAGCTAACTAGGTACTTGCAGGCCCTCAGCATTAGGCTATCTCCATTGCATAGGGAACTGAGGCATGAGAGAATGCAGGTGACTTGCCCCTGGCCGCACAGGAAGTCTGTAGCTGAGCTAGGAACTGAACGCAGGTCTCCTGAATTCTGGTCTAGTGCCGTATCCATGAACCCGGGAGAGGTAGTACCTGATGGCATGTCTACACTGCATAGGGCGCTACCCTCCCAGCCCGGCTCGACAGACTTGTGGGGAGTGGCTCGTGCTGGCGCTTTAAAAAGAGCTGTGTAAACATTGTGTCTCAGGCTGGAGCCAGGGCTCTGAAACCTGGGCGGGGTTGGGCTGTGGAGCCAACGCTCTAGTCAGAGCCACACCATCTACACAGCTCTTGTTAGAGCACCTGGGCCCAGCCTCGCTGCACCAAGCCAGTGGACCCAGGCTGGGAGGCTCGTCGTGCCCTGAGAAATCAATGGAAGGATGGAGTAATGAGGAAGGGAAAGGAAAGGAAATCAGTCTTCTGTGTGTCAATAAACCCGACGTACCCATGTGTGCTGCTACAGGAGCCAAGATGTGTGTAGTACTACAGCCACATGGATTTATTACTTAAATATGGCTTGCACATGGATTTTTTTTCTTGATTTAAGTTCCTGAACAGCCCAGAGCCTAACATTCAGACAAAGGACATGTTTTGGTAAACAAGGAGATAGACTATTTGTGGAGCTGAATTCACCTGAGTGAAACAGCCCTGTACTGATTTCATTCTGCTGCTACGTACTCACTTTAAAAGTAGGCCCCTTCTACCTCTTGGGTTGTTTGAATCCTTCTGGGATTTCAGTCATAAATGCTCTGGTGGTGTGCGAGCCCGTGCTTGTTTTATTCTGCACTTCTGCTGATGAGAATCAAGGCTAAGATTTAGTCTCGGGTATTTTTAGCAAAAGTCATGGACAGGTCATAGGCGATAAACAAAAATTCACGGCCCGTGACCTGTCCATACCTTATATTATAAATACCCCTGACTAAATCTTGGGGGGCTGCTGATGGGGGGGACAGGCTCCACTCCTGGGACAGGCCCAAGGATGCCACTGCCAGGGGCCTGCGGCACCAGCTGATGGGGGCCCCCAAGCAGCAGCTGCTCCTGCCGCTCAGGGCCAGCTGCCATGGGACCACCTGAGCAGCAGCCGGTGCGGCTGGCCCCAGGGCTGGTGCAGCTGACTGCCAGATCGCCCCAACAACTGGCTGCAGAGCTGCTCCAGCAGCAGCCAGTATGGCTGGCCCCCAGGGACTGCCTGAGCAGCAGCTGGTGTGGCTGGCCCTGAGACTGGTGCAGCTGACTGCCAGATCACCCCAACAACTGGCTGCAGAGCACTCCAGCAGCAGCAGTGTGGCTGTCCCCAGGACCATGTGAGCAGCTGGCCCCAGAGCCAGCCACTTGGGCCAGGGCTGGCTTTAAGCCAAATGCCCCAATTCCCCGGAATCAGGCCCCACCCTAAGACAGCCCCGCACCTTAGGTGACTTTTTAACCTTTTTTTTTTTTACTCATCCAGCTGCGGGGCAGAGGGTCCGCTCCAGGTCTTCGGCAGCATTTCTGCGGTGGGGGAGGGTGGGGTCTGCTCCGGGGCTTTGGCAGCATTTCGGTGGCCGGGGGGGGGGGGTCCGCTCCGGGGCTTCAGCGGCATTTCAGCAGCTTGGGGGAGAGTCTGCTCTGGGGCTTCAGTGGCATTTCAGCAGCTTGGGGGAGGTTCTGCTCTGGGGCTTCAGTGGCATTTCAGCAGTGGGGGTGGGGGGCATGTCCACTACAGGGCTTTGGCAGCATTTCGGTGGCAAAGGGTCCTTCGGTGCCGCAGAAGCCCCAGAGCAGACCCCCCACCGCTGAAATGCCACCGAAGCCCGGACCGCAGCCAGGTATTCGAATCGGGCCCCGCGGCTCATAAAGCCAGCCCTGGCTTGGGCAGCCCTGGGATCAGCCACACTGGCTGCTGCAGAAGTCGCGGAAAGTCAGATCACACAGGCCCAATCTCAGTTGTTCGCTCTCTTAGCACACAAAGTCTCTGGCAGATGCTGTGTGGCTAGCAGTTCCATAAGGAGAGGGGTGGAATGAAAGTGATGGAGTGACCACCGGCCACCAGAGTCGCTCTGCATAGCCAATGCCACTGCTGAATGTGATCTGCAGGAGACGTGGTACTCACCTCAGTACAGTGCCTCCAGCAGTGCTGTAACCCAACAGCACTAAAAAATATAAGGTTCTGCAGCAAATCCCCAGCCATAGGAAAGGTCGAGATTTGCTTTTCCAATGGATCCAGCTATTCCTATTGCTAAAGGTGGCACTGGGAACCCTCTGGTTGGCTGAAGAAAACAAGAGCTAAGCTTAGTCGGGAGCAGGCTACTCAAGGAGCCTTGGAAGAGGCAGGTAGTCAGGTTGGGTCTGGGACAAGTTGAAGGGCAAATGTTTAAGACCTGAGGTGTTGAAAGCCACCCTTTGGATCTAGATGCCCAGTTCCCATTAAGATGAATGGGGATTTGACATCTAACCCCCCTGGATGGCTTTGAAAATGTCAACCTAACTTCAGAAGAGCCCTGTCTCCATTTAGAGCATATTCCAAAGGGTAGGCAAAACTGTCAGGGATTTCCCTGAAGAGCTTGACTGTATTCATAGATTACACCCATGGTCCACGCTTGGCATAACAAATAAAAGGAGTAATGATGGTTAATAATAGGCAGAAGAGCATAATTCATAATGTCTCAGTATGATCTGCAGAGCCAGGCCTTTGACTGACTGCATATTTTTGCATGTGTTTATGAACTAGAGAACAAATTCTAGAGCCAAGAGAATTTCACAATCTCCCTATCACGTAAAGGCATGTGGTCATCATGCCAAATATGATGGGTTTTCCTCTTTATAGGAAGAATGTAGCCAGTTAGATTCTTCATTTATGAAAACTTCTGATGAGCAATCTGGTTGCTAGGATCCAGGTAATATTGCAGCCTCAGCTACTGCTGCAAGCCCAGAGTCACTGGCTACCAGGTTTGTGTTTCAGGCCTTGTGATTCAGCAAGTACTTACACAGATGCTTAAATTCCATTGACTTCTGAATGGGACCTTCAGTCCTGTCTTAGAATAAAGCTAAAACTTCAGGTGAGCAGTATCTTAGAATTGGATCCAGTTCACCAGTGAAGGTTCAGATGGACTCAGATAAAGGCAACAACCACTGGTTTTCAGACATCTCTAACATTAGTGGGGTTTGGAAAATATGACCTATGAGGAAAGGATGAAAGAACTGGACATGTTTCCTCTAGAGAAGACTGAGGAGGGACACAACAGTCTTCCGATATGTAAGAGGTTGTTATAAAAAGGGTGGTGATCAATTGTTCTCCGTTTCCACAGAGCGTGGGACAAGAAATAATCAGCTTAGTCTGCAGCAAGAGAGATTTAGGTTAGATATTAGAGAAAACTTTGTAACTCTAAAGGGCAGTGAAGCTCGGAATACCCAGCACTGGAGGATTTTAAGAACAGGTTGAACAAACATCTGTCAGGCATGGTCTAGGTTTACTTGGCCGAATCTCAGCACAGGGGGCTAGACTAGGTGACCTCTTGAGGTTCCCTCCAGCCCTACATTTCTATGACAGGCCATGTCAGCAGTGGTGGACACTGTCTTGTGCAAAGTCCTAGTTCAAGCCACCTGGGTTTGTCCTTGACTAGGGCAGCAGTTGCTTAAATCGCATCTAAAAAAAAACAAAGAACCCAGAGTCTATAAACATAAATGAGTCAAAAAAAATTGGCCCTCAGGGCTTCGGCCTACAGATCCCTCATTTGTAAGGCAGGAAGTTCTAAGGTGCTAGCTGGTGGTCTGGCAGAGACCTATCACCCCATTTGAAGTCCCAAACTCTTCTGTTCCCTCTCTTCCTCTTTGGGCATGGCTTGCGTTCATTAGCTGCAGCAGCTGGGGAGTGGCTCTCCAGAAGTGACATTTTTCACAGCTGAGCTGGGATGAGAGCTGGCCTTGCTGTCTGCTGGCAGGAAGGGTTCTTAGCCCCTTCTGCCTGTGTTTTGTGTGAGGTTTGTTGACTCCATCACAGGGTCCTACCCTGAGAAACCCGCCAAAATCTGCTGAGCAGCCTGTTAACACTGAAAACAATCTGTCTGTTTGAAGTGAAGAGACAAAGAAGCTGGGCAGATTAACATAGAGAAAAGCCATTTCTAATGACAGACAAATAGTCATAATTCGTGCATCATCCTCTGATAAGTAGATCAAATACAAAGATAGAGGAACAGATAAAAATATGTGATCTGATTCCCTCACCAGGGATTTGCTAAGAAGTTGCTCTGAAAACAAGGATCAGGGCGTATTTACCACAGAATAACAATCCCTGGAAGGAAGAGCTCAAACAACTCAGGATCTGATAAAAAATAACAGCTCAAACATTAACTTTTATAAAAACAAGGGGAAGGCATGGAAGCTGTTCTAATTAGTACTTAAGAAATAATTACACAAACACATTCCAGTGGGAAACATTTCCCATGTAAAACCAAGGGGAAAGATGGTTGCACATTAGTATATAGAAGGAGGTGTTCTCCCCAAATTCATTATTTCAGGCACTGGGATAGTTAAGGGCACACATGCAAAAGTAGCTGGAAAGGAGAAATACTCAAAATCAAAAGAGACATCAAAATTACTGTTATGGAAGAGGCAGTGTGAAGTGTCAGATCTTGTAATATATCTAGTGCTACTTCTACAGTAGATGACAGAATGTGATGTGAAAAGCATGCTGGAAAGAGAAAATACAAATGTCAACATTTGGAAAATGCACCCACAAAAATATGAAATGTGAAAAGGAAAACAAAAAACTGTCTCCAAAAGTCTTCATGGAAGTACTGTGATTGCCTCAAAGGCGATCAGAAACCACAGTGAAGGAGTCATGTAAGAACCTAGACAAATAGGTAGGGCTGGATGGATACAAAAGCAAGTGAAGGCATTCCGATAGCAGCGCACCTAGTGAAACAGATAATAAAACAGAGACAAGAAGCCCACATATGGTGCTTATGACAGAGGAATCACAGACAAAACAAAGACACAGAAAAAGATCAACAGAAGAGCAATTACACAGGAGACATCACGCAGTTGACACATTCCAACTGGGAATACTTCATGGTAGAGAGAGGGCCCAGTTTTCAAACTTGGAGCAAACATTTGTGGAGTGGCTATGCTAAGTATAAACCTTCTGCCAGGTGGAGCTAGTGTTGGAGGGCTTTCCCTTCACCCTCTCCGCTGGTTCTTGTCGCATAGACAGATAACAGAAGACCAGAAGTCCAAAGTGCAGACAATGCATGTTTATTGCACAAGCAAGCATATTCCAAAGCCCTTCATACCAGTCTGGCTTATCTCTGTGCACCAATAGTCTGTTCCCCAGTGTTCCCTTCCCAGCTGTGACACCACAGCCTTTACTCCATGTCCTCCTTCCTGGCTCTGACACCGCAGAGCGTTCACCCCGCGTCCCCCTTCCTGGCTCTGACACCACAGAGCGTTTACCCCGCGTCCCCTTTCCTGACTCTGACACCGCAGAGCGTTTACCCCATGTCCCCCTTTCCCAGCTCTAATGCCGCAGAGCGTTTACCCCGCATCCCCCTTCCTAGCTCTGACACCGCAGAGCGTTTACCCCGCATCCCCCTTCCTGGCTCTGACGCCACAGAGCATTTACCCCGCATCCCCCTTCCTGGCTCTGATGCCGCAGAGCGTTTACCCTGCATCCCCCTTCCTAGCTCTGACGCCGCAGAGCGTTTATCCCGCATCCCCCTTCCTGGCTCTGACACCGCAGAGCATTTACCCCGTGTCCCCTTCCTGGCTCTAATGCCGCAGAGCGTTTACCCTGCGTCCCCCTTCCTGGCTCTGACGCCACAGAGCGTTTATCCCGCATCCCCCTTCCTGGCTGTGACGCCACAGAGCGTTTATCCCGCATCCCCTTTTCCTGGCTCTGACGCCGCAGAGCGTTTACCCCGCATCCCCCTTTCCTGGCTCTGACGCCGCAGAGCGTTTACCCCGCATCCCCCTTTCTGGCTCTGACGCCGCAGAGCGTTTACCCCGCATCCCCCTTTCTGGCTCTGACGCCGCAGAGCGTTTACCCCGCATCCCCCTTTCTGGCTCTGACATCACAGAGCGTTTACCCCGTGTCCCCCTTCCTGGCTCTGACATCACAGAGCGTTTACCCCGTGTCCCCCTTCCTGGCTCTGACGCGGCAGAGCGTTTACCCCGCGTCTGAAATGAATGGATATGAATAGGATGAATGGTGACAAAGTATGGGACTTTGAATCCCTTGACAGCCTGCAGCTGACCATCTCCCTGGGGGAGTGCTAAGCTATAGCAAGCATTACAGATCCTCCCAGGCATGTAGGCACCTAACTCTCATTGATTTCACATAGAGGGAGACATGCCCTGAGGTGCCCATAATCGGGGTCTCATCCACACAGGTGAGACCTAGGATGATAGTCTGGGAGAGGAAGTGGCAGGAACAGAGTGAATGTGACCATCCACAGTGTGGAAGGAAATAACTGCGGAACAGCAGGTTATTCGGGGATGTGAAGATACTTCCCAAAGATGTCAGAGGGCATGCATTTTCCAATCTGATTGTTCAGAAGAGGACAAGAGTGGCAGATTGGATCCTGTCTGTCCAGAAAACACAGCTCAGAGCACATGGAAGTTGAGGGTAATTGTGGTCAACAAGGCCACGATTTTCAAAACTGACCAGTGATTTTTGGGTGCCCAACTTGAAGCACCTTAAAGGTTCTCAGCTAAACATCACCTCTCCACTCGTCTTCACTCATAAGAACATAAGAATGGCCATGTTGGGTCAGACCAAAGGTCCATCTAGCCCAGTATCCTGTCTTCTGACAGTGGCCAATGCCAGGTGTCCCAGAAGGAATGGACAGAACAAGCAATCGTCAAGTGATCCATTTCCTGTTGCTCATTCGCAGCTTCTCATAGACTCATAGACTCATAGGTCAGAAGGGACCAATATGACCATCTAGTCTGACCTCCTGCACAAGGCAGGCCACAGAACCCTACCCATCCACTTTTATAACAACCCCTAACCCAGGACTGAGTTATTGAAATCCTCAAATTGGTTTTGAAGACCTCAAGCTGCAGAGAATCCACCAGCAAGCGACCCATGCCCCACGCTGCAGGCGAAGGCGAAAAACCTCCAGGGCCCCTGCCAATCCGCCCTGGAGGAAAATTCCTTCCCGACCCCAAATATGGCGATCAGCTAAACCCTGAGCATGTGGGCAAGACTCACCAGCCAGCACCCAAGAAGGAATTCTCTGCAGTAACTCAGTTCCCATCCCATCCAACATCTCCCCGCAGACCACTGAGCAGACTTATCTGGTGATAATCCAAGATCAATTGCCCAAATTAAACTATCCTATCATAACATCCCCTCCATATACTTATCAAGCTTAGTCTTAAAGCCAGAAAAGTCTTTTGCCCCCACTACTTCCCTCGGAAGGCTGTTCCAGAACTTCACTCCCCTAATGGCAAACAGAGGCTAGGGACGCCATCCCTGACCATCGTGGCTAATAGCCATTGATAGACCCGTCCTCCATGTATTTACCTAGTTCTTTTTTGAACTTTGTTATTGTCTTGGCTTTTGCAACGTCCTCTGGCAAAGAGTTCCACAGGTTGACTGTGCATTGTGTGAAGAAATACTTCCTTTTGTTTGTTTTAAACCTGCTGCCTATTAATTTCATTTGGTGACCCCTGGTTCTTGTGTTATGAGAAGGAGTAAATAACACTTCCTTATTTACTTTCTCCACACCAGTCATGCTTTTATAGACCTCTCTTATGTCCCCCCTTAGTCATCTCTTTTCCAAGCTGAAAAGGCCTAGTATTATTAATCTTTCCTCATATGGCAGCTGTCCCATACCCCTAATCCTTTTTTTGCCCTTTTCTGAACCTTATCCAATATATCTTTTTTGAGATGAGGAGACCACATCTGCACGCAGTATTCAAGATGTGAGCATACCATGGATTTATATAAAGGTAATATGATATTTTCTGTCTTATTATCTATCCCTTTCTTAATGATTCCCAACATTCTGTTCACTTTTCTGACTGCTGCTGCACAATGAGTGGATGTTTTCAGATAACTTTCCACAATGACTCCAAGATCTCTCTCTTGAGTGGTAACAGTTAATTTAAACGCCATCATTTTATATGTATGGTTGGGATTGCGTTTTCTAATGTGCGTTACTGTGCATTGAATTTCATCTGCCATTTTGTTGCCCGGTCACCCAGTTTTGTGAGATCTTTTTGTAGCTCTTCGCAGTCTGCCTGGGACTTAACTATCTTGAGTAGTTTTGTATCACTACTGCTGAGATTATACAGCCAAGGGTTGCATTAGTCCTTTTCACCCCAGCTTCTCATTGGGAGCTCATGTTCAGTTGTTTGTCCACTATGCCCTCTAAATTCTTTTCAAAGTCACTGCTGTCCAGGATACAGTCCCTCATTCTGTAGATATGGCCTGCATGCCTTCTTCCTAGATACATGAGCTTGCATTTAGCTGCATCAAAACATATTTTGTTTGAATAGACCCCAGTTTACAATGTGATCGGGATTGTTCTATATCACTGCCCTGTCCTCATAATTAGTTACCACTCTGCCAATTTATGCGTCATCCATAAATTTTATCAGCTGTGATTTTGTATTTACTCCTAGATCTTTGATGAAAATATTGATAGCGTCAGGCCTAGTACCAATCCCAGCAGAATCTCACTTGAAACACCTCCTGCGTTCAGTGATGATTCCCCATTGACAACTTCTCTTTGAGGTCTGTCAAGTGAGCTAGTGCTTAATCCCTTTAATGGGTGCTTTATTGATATTGTATAGTGCTCATTTTTTTAACCAGTGTGTTGTGCAGCACTTTGTCAAATGCCTTAGGCTTACAGAATTCTGTTACATTTACACAGTTACCTTTATCCACCAAACTTGTAATCTCATCAAAGAATGAAGTCAGGCTTGTTTGACAACAAGTATTTTCCTTAAAACCATGTGGACTGATATGAAATGTATTTCTTTCATTCTTTATTAATTGAATTCTTTGTCAGCATTTCCATTTTTTTGCCCAGGACTGTTGTCAGGCTAACTAACCTATGATTACGTAGGTCGGCCTGCTTGCCCTTTTTGAACAATGGCACAACACGAGCATTCTTTCAGTCTTCTGGAATTTCCCTGACATTCTAAGGTTTATTAAAAATTAACATTAATTGTCAGAAATCCCCTCAGCCAACTCTTTTAGGACTCTTGGATGCAAGTTATCCAGGCTTGCTGATTTCACTGGAAACATTTCTGGATTTTCTAATCAGCTTCTTTTTAACTAAGAGATTTTTAGATCTCAGGGCTAGATCCATGGCTGGTGGAAATCTGTGGAGCTCCGTTGACTTCAGTGGAGCCATGCTAAGTTACATCAGCTGAGGACCTCCCACCCTTAGACTGAGTCTGGGAGATTCCAATACAGTCCATTCTCAGACATAAGGAAAACAAATTTCTGACCTCTGGTGAGAGACAGACTGGTGGGCCAAAGGCACCTGAGGGGGGCACTTTGCCCAAAGCAATTCTGCCCCCATGTTACCAATAGATGTGCAGTGGATGGAGAGTTGGATGCCTCTCCCCCTCATACTATGTGTGTTGTGATTGAAGTCTTTTGTGTCTTCCTCTCCCCATGCAAGGGACTGAAGATTATGCCACTATATGATTCTTACAGACTGCAGAGGTTACAGAGAAGATGTTCCGTAATAGGCTTATAAAGTTAGGCTCCCAAATCCTTATTTACGCACCAAAATAGGTGTCTCACAGCCGGAGTGACCCTTTTCCCCACCTCTGCTCTCCAGATAGCATGTGCCTGCATTCTCGTTCTTTGTGCTCACAAGCGCACTTCCAAGCTGCACCCTCCCTGCACTAATTCTTCGTCATCCCCACAGAAGGACTGGGGAAGCCACGCTAACTTATGCGCTGTGGGAATGGGCCCCACCAGGTCCTTCTGATGCCAGAGCCATTGGCACTGAGCCAAAGAGTCCTTTTATTTTTATTAATGAAATTGTAGAATAGGTGGCATGTCACAGAGTAACTGGCCCCTTCAGGGGAGTCAGGGCCCAATGGGATTTGAATTGTCTGATTAGCACTGATCTCCTACTTGGTAAGGCAACTCCCATCTTTTCATGTACTGTGTATATATACCTGCTACAGCATTTTCCACTCCATGCATCTGATGAAGTGGGTTCTAGCCCACGAAAGCTTATGCCCAAATAAATGTGTTACTCTCTAAGGTGCCACAAGGACTCCTCGTTGTTTCTGCAGATGGGCTCATTCTCCTTAAGTAATTAACTACCTCGCTGTCTGGTTGGCAGCTAATCGGCAATAGAACAGCTGGACCTGATCAAAGGCTACCAGAGGTCCCTTTGAGGAGGCTGCCCCTAGAGAGAAGAGCTCCTAAAGAAACAGAGCAGGGGGTCTCCCCAGGCAAGGAACATAGGGAGGGACTGCCTAGGCTGCTAGGAGCTGTGCCCTGCCTGGAACTGAGCTGCAGCTGGCAGGAAGGCCCTGATTCTAGGTAAGGGATCAAGGCTGCATCTTGCCTGTAAAGGGCCTAGATGTGGGATGGGTGAAGGTAGATGGAGGCTGCCTCCATGCTAAGAAGCCAGAGTGAAGGTCTTTTGTGTGTGTTCTGTTGAGTTTGGGCTCAGTCAAGAAGACCCTCAGAAGGTTGGGGGGAGGGTTGTTTGACACACAAAAGCTGTGCTGAACTGCAGCTGTGAGGAGTGATTGCAGCAGGTGTAGACATAGCTGAGCAAGCCCTAATCTAGTTAGCTCATGTACCAATAGAAGTGAAGCAACAGGACAGACTGGAGCATGGGCTAACCACCTGAGTACGTACCCTGGGGCAGCTTGTATAGCCCGTGCTGCCACAGCCTATCTGCTGTTGCTGGATTTGCTAGTTAAATTAAAACTAGCTCAGGTGTGTCTACATGTGTTGCAATCACACATGCTTGCTCTGAGTAAACAGAAACATAGGTCTAAAACGGGTTGCTGGATTCACTTCTGGGTTTTTTGAACAAATTCTTCTCCAGTCATCTCACCTACAGTTCAAATCCTGCTTTGCTTTTTAGAGAAGTTGAGGAGCAGGTGATCAAAACTTGGTGATGAATAGAAACTGCCTTTGAGTCTTGCCTACAGAGTTACTGCAGTGTTTCATAACCAACCAGGTTAGGATTTTAGGCTGCTTTATCTTTGGGATTCTAACGTTACTTCCTGTTCTTGGCATCATACTTGTAAATTGTCTATGGTAATCAGAGAGGTGATCTACAACGATTGCAAACAAATAAGCCATAGTCACGGTTTTCATGACTGTATAGAATGTCAAATATAGCAGAATTCTGCTGCCATCTTCTGGTCCAACAGTCCCTGTGCAGAAAGATCATGTCTGTAAATCTCTTCCTGACACACACACAGATATTATATACAAAAAATCAGAATTACTGCTGTATAGTTCTGGACAGTAACAAAGGAGATGCTGCAGAATGGGACACAGAGAAGCCTATTCATAACCTCATTCTTCCAAAACAGTCCATGATTCTCATCTAGATGAGAAATTCCAAATGATGATGAATCTTAAGATTCATCTAGTGGTTAGAGCCAGGGAGCAGCCATCAGATTTTCCCAGTTCTGTTCCCATCTATGCCTCTGCCTTGTTCTGGAACCCCTAGATATGTCACTCATTCTCCCTCTGCCTCAGTTTCCAATATGTAAAATGGGTATAACTACTCACTCATTTTAAGAGCAGGTGAGAAGTAGGTGGCATTGTTAATAAACTTGAGGCCCAGGTTTAAAGGTAGCTGAGATCATGAGCTGCTCAAAAAACAATTTCTGCCCAATGGGAAATTCTGTTATTTTGACATTTCTTTTCATCCCAAATTGGGGCAAAGAGTCAAAATCTTGCAGAATGAAAATTAGAAAATATTTCAATTCAGAAATGTTGAAATGATCTTATAGAAACAATGTTTCATAATGTCAAAATATTATAGTACCACATTAGTTATCAAATATAGAAATATTATATAAGTAGCCATGTTGTCTAGAGTGGCTCAGGACCGTGAGTGCCTACCTTGGGGCAGACTGTCAGAAAACAGGCAGACACCCCCAGCCGGCGATGTGTTCTATAATTAGATTTCCCCAAGCCAGTAACAAATGTGAACTCCTGGATCACTAGAACAGTCTGACGATGGAGTCATGGACAGTCCCCTTATATTCTCCAGTCTATCTTGCCATCCAGACAAACTAGATTTACTGATAAAAGGTCACATATCCCAAAAATTACACCACATTTAGGTTGCTTCCAGTCCCAAGAGACCAGTCACTTACCCCAGATCAATTGGTACTCTAGATCTTACACTAAAGATAACGCTGGCAGCCAATTCTATAGTAAACTCATTTAAGGTTTATTAGCTAAGAAAAGGACATGAGAGTTATTGAGAGGTTAGCAGGTAAAATATATGCACAGGTGAATCACAATTTGTAATTCCAAATAGTGGCAGTGATATAATAAGCTACCAGTTTCCCATTAATGTTTTCAGGGTATCCCAAATTGTCTGTATGGATCTCTGCTTTACATCTGGCACACTTCCCTGTAAGAGTTCAGAGATGAAGGCTCTTTCCTTGAATCCATACTTATAGCTTCTTCTCACAGAAGACAAGCTGACAGGGTCACTACCCACCCGGACTTTTCCTTTGATGACAGAATGTGAGGCATGCATTTTGAGTCTTTGACCTCCAGTTATCGCACACAATGATGGTTTGCTTTGAAATTAGCACTTTTCTGTTAGTTCTTCATTTGCATTCCACAAGGCTTCTTTCTCCTTTGGCAGGTTATTTCTTTAGCAGGGTATACACAATGTAAATGTTTGCAACTGCATTATAACGCGATACAGATAAGTGAGAACAATGCAAGTAATATCCCACTACTTTTCCTGAAGCGTAAACCCAAATACACTCTTATACATTTAACAGTCATTTTGATCTATGCTAATACACAAGTGAATTGGCCTGGGGCTCTGGCATGAGCTGGCATCTGGTCTACCAGCATCACAAGTTATAAATCTTTATAAACTTAAGTTGAAATTAAACTAAATGTCAGAATGAAACTAAATCAGAAAGTTGAATAAAAAATACTCCATTTTAATTTTGAATTGTTTCAAAAATCTTCTGTTAAATTTCCTCCAAACTGACATGTTCTCATGAAACACTTCGATTTTGACAAAACTGCAATTTCCAGCAGAAATCTGTTTCCACTGGAAAATTTTGGACCAACTTTACTTAGCTGGATCAGCTCCCTTTAGTGTCTAGTTAGTGTCTGTACTGGGAGTTTTGTATTGTAGAAAGAGAGACACCCATGACAAATAACAGAGCCAGCCCAAGACTATTTCCACTGAAGTCAATGGAAAAACTCCCACTGACTCCAGTAACAGCAACAATGAGCTTTACAAAAGTCTCAGATCTTCTCCAGCACTAAGCCTTCCGCCTTCGACCCAACTCACTACAAGTGGGACAGCTATAGAAAAATACCCTCATTGGAATGCTGGTTTGAGGTGAGCACTTTCTCATTTCTGCTCATTGTTCTTGCTCAGGAAGTCAGTGCTAATTCATTATTATCATCATGGTGCCTAGGAGCCTAATCATGGTCCTGGACCCCATTGTCCTGGGTGCTACAGAAACACAGAGAAGAGAGACAGTCCCTGCCCCAAAGGGTTGGGTTTTTCTCCTTACAGAATTGCAGCCAGGTTAGAAGGATTGTGTGGAAATTACCACCAATCCACATGATGAAGGAGTCTGGAGTTATTCCTGGTTTTGCCACACATTCTCTGCGTGACCTTAGATTTGTCATTTCACATCTCTGTGGCTCATCCTCCCTGTCCGTAAAGTGGCGATAACCGTTCTGATCAGCCTCATAATAATATTATATCCAACATAGTACTGGTTATTATTGGCTAATATTACATAGTATTACATATTATATCTGACCTGATACGAGGCAGGGGACTGGACTCGATGACCTCTCGAGGTCCCTTCCAGTCCTAGAGTCTATGAGTCTATGAGTTCCTACAGCCGTATACGGAGAACGTATGAGAGAGGACTAGTTTCTAGCCTATAGACAGAGTGGCTGTCATGGATCAGGATCTCTGGTTCACAGGGATGACAGATGGAGGAGGGTGTCCTTTCTGTGTTGTGTGTGGGTTAGAGGCAACGTGTCTCTGTCTGATGCTGTGCAGGCTTGGGTGACCTAGAGCAGGGTTTGTGGCTGCGGTCAAGTTCATAGGAATTGATGCTCAGATTAGTATGTGCCCTCCTTGCTTTGGATAACAACGCCCTCATTGGGTTGCCTGCAGAGATTGAAAACAGATCTCTAGATTTAAAGGGAAAAAAAGTCTCTATTGTTTGAGCTGTAGGACTAGGGCTGCGAGTGAGGAGGCAGCAGCAGCAGTCGCCTCATAAACCTCTTACTTGGTCCAGTCCGTGGACAGAAACGGACTCACACAGCCAGTGCATTACAGCTGGCTGGGAAACACGTTTGTCACAGGGCTTGTGAAACTCACAGATTCTTGTGTTTTTAATTGGAGACTCACGGCTCAGCCCCGAAGGGAAAGGCAGACTGTGCTCCTACCTGACCTCCTCCCCTCTGAAAAGGAAGGCTCCATGTGAAGAATCTGCTGGTGAAATCACAGCAACATCCTCTCCATCTCCCTCGGGAGCTATGGCAGAAATCAGTGGGGGCTCAAAGGAGTGGGGACATGGCAACTTCTCTTCATGAGGGAGTAGGCAAGCTGAGGGGAGTGTGGGCAGCAAGGGTGCACTCTCTCCTGGCATGCCGGCAGGAACCAAAGGTCCGAACTCTGGCTGTCAGTGTCAGCAATTGCAAGGGAAAAAGTCACCAGGGCAAACTTCCAGCCCTTGTGGTCGGTTTGCAACTTCAGACCTGCAAATGATTTAATTAACCACCCAGCCTTCCCAAAAACACCTGGATGAAGGCAACAGAATAAACATAGCCCAGAGTTTCTGAGGCCAGACACTCTTGAGAGATAACATACGAACAAAATTTGAAAAAAACTGGCATGTGATGGAGTGTAGTGCACATAGGACCTGAATGGGTTAATTAGACCTTGAAAGACCACTTATGTTATCTGGCTGCAACTGAAGAGAGAGGAACTCTGTAGTGACTATTAAGGCAGGAAGTCTGGAGCAGAAGGGGGCTGCAGGAAGAGGTGAGTCTGCAGTTGCTCTGGGGGTAGAGGTGGTGAGGATGAAGCCCAAAGGAGGAAGAACAAGCCTGAGTAGAGAAGGCTGGCAAGACATAAAGCAGCAGCTGGGTAGAGCAGCAGGCTCTGGTGGTGCATCCTGAAAGACGGGTGGGCTGTGGATTGCCAGGTAGGGAGCTCTGGGAGGGACTCATGGAGGAACAGAGTAAGAGGACCTTAAGAGGCTGAAAAGGACAAGCCTGAGGAGGGCAGAAGCTGGTCTGAGTTTATATTTTTATGCTGGAATCTTGCTTGGGGGATTTCAGGGAATGGCTCTTGGAGTCCTGCCCCTGAAAGAAGGATGAACCCCAAGACAAGGTAGGCAGGAACAAGGAGCTGCACAGAATAGACCTTGGCTGCTAGTTGTAGGGTCCCTGGGTGGGACCCAGTATACTAGGTAGGCCTGGCTTCCCCTATAAGCCACTGCAGAAGGTGGCAGGAAGCACCCTCCCCACCTGTGTGAGGGATAAGGACACTGGAAAACCCTGAGGCAAGCATGTGAGGGCCAAAGACCCTCTGGTAGCACATTAGACTGATTTATGTTGGACTTTCTGTTACCCACAGATGGGGTGGATTAAATTGTAACCTGGCTGGCGGGCTGAGTTAGGGGATGAGAAATTGCCAGGGAGACGGTCAATGCAGGTGTGGGGGCCAGATGGGGACAGCAAGAGCAAGTGCTCTAGCCACGGGCGAACTCCTTCACAGCGCAGGACATCTGAGTCCACAGCCTTCCAAGGCCAGATGGGACTGTTATGATCATGGCCTGACCTCCTGTAGGGCATGGGACAGAGATTTTTTTTAACCCTCTCACATAAGCAAACTCTTGGTGCTGAGCCAGAGCATCTCTTTCAGGAAGACATCCAAGTCTGACTGAAAGAATCCAGGGAATGATGATAGACAATTTACCACATCCCCTGGAAAACTGCTCCAATGGTTAAACAAGAGAATAACCAGGGCACATCCTTCTCAAGGGCCAGTGTTGCATAAACAGAGGTCAGGAGTTTCAAAGAACATTTGCAGGGGAGGCGGGGACTGGCAGCTTAGTACTGACTGTTTCACCAGGGCTAGAAATGAGAGGACACTTACACTCATCTATGGCTAAGCAATTTGCACACAGCTTGGGACCTGCAGCATATGCAGAACTGTGGACTGATGTCAGATGAAGCTATTATAGAACAAGGGTGGTGTGCTTAGTCTACAAACGTTTGGCTTTCTCATTTGCTGGAGGGCTCTGGCCTTCAGGGGATAATAAGACTGACCTTGCAAGCTAAGAGTTATGACTCGCATTTGACTATTAGCAGGACCTATTACAGTCTTGAGCATTTCCCTTGAGAAGAGCACATCTGAGCAGATGTTCTGGGCCAGTTTATTCTCAGCTAGTGTAAACAGGCATAGCCCTCTGAGAAGGTGGCCCTCTGTCTTTAAACTTTCCCATGATTAAGGTTGCATGGTCTTGCAGGAGACATTAGGGAAAGGTACCTAGAACAGAACAGCGACCAGAATTGGGGCTCAAACTCAAATGACCTCTCACACACTTTGTCATAAACAGATAGCTAAGGGTTAATGTCTCTTTCACCTGAAGCACCTGACCAGAGGACCAATCAGGAAACCGGATTTTTTTTCAACTTTGGGTGGAGGGAATTGTGTGTCTGAGGTCTTTTGTCAGTCTTCCTGCTTTCTCTGAGCTTTGGAGAAGTAGTTTCTACTTTCTAGTCTTCTGTTTCTAAGTGTAAGGACAAAGAGATCAGATAGTAAGTTCTATGGTTTCTTTTCTTTGGTATTTGCATGAATATAAGTGCTGGAGTGCTTTGATTTGTCTTCTTTTTGAATAAGGCTGTTTATTCAATATTCTTTGAAGCAATTGACCCTGTGTTGTATCATCTTAATACAAAGAGCACATTTGTATGTATTTTTCTTTCTTTTTATATAAAGCTTTCTTTTAAGACCTGTTGAAGTTTTCTTTACTTCAGGGAAATTGAGTCTGTACTCACCAGGGAATTGGTGGGAGGAAGAAATCGGGGAGATCTGTGTGTTGGATTGCTAGCCTGATTTTGCATTCCCTCTGGGGGAATAGGAAAGTACTTTTTGTTTCCAGGATTGGGAACAGAGAGGGGGGAGTCTCTGTGTAGTTCACAGAGCTTGTGTCTGTGTATCTCTCCAGGAGCACCTGGAGGGGGGAAGGGAAAAAGGATTATTTCCCTTTGTTGTGAGAGTCAAGGGATTTGGGTCTTGGGGTCCCCAGGGAAGGTTTTTCAGGGGGACCAGAGTGCCCCAAAACACTCTAATTTTTTTGGGTGGTGGCAGCAGGTACCAGGTCCAAGCTGTAACTAAGCTTGGAGGTTTTTCATGCTAACCCCCATATTTTGGACGCTAAGGTCCAAATCTGGGACTAAGGTTATGATATGGGGGTTCCAACTGTTTTTGCGGCTGCCATTCTTCCCGGTGTCCACCAGAAAGAATTTCCTTGTATAAAAGTCCTTGGTCTATAACAAACCGGGATCGATTAGAAGAGCTGAGAGGCGGTGGGGTGCTCCGTGCCGCCGCCCAAGCTTTCTGAAGGCTGTCATCCGCTTCCTGCTTAGTCTGGAACTGTTCCCTTGAGGCTGGGGTCACCAGTTCTTCCTCAGACTGTGGACTTGGGCTTGGTCCCTCTGGAAGCGATGTAGGTGATGGGGTTGTTTCCGTTGCTGGTGAACCGCTCTCCGCTGGTGCACCTGAGGGTATTTCAGGCTCTGGCTGAGCCTTTTGGGTATGGCTGTCTTTTGCTTCTGCCAGTTCTGGCTCACTGGCGCCCTCTGGCGTTGAGTTTGAAAATGTGGTTGCACTTGCTGGTGCTGGTTGCTGTTCCAGTTCCGGGCCTGGGACTGGAGGTGCTGTGGCTGTTTCAGTGGTTGGCATGGAATCCGGGTCCACTACCTCTGTCTGGGTTTCTGGTAACACAGACGGGGCCTCTGTGGACGGCTCAGGAACAGGAATGGGTCTGGAAGCTTGCCTGGTTTGGCTACGTGTAACCATTCCCACTCTCTTGACCCGCCTCACCTGGTTGGCCAAGTCTTCCCCCAGTAGCATGGGGATAGGATAATTGTCATAGACTGCAAAAGTCCACATTCCTGACCAGCCTTTGTACTGGACAGGCAGTTGAGCTGTAGGCAAGTCTACAGCTTGTGACATGAAGGGGTAAATTGTAACTTTGGCCTTTGGGTTGATGAATTTGGGGTCAACGAAGGATTGGTGGATAGCTGACACTTGTGCCCCCGTGTCTCTCCACGCAGTAACCTTCTTTCCGCCCACTCTCAAATTTTCCCTTCACTCCAAGGGTATTTGAGAGGCATCCGGGCCTGGGGATCTTTGGTGTGATGGTGGTGTAATGAATTGCATTCGCATGGTGTTCTTGCGACACTTGGCCTTGATATGTCCCAATTCATTACACTTAAAGCATCTTCCATCTGATGGGTCACTGGGCCGAGGTGAGTTACTGGAGACTGGTGAGGTGGAAGGGTAGGGTATCTGTGGCTTTACTTGGGTGGTATGTGGGGTCTTTGGCTGTCCTCGGTTGTAGGGTTTATGGTCTGTGTGCCCCCTGGGGTAATCGTTCCCCTTGACAGTAGCTTTCTTGCTTTCTGCCAGTTCCATCCATTTGGCTCCAATCTCCCCCGCCTCAGCGATATCTTTGGGATTTCCATCTTGTGTGTACCGTGTGATGTCTTCAGGAACACCATCCAAGAACTGCTCCATTTGTATGAGGAGGTTCAGTTCTTCCAAGGTTTGAATGTTGTTTCCTGTTATCCAGGCCTCATAGTTTTTTGCAATGTAGTAGGCGTGTTTGGGAAATGACACCTCGGGTTTCCACTTTTGGGTTCTGAAGCGCCGACGGGCATGATCTGGGGTTATCCCCATTCGGTATCTGGCCTTGGTTTGAAAAAGTTTATAGTCATTTATTTGCAGCTTAGGCATTTCAGCTGCCACCTCTGCTAAAGGTCCACTGAGCTGTGACCTCAATTCTACCATGTACTGGTCTTCGGGGATGTTGTACCCAAGACAGGCTCTTTCAAAATTTTTCAAGAAGGCCTCGGTGTCATCACCTGCCTTGTAGGTGGGAAATTTCCTGTGCTGTGGAGCAATAATTGGCGCCGGGTTGTTAGGGTTGGCTGGCACATGCAGCCCAGCTTTTGCCAACTCCAGTTCATGTTTTCTCTGTTTTTCCTTCTCTTTATTCTCTTTTTGTTGTTTTTTTCATTTCTTTTTGTTGTTTTTCCATTTCTTTTTGGTGTTTTTCCATTTCTTTTTGGTGTTTTTCCATTTCTTGGTGGTGGGCCGCCTCCTCTTCTTCTTGCTTCCTTCTGTGGGCCAACTCTTCTTCTGCTTGTTTCCTTCGGTAGGCTACCTCTTCTTCTTCTAGTTTTCTTTTGTGTGCTGCCTCTTGGGCTGCCTGTTCTCTTTGGAAGGCTGCCAGTTTCATGCTTTCTTCCTTTTCTTTTATCTCCATCTGTTGCCTGTGTTCAGCTTCTTTGATTTGTTCTTCGGCCTCAATTTTTGCCTTAGAAGTCATGGTTCCTGTTTTCTTGTGTTGGGGTGCCCTCCGGTGTTTATCTTCTGAACTGCAGGTTCTGTTGCCTCCTGAAGTCTGCCTAGCAACAGTGCTTGTTTCCTTTTCTCTCTCTAGCTAATGTTCAATGAAAGGAAACCAGAAAAACCACTTTATTTGCATGCATATAAGTGCTGGTACTTGCCTCCTAAAGGGAGGGCTATTGCATGACAAAAGACCCTTAACAGTCTGGTAATGGCTTCTTGCTTAACATGCAAGCCACAAACTGCCAGAGAGAGCAGAAAAAAAAATTCTCTCTGGTTCCCTTTTAAAACCAACTGCTTCTCTCTCTGCTAAAAAGCCCTTAGCAGAGAAAAGAAAAATATAATATTCCTACTGGCTTCTGGATTGTGTCTATATCCCACCGCTGCTACCATATCATAACCTTAGTCCCAGATTTGGACCTTAGCGTCCAAAATATGGGGGTTAGCATGAAAAACCTCCAAGCTTAGTTACAGCTTGGACCTGGTACCTGCTGCCACCACCCAAAAAATTAGAGTGTTTTGGGGCACTCTGGTCCCCCTGAAAAACCTTCCCTGGGGACCCCAAGACCCAAATCCCTTGACTCTCACAACAAAGGGAAATAATCCTTTTTCCCTTCCCCCCTCCAGGTGCTCCTGGAGAGATACACAGACACAAGCTCTGTGAAACTACACAGAGACTCCCCCCTCTCTGTTCCCAATCCTGGAAACAAAAAGTACTTTCCTATTCCCCCAGAGGGAATGCAAAATCAGGCTAGCAATCCAACACACAGATCTCCCCGATTTCTTCCTCCCACCAATTCCCTGGTGAGTACAGACTCAATTTCCCTGAAGTAAAGAAAACTTCAACAGGTCTTAAAAGAAAGCTTTATATAAAAAGAAAGAAAAATACATACAAATGTGCTCTTTGTATTAAGATGATACAACACAGGGTCAATTGCTTCAAAGAATATTGAATAAACAGCCTTATTCAAAAAGAAGACAAATCAAAGCACTCCAGCACTTATATTCATGCAAATACCAAAGAAAAGAAACCATAGAACTTACTATCTGATCTCTTTGTCCTTACACTTAGAAACAGAAGACTAGAAAGTAGAAACTACTTCTCCAAAGCTCAGAGAAAGCAGGAAGACTGACAAAAGACCTCAGACACACAATTCCCTCCACCCAAAGTTGAAAAAAATCCGGTTTCCTGATTGGTCCTCTGGTCAGGTGCTTCAGGTGAAAGAGACATTAACCCTTAGCTATCTGTTTATGACACACTTATTGTTGATCAATAAGTAATAACTTGGTGATGACCAGTAGTTGATAACTTTAACTATGATCTTATGTTTAGTTCCAGGGGATCTCAAATCTGGATTATTTCCAAACCTTAGATAAATAAACAAACCTTAGATAAATCAGTTTTGATTGGATTTAGTGATTAACAGTAAAGACAGTCCATATACAGAGAGGCATCAGTTTCCAACAGCTGTGGAAGATCTCCCCTGTATTTGTCTGACAGCCTGCATCCAGTCTGTAGGTGCCCTCACCTCCCCATGATGTCCCAGGGTAACTACACCCCTTGTTGCCCCCCTGTCCATCACTATAACCCTCAGCTGCCTCACCCCCACCCTCTTTCCCCACTTTATCCTTTCTCCGGTCTTCCTGCCACACACCCTGCATTCAGCACTGCCAAAATGTGTGCAACAGCAGCCCTGAAAATACCCAGCAAAATTCAAAGCCATCTCCTGCTACATAGCAGAGCATCATAGGAGTCCTTCTGACGGCCCAGCGCCAAAATCCCTCTTGCTCTATCCCAAGTGTCAGCACACTAGAAAGAGAGCCCCATGTCCTGATCATTCAGCCACAAAATGCCTCCTTTATATAAAAAGAGGCAAATCAGTGTCCCCTAATCTCAGCACTCTCTGAGCTGTGGTTTATTGCAACTGTCTGTAACCTCCTAACAGCCTCTTTTTGTCCTATGACGGCAGAGGTGTTAACGGGCCACTCTACCGTGAATGGTCCCTTACAATGTGCTAACTATCTACTCATGCTAAACAATGTATTCCACCTTGCATTTAGCAGTGATGCTGGGAGTACCTTTCCCAGCCATGAAGAAGAGCACTGTGTGGCTTGAAAGCTTGTCTCTCTCATCAACAGAAGTTAGCCCAATAAAAGAGATTACCTTACCCACCTTATCTCTCTATTATGAGTATAGGCAGATTGAGGTAATAAAATGTGATTGGTGTGTTTTCTTTCTCCAGTAGATGGCATCTGGACACCATTCAAGTTGCATATTAATGTTGGTTTTGAGGATTCAGTCTAAAACGTCTTTCTTAAATCTTTAGTTTAATTAGAACTTTATTTTTAAAAAGCAAATCGTGTAAACTGGAAACACTTTGGTTGCCTTTTCAGTCTTTTTTACCTAACTATCAATAGCAGTCTTCTCTAGTCCAATGGCAAAGCAGGTGCTTTGGGAAGACCAGGACTCAGGATATGTCTACACTACCCGCCAGATCAGCCCAAGTGCTGTCCTGTCGACTCCTGTACCCCAGAGCCGTGAGAGGCGCAGGCAGAGTCGATGGGGGAGCGGCAGCAGTTGATTCACCACAGTGAAGACATCATGGTGAGTAGGTCTACGTCGACTTCAGCTACGTTATTCACGTAGACCAGGCCTCAGAGTCACTACTCAAAAATTCTGTTTCCAGATCTCTGAGAAAGTGTTACCTAAAACTAAGTTGTTTGCACTTTGTATTGTGATTGGATTGATAAGTAGTGCAGAGAGAGTTAATAAATGATGGATAGATGTCTTCATAAATGGTTAAGGGTTATTACACCTCGTGCTGCAAGGTGTAACCCAGTTTCTAACGGTTACATCAGAATGAGACCTAATGTCATGTGGGGAGGGAGGGGGTCAAGATTACCCCACCTCTGCCTACTGTGGGGTTCTTACCCCTTCTTCTGAAGCATCTGGTCCAGGTCACTGGTGCAGACTAGATAGACCTCAGGTCTGATCCAGTCTGGCAATACCTATAGTCCTAAAATGGCAGCTGTTTCCCATGATTAACAAAGGGATTGTTTGTTAGAGTCCAATAAGTTGCTTATAACTATCTATATTGCTTTCTGCTGTGCTCCGAACTGTCTATAACACATGGCTCTTGCCTGTAATCTACTGATTTATCACCCCTTTTGTGAAGGGTGGCTGTAAGTTTTTGCAGTTGCCTTTTTATAGAGTGTAGCTCTGCCTTTTAAGTTCTGCTTCCAATTTTCCTGAGACTTGCCTGTGGTGTTCCTCAAAGACTCTTAACTGTGCCTGTATTTTGTCAAGACTCCTTAACTAAGACTGGTGGCTTTAATTTTTATTCCCAGCATTTAGATTTGTGCTTTGAACCAGACTTGCCTCACCACGGGCTGGCTAGGTTCACTTCAGAATTAATGTGAATGCCCCTGGCCTTAGCTTGTTTCCATTTCACATCGTGTAACAGGACTAACAGCATTAAAAGGGAGAATAATGTTACCAACTTCTACAACCAGCCTGGGCAGAATGTGTCCCCCATTTGATGTCATCTTTGCATATCTCAGGTCAGCAGGACAGGCCCCTGCCTGTCAGTCTTGAGAGGTGTGCAGGCAGTGGGGACTGGTCAAGAATAGAGAGATTATGGGGAGCATCTGTAGGTTCCACGCAAAAGACAGAGTAAAGAGCCCCTGCACCCAGCCACCTGCTGGCTTGTAGTCATTGGAGCTCTGTATGAACTAAATATAAACACCTGGAGCTGCCAGGCCAGCGTGACCCTATTGCAAAAGTTAATAGGCTTTATATTGACTCCTCTGTAGGGCTCCTCTGGATCTCGGCAAAGGATATCTAGTAAATTAAGTTTTGTCACTGCCCTTCTTTGTGCATTTCTTGACTTTGGCTTGGCTACAAAGTGGCCAAAATACTGACAAATGTATATGGCTTTGGGAGTCTACTAATCCCGTCTCCATCTCTGCTTCCTTCAAACTTGGTAGAACTTTTTTACCTTCTGACTTACCATTTCTGAAGCTAGTCTGGCATCTCTATGATTTTTAAGGGGGAGGAGGCAGAAATTTGGCTTATAACGGAAGCTCCCTTGCAAACTGCTCATTTCTATAACACTGATATGGCTGCTCACCTTTTCAAAATTCTATACATGCGATCCCTGTGGTAGAGAGAATTATCCTTCACTGCTATGTAAGTGAACACTCATGAGTCCAATAATTTGTGGTTGGTCAAGAGCTTATCTTTTGGGAAGATGTTGGATTTCCCCTAGAACACTGCAAGTGATGAATTCACCACTTCTGTTCTCTACGTACCTAACAAGGCCTGGTTTGGGTTCAGTTTTGGAAGATGGGTAAAGATTCCAGAAAGGCATGTGGAGAGAGTGTATATATACGTATGATCCAATTTACTGCTCCCCGATCATGGTGCCTATTAAACAGAAATACACGAATATTGTCATTTGGAGTGATTGAGGGGAAAATACCTTCAATTTCAATTAATAATTTTAATCTCAAACTTGTAACAATGGTTAGATTAGAAGTAGAGATGGCTGAACTGGTCCAGAATTCTAGTCTGGGCTGGATAACACTAAATAATCCAGTAAAAGCACATTTTCAAAGATGACTGATGGACTTGAATGTCCAAATTCCACTCAAAATTAATGGGAATTGAGGGTCCAAATCCCCAGCCATCCACCCCAATTTGCATGTACTGTAATTGATGTTTTGTTTCGGATACTCAGGAACAAGCGAAAATCATGTAAACAATGCATCACAATGAAAATTCTTCAAAAATTTTGGTTTGGCTTTTGAGTGCTCAGCAAAAGCTTAGGTTTGTTCTCATTGCATCTGAACCGGTCTGCCCAGCTCTAATCAATTAATTAGAAATGTATCATCGTTACAAAGCCATTTACATCACTTCAGTGCCAAGTACAACATTAATTCCTTATTAAAGCCTCTCTGACCATCACATGACCTCTCAATGCCGCACAGCAGAAGCTCTTCTAGCCAAAGGCCTTGTTAATAATTGAGATGAAATGCTTTCTCTGCATTATTGTTTATGAAGGGAATGGAGGGGGCATTGGCGTTCTTCACTTAAGAAGGGACAGCAATATTTTCTTCTCAATTTATCATCCGACATGCACTTTTGTATTGCATATAATCAGATAAGAAGCCAAAATCGGAAACTGATAGCAGTGTCTTTTCGCTTGATCTCCCCCACAGCAAACCTACAATGTGTTGCTCATGTTTTTATATTCCTATTCTGTACGCCCTAATTAATTCTTAATATCTTAGCACAGTCTTCCATTATGGCTCTGCTTTATTTCTGGAAGGCTTGGGGCCATCAAAACTAACGTCTCATTTATTTGACAGTTTTATGGTTCACTTGGAACAATTTTCAGAGCTGTCCATCACTCTCCTCCTAGCAACTTTTGTAGCTTTTCTATTTTAATCCCACACTGGGGAACAGAGCAGAGTAACAGTCCCTTAAGTGATACTTTCAACTTAAAAGGATGAAGTTCCTCTGAAGTATGCAATGTTTGCTGTAATAGTTTATGATGATGAGTTTGGTTTTTTGTGGGGCCTGACATTAGTACACTTTCGGGTAAATTATACCTCTGTGTGTGCAGGTTTATAACTAATCAGATGTGGGGTTTGAACTTTGGCCCTGCAGAATTACAAGCATAAGCCATGCTTCCTTAAGCACAAGGAGTTGCTCTGCTAGCTGTTGTAGATATTTAGCTTCCTTATGTGGTGTAGTCACTAGTGGAAGACAGGCCCACAGTGTGTTAAGTTACAATGCAGCAGAGGTACAGGGAACCCTCTTGCACCCTCAGCAGTTCCTCTTGGAGACCGAGCATAGTCTAGAAATGGAAAAAAGGCAGCTAACAGAGCTCTAGCCACCCCAGAGAGGTAGAAATGGGAACATGCCCTCCACTCATACACGTGCTAGAAGGATCACTGCCTACCTGTTAAAGATGTGTGGCAAGGGGCGCTCCTCCCTAAAGTGGTAGAGAAGGATTGTCACCTGCATAATACCTTCAGGCCCTGCCATTCAGGCAGGCAGTGTCCTTCCCTGCACAGCCTGGCTGTGTCTCCTAACAGCCCTTGCTGTGCCCTGTGTTATTTTAACTGTTTTAGTTACTGTCATATTACTATGTACAGCCACCATTGCCAAATGAGGCAGTAATTTAACAGCAGTCATTTAAAGTAACCTCTCCATTTCATTACCATTCCTTTTGACATTCATCTTAATATGAATAGGATAAAATAAAGCAGGAGGTATTAACCCAGAGTGTTTCCTACAGGACTTGCACTGTGATTCAGCCAAAAGCCAGGCTATCAGTCAAAGAACAAGAGCATGAACTCGCTAGGCCTGTAGTTCTCGGAATCACTTGCTATCTTGCACCATCAATTTAAATCGGGCTTTTCCCAGAATCGATGTACTTGCTATCAGTTGGCACCCAAATACTTCCTGAAATAACATGTTTCCAAGGCTGCACTGTGAAATCGTTCCGGGAGAAATGTCCTTGAAGAATTGTGCTCCTCTCAAATGTGGCCATGTAAAAAGGTGTCAGTTCTCTCCTCTGCACTCTGTGTGCATGCAGTGCAATATTTTTGCTCTCTTGAAGGGCCGGCACAATGAAGGCAGAGTATGGGCTGTATTCTGTTCCTTCATGGCTGTCATGTGTTACTAAATTCCATGGGGCTAGATTTTGCAACCCTTTTTCATCATACTCCACAGATCTTCTCATTGACTGTACTTTCTCAAGCAAGTAGCATCATTAGAATCAATGTGAGTAAGGTTTGCCGAACAAGACACCTCAACAGGCATGTTTACAAAGTCCCAATCAGTCACATCTGTATGAACCCATGGAAGACCATGGGGGTTACACGTGTAACTGTGGGCCTAATTTTGTCTACAGAAGCTCATGGTTGGAGCTGATGATGCATGAGAAGAAAAGTATCCAATCTGACTCTTGGAGCACAGGTTGAATTTGAAATATTGGCCACTAGATAAAGCATCTTTTACTTGCTAACAGAGACAGTTTTGGTCTGGAACACTGAAAGGAAAGCACAGACCCTCGCAGAGCACAGCTGCACATTCTCGATCCATGAGGGTATAAGAGTGAACAACTCACTCACCTATGTTAAATGGGGGAACTCAAGGGTGAAATCCTGGGTCCATTAAGAAAATAGCAAAGCTCCTGCTGACTTCAGTGGAGCAGGATTTCACCCCAGGAATGCAGTATTAAGGGTACGTGGCTGAAATGAACCAAAGTCAGAAAGTGCACACGCTCAGGTTCTAGCAGCAACTCTGACTGCACTGCACTGCACATTGTCTCCTATCGAGTACGTCTGATTATAAAGGTAACACAAGATTATACCGGTAACATGTTTAGTCACCAAGCTGACTTGGGAGTCTAAGTTGAAAAGCAATGGCTCCTGAGTCACTTGGATACCTTTTGAAAACGTACTTCACACGTAGGGTTAAACGGTGGTTCTCAGCCCCAGCGCTGCTCCTAGGATGGTGCTACATTGCCCCACGAGCAGCAAGTGGGAGCTGGCAGCTCAGGCAGTGCTAGTGCTGCCCTTGCTTGTTAGGATGGAGCCGAGCCTCCCCCAAGGTGCACGGTGATGTGGAGAGGGGTGGGGCCAAGGCCTTGCCTCCTCCCCAGTTGTATGTCTCCTCCCTGGGATGGGCAGGGGGAGCAGGAAGGAGAGATCCATACCCACCACAGAAAACAGGGATTGCTATTGTGAGTTTTATACCACTCCATGGGTCCCCCAACAACTCAGCAGGAGTGACGCACACAATCTGGTCCTTAACCAGAGAATCGGGATTCGAAAGGGTGTGTATGTGCAGTAGTACTCGGGACACACTCAGGCTGTGGTTGGAAGCTTCATTGTTGAATTTTCTGATGACTGGTCATTTTACACAGACAGCGGTTAGTTTACATTAGCAATGTTACCCCTTTTGACATCAGCAGTGAGTCAGGATTTGAGTACTTGCAGGTTGTTTCCATTAGGAGGAGGAGAGTGATGATGGAGTTAGGTATTTCTTCAGTGTAATCCTGTCTGTTTACAAAGAGTGTATAAAAAACTCTTTTCCTGAACACAATAGAAATTAAACAATAGGAGATGGCTTCCTTGCTTGCAGTTCTAAGCCTCTTTCCAGTAAGCACTCTACCCCAAAAACCTTTCAGCTTTTACTCAGCGTTGTACTACAGGTCTTTTCTCACTGTCCTTGGCTTTCTGTTTCTGGGCTGTTTCACTATCTCTCTCACACAGACTCCCAAGTGCAATCTGCTCCAGGGGGAAGGGATAGCTCAGTGGTTTGAGCATTGGCCTCCTAATCCCAGGGATGTGAGTTCAATTCTTAAGGGGGCCATTTAGGATCTGGGGCAAAAATCTGTCTGGGGATTGCTCCTGCTTTGAGCAGGGGGTTGGACCAGATGATCTCCTGAGGTCCCTTCCATTCTGTGAATCACAAGCTCTTTGGGCTGCATGGCTCAACTCTTATTCCAGTCTTGCATGTGGCCTGTGTTTTGGGTGGGGTCTTCTGTCTAGCCCAGAAAATTGCTCAATTGCTTCTGACATTTGTCCTGAACAAAGGACAACTGGTATACCCACCAGCTTTACTGATGTTTTGCCCAGCCCCTAGCATCACAGTAATATTTTGCAATTAATGTCCTATGTCATTAGAGGAAAAAATTAAAATTAATAAAAAACCCAAAGCTATCCAACCTGTGAAGTTTACAAACTCTGCCAGCTTTTCAAGTAGAGTTTAACCTCTCATTACTTTCAGTCTAATTAGCTCGCAGAGCTCACAACCTCTGCTATTTTCCCAAAGAGATGTAAATTCCTTGAACTGGAGTGCGATTGCATTCTTCCAAAGCCAGGAGCTGTTCAGGAGCAGGATTTGCAGCATTGCAGAGACTGGAGCTCTGTGGAAGAGAAGTTAGAGCCTTAGGCTGTGTTTACACTACTGTGGTAAGTCAACCTATGCTACGCAACTCCAGTCGACGTACCTTAGGTTGAGTTACCACAGCGGGAGAAACTCTCCCATCAACTTACCTTACTCTTCTCATTGGGTATAGAGTACATGGGTCAACTGGAGAATGATCTGCTGTCGATTTGGTGGGTTTTCACTAAACCTGCTAAAGCAACTGCCGGTGCATCGATCTCAGAGCGTCAATCCAGCTGTAGTGAAGAAGCAGCCTTCCAGAGTTTAGGAACCCTGCTGCTAAAAGTAGCAGGAATTTAAGCTCCTGGGAGTGGCCTGGGCACAGTTAACGAGCTGTACATGCCTGAACAGGGTGAGCCAGATCCTCAGCTAAATTCTGACAGAGCACGCTCTATGCAGCTCTGCTGATGCCAATGGAGTTCTATAGGGTGTCCATTAGACTATAGTTTGGCTTCAGATTCTGAGTTAAATGAAAGTTGGTCTACTTACCTGACATGCATCTGACGAAGTGGGTATTCACCCACGAAAGCTCATGCTCCAAAACGTCTGTTAGTCTATAAGGTGCCACAGGACTCTTTGCTGCTTTTACAGATCCAGACTAACACGGCTACCCCTCTGATACACTACTTACCTGAGATGCACATATCTCAGTAACTGTAATGCAGGGTGACTTAAAACGTTAAGTCATGTATATGAGGCACTTCTAGCCACTCCACCCTGTAGGAAAGCAAATAGGGAGGACCTGGTTGATATTTTGAAAGTGGAAGGCAGCTTGGGTGAAAGTGATCATGAAATGGTAGAGGTCATGATTTTAAGGAATGGAATGAGGGAGAACAGCAAAATAAAGACCATGGATTTCAAGAAGACAGGCTTTAGCAAACTCAGGAAATTGATAGGTAAGATCCCATGGGAAGCAAGTCTCAGGGGAAAAACTATTGAAGACAGTTAACAGTTTTTCAAAGAGACATTATTAAGGGCACAAGAGCAAACTAGCCCTCTGCATAGGGAAAGATAGAAAGTATGGCAAGAGACTACCCTGGCTTACCCAGGAGATCTTCAATGATCTGAAACTCAAAAAGAGAGTCCTACAAAAAGTGGAAACTAGGTCAAATTACAAAGGATGACCATAAACAAATAACACAAGTATGTAGGGACAAAATTAGAAAAGCCAAGGCACAAAATGAGCTCAAACTAGCTAGAGACATAAAGCATAACAAGAACACTTTCTCTAAATACATTAGAAGCAAGAGGAAGACCAAGGACAGGGTAGGCCCATTACTCAGTGAGGGGGGAAAGACAATAACAGAAAATGTGGAAATGGCAGAGGTGCTTAATGATTACTTTGTTTCAGTTTTCACCATGAAGGTTGGTGGCGACTGGACATCTAACAGTGAATGCCGGTGAAAATAAGTTAGGATCAGAAGAGGCTAAAATAGGGAAAGAACAAGTTAAAAATTACTTAGACAAGTTAGATGTCTTCAAATCACCAGGCCTGATTAAATGCATCCTAGAATACTCAAGGAACTGACTGTGGAGATATCTGAGCCATTAGTGATTATCTTTGAAAAGTTGAGGAAGACAAGGGAGAATCCAGAAGACTGGAAAAGGGCAAATATAGTGCCAATCTATTAAAAACAGAAATAAGGACAACCTGGAGAATTACCAACCAGTCAGCTTAATTTCTGAACCCAGAAGGATAACAGAGCAAATAATTAAGCCATCAATTTGTAAACCTCTAGAAGATAAGGTGATAAGTAACAGTCAGTATGGATTTTTCAAGAACAAACAGTGTCAAAGCAACCTCATAGCTTCCTTTGACAGGGTAAAAAGCCTTGTGGATAGGGGGGAAGCAGTAGACGTAGTATATCTTGACTTTAGTAAAGCTTTTTATACTGTCTCGCATGACCGTCTCATAAACAAACTAGGGAAATGCAACCTAGATGGAGCTACTATGAGGTGGGTGCATAACTGGTTGGAAAACTGTTCCCAGAGAGTAGTTATCAAAGGTTCACAGTCATGCTGAAAAGGTATAATAAGTGGGATCCCGCAGGGATCAGTTCTGGGTCCTGTTCTGTTCAATATCTTCATCAATGACTTAGATAATGGCATAGAGAGAACGCTTACAAAGTTTGCAGATGATACCAAGCTGGGAGGGGTTGCAAGTGTTTTGGAGGATAGGCTGATAATTCAAAATGATCTAGACAAACTGGAGAAATGGTCTGAAGTAAATAGGAGGAAATTCAATAAGGACAAATGCAAAGTACTCCACTTAGGAAGGAACAATCAGTTGCACACATACAGAATGGGAAAAGACTACCTAGGAAGGAGTACTGCGGAAAAGGATCTGGGGGTCATAGTGGACCACAAGCTAAATATAAGTCAACGGTGTAATGCTGTTGCAAAAAAAGCAAACATCATTCTGGATGTATTAGCAGGAGTATTGTAAGCAAGACACGAGAAGTAATTCTTCCGCTCTACTCCGTGCTGATTAGGCCTCAGCTGGAGTATTGTGTCCAGTTCAGATGCCACATTTCAGGAAAGATGTGGACAAATTGGAGAAAGTCCAGAGAAGAGCAACAAAAATGATTAAAGGTCTGGAAAACATGACCTATGAGGGAAGATCGAAAAAATTGGGTTTGTTTAGACTGGAAAAGAGAAGACTGACAGGAGACATGATAACAGTTTTCAAATACGTAAAAGGTTGTTACAAGGAGGAGGGAGAAAATTGTTGTTCTTATCCTCTGAGGATAGGACAAGAAGCAGTGGGCTTAAATTGCAGCAAGGGAGGTTTAGGTTGGACATTAGGAAAAAATTCCTAACTGTCAGGGTGTTTAAGCACTGGAATAAACTGCCTAGGGAGGTTGTGGAATCTCCATCACTGGAGATTTTTAAGAGCAGATTAGACAACACCAGTCAGGGATGGTCTAGATAATACTTCGTCCTGCCATGAGTGCAGGGAATGGGCTAGAGACCTCTCGAGGTCTCTTCCAGTCCTGTGATTCTATGTAATGATTTTTCATTCGCATTAGAGAATAACTGGATGGGGGCAGGGGCGGCTCTAGCTTTTTTGCTGCCCCAAGCATGGCAGCCTTCGGCAGTACACCTGCGGGAGGTCTGCCGGTCCTGCAGCTTCAGTGTACCTGCCGCTGAATCTGCAGGACCGGCAGACCTCCTGCAGGCAAGCCACCGAAGGCTGCCTGACTGCTGCCCTTGCAGGGACCAGCAGGGCGCCCCCCACAGCTTGCCGCCACAGGCACACACTTGGAGCATTGGTGCCGGGAGCCGCCGCTGGATGGGGGAAATTTATGCACAGCAGGACAAAATAAACAGGAGTGCAGAGTTAACAACAATTTACCGCGTTCTGTTCTAGTTTGTTTCTAAATGATCCATGTGTAGCCACCTGCTGCAGTAGTGTACTCTTAAGATGTGAGAAACATGAGTTAACCATGCGGCAAGGCCTACATGTGAAAGCAATGACTGCACTGCATCTCATACACCAGATTGTAGCACCAATACCAAAAGCTCCATGGCATAGGAAGCTACTAAAGGGCTCTTGAGCTCTCTCGTTAGAGCAGTGGCCCCCAGACTGTGGGATGCACCCCCCTAAGGGGGTGTGGAGGAATACATTACAGATCCCCCCCTCCCGTTGTGCTAGGTGCTGTACAAACACATATCAAGAGACAGTCTCTGTCCTGACTAGGGTGACCAGATGTCCCGATTTTATAGGGACAGTCCTGATATTTGGGGCTTTGTCTTATATAGGTGCCAATTACCGCCCACTCCATGTCCCGATTTTTTGCCCTTGCTATCTAGTCACCCTAGTCCTAATGAGCTCACCATCTAAACAGACAAAACAAACAGGAAGCTCTACTACCCTGTGTTACAGATGGGGAACTGAGGCACAGAGCAGTTACAGGACTTGCCCAAGGTCACACAAGAAGTCTTGCAGCAGAGATGGGAACTGAGTGTGCATCTCCTGGGTGCTAAGCTAGTGCCTTAACTGTAAGAGCAGCCTTCCTATTGGAAGAGGCAGTGACATGGGTCCTGTTCGTAGCATACAGGAGAAAGTGGACTTGCTCTAGCTGTCACGTGTTAAGTTTGTTCTGTTAAAGGTGAATCCCCCTGAGTTAATTGCTCATTTAACAGTCAGTGGAGACATTAGTCATGGTTCTATAATGTCCATTATTTACTGATCTTCCTCCTGCCCCCCATTTTATCACAATGCAGATTCTGAGGTTTCAGTTTAAATCTTCTTCCTTCCATATACTCTTTCAAAGCAAAACAAAGGCAAAGAGATTGTCTTCTGGCCATAATGACCTCAGAACTTCTCCTTATATTTTTGCCTGGAGGCCATAGGAGGTATTGTTGGCTCTGTCTGCTCCAGAAACGTCTAACCCGATGATGCTCACAGAGCCATACATTAAATGAAGTATGCATAATTTCTCCTGCAGATCTCTCTAACCATCACACAGTCAGGCTTCACGCACCAGCACTGCCTTGTAAATACAAAAATCAACTGGCTAGTTTCATAGCTTCTCAGCTGTCCTTTAAATAGAAAGAAGTGCCCACCAGCACTGTCTAAAATTCCCACAAGCCATGCTCTCCGCATAGGTGAGGTCCTGCCATATTTCTCTATTTCCTCTGCTTACAGTTGGGAGCTCGCAAGCAGTTTGCTTTTCCATTAGGAATGTTTTTAGAAAATACAGATGAGATTTTTTTTTCTTCAGAGCCATTTAGGGAGCGGAGTTTTAATCACCATTTACCATCCATTTGAATGGCAATTGGGCTTCTGCAGTCCTCAGGCAGCTTCGGAACTGTTGGTCTGGGTGTACGTGGGTCCTGTTCATAGCATACAGGAGAAACTGGGCTCGTTCTAGGCAGGAGCGGCACCAGGGTTTTTGGCGCCCTAGGCGGGGGTCCTTCCACGCTCCCTGTTGGTGGCAATTCTGTGGCAGGCGGGGGTCCTTCCGTGCTCCCGGTCTTCAGGGCACTTCAGCGCAGGTCCCGGAGTGAGTGAAGGACCCGCCGCAGAATTGCCGCTGAAGACCCGGAGCGCGGAAGGACACCCTGCTGCCGAATTGCCACCAAGGGCGGCAAAGTGCCCCCCCCAAATCCTGGTGCCCTAAGCGACTGCCTAGGTCGCCTAAATGGAAGCACCAGCCCTGGTTCTAGCTGTCAAGTTTGTTCCTTGTATTAGACCTAAGGAAGACAAGCTTTTGAGCTACACAGAGCTCTTCAGGTCTGGGAAAGCTACTCAGTGTCACAGCTAAATACAAGGTTGAACAGATATTTTAGCTTTCAGAGTGGTAGCCGTGTTAGTCTGTATCAGCAAAAAGAATGAGGAGTACTTTGGCACTTTAGAGACTAACAAATATATTTGGGCATAAGCTTTCATGGGCTACAGCCCACTTCATCAGATGCATGGAGTGGAAAATACAGTAGGAAGATATATATACACAGAGGACATGAAAAAATGGGTGTTGCCATACCAACTGTAACGAGAGTAATTAATTAAGGTGAGCTATTAGGTGAGCTATTATCAGCAGGAGAAAAAAACCTTTTGTAGTGAGTAGTCATAAGTAGTCACCACATTCTAAGGCAGTGGCTCTCAACCAGGGGTATGCATGCAAGATCTTCCAGAGAGCACATCAACTCATCTAGATATTTGCCTAGTTTTAACACAGGCTACATAAAAAGCAGTAGCAAAATCAATACAAACTAAAATTTCATAAGACTTGTTTATACTGCTCTAGATACTATACCCTGAAGCGTAAGTACAATATCTATATTCCAGTTGATTTATCTTATAATCATATGGTAAAAATGAGAACGTAAGCAATTTGTCAGTAACAGTCTGGCTCTGACACTTTTGTATGTTTGTGTCTGATTTTGTAAGCAAGTAGTTTTTAAGTGAGGTGAAACTTGGGGGGTATCCAAGAGAAATAGGACTCCTGAAAGGGTACAGTAATCAGGAAAGGTTGAGTCACTCTTCTAAGGGACCAGTTAACAGGAGCCTGTTAACATCCCTGTAGTCGTAGGACAAAAATAGGGGGGTTAGGGCGTTCACCACTCCAAACTGCCAGAGGAGAACTGAAGCCCTAAGACCCTGAGGGGCGGAAGGGACCCAGAGCTCAGGCTCCAGCCTGACCCCAGAGGTCTACGCAGCAGTGAAACAGCCCGTTAGCCCCAGCCCCGTAACCCAAGTCAGCTGGCAGGGACCAGCAATAGGTTTTTCTTTGCTGGGTAGACATACAATCTACTATTGCATTACAGCTTCGTTATTATGGGTAAGTCAAAGCCTGCAGAATATTAAAAGCAATATTACTAAATCATCCAATTACAGAAGCAGGAGCAGCTGCTGTGGTTTTCAGCAAAGTTTATGGCCTCTTCAGAATCAATGAAGAAAGACTTAACCATATCTCTGCCAAGAAAAGTATTCCACATTTTGCGATGAGATGCCCCTGGTATTTTTGGCCTCTGAACTCCAAACATCTCCTGTCATTGAGAGAGAGGACAGCTTGGTTTCTGCACCAATTTCCCTATTTTTTAAAAAAAATATTTAAATTTCTTCTTTGAAATACTAAGATGTGTTCCAATGGCAAGACATTATAAATCAGCCAGACAAGGTAAAGACATCATCAAGATATAGATGAGGGAATAATTCCCAACTGAGAATTTATTCAATGATTTTATCTTCTTCTCTGCTCAGGAGCTAGCCATGGCCGGAATGATTCTGGAGTTCCTTCAGCAGAGAAGCTGAGCATGGAAGTTGTTCAGCCTGCAAATTGGCACTGTTACAATGGGATATACCATTAGACATGCCTCTTGTCGTTTATGTAACTAATTTATATTATGAAGGCTCCAATTCCACAATATGATGCATGCAGGCAAACTCCTGTGCCAGAATATGTCTACACAGCATTTTGGAGCAAGTCTCTGAACCTGGATTGAGAGACTTAAGATAGCACGGCTTATATAGATAACATTTTGAAGTTGCAGGTCAGGCTGGAGTCTGGGTTCTGGCACCTAGGGAGGTGGGTAGGGAATTGGTGAATGGGGAGACTACAATGGGTCACTAGCAAGTGAACTCTCAGGTTGAAGGGAAGTTAATAGTGGTCTTGGGACCAATCCCATTAAACATTTTCATGAATGCCCTTGGCACAAAAAGTGAGCGTGGGCTAATAAAATTTGTAGATGACCCAAAGTTGGGAGGTATTGCCAAGACAGAGGAGGACCAGAATATCATGCAAGAAGATCTGGACAACCTTGAAAACTGGGGTAATAGAAAAGGGGTGACATTTAATAGTGCAAGGTCATGCACTTAGGGACTAACAACAAGAATTTTTGCTATAAACTGGGCATGTATCAGTTGGAAGTGACAGAGGAGGAGAAAGACCTGACTGTATTGGTTGCTCACAGGATGACTGAGCTGCCAATGCGATGCAGCTGTGAAAAAAGCTAATGCAGCCCTAGGATGCATCAGGCGAAGTATTTCCAGCAGAGATAAGGAGGTGTTAGTACCATTACACAAGGCATTAGTGAGAGCTCATCTGGAATCGTATGTGCAATTCTGGTCTTCCATGTGTAAAAAAGGTGAATTAAAACTGGAACAGGTGCAGAATTGGGCAACTAGGATGATCAGAGGAATAAAGAACCTACTTGTGAGAGGAGACTTAGGGTATGTCTGCACTGCAATGTAAGCCCAGGGTTAGTGGGACTCAAATCAGCTGACCTGTGTCAGGGAACCCTAGTCTTGAGCATCTATCATGGAGTCCCCAGGGTGATGCTCTGGAACTGCTCTGTATGAAGCCAGTCAGGACTCTGGAGGAGCCTCCTCTCTCTGCGCAGACTGTCTCCAGGGCAAGAAGCTTCCAAAGCTTCGATTTTCCTGGGTCTGAGCTCGGAGCATTCAGAATCCCCTTCCTCACCGTGCGCTTCCCGCAGCGAGTCCGCCCGGGCGGGGCTCCGGGGAAAGCAAGAGGGCCTGCCTCCCCAACTCTGCAGTTAGCAGTGACTCAGCCCACGTTGTAAAACAGAAAGTTTATTAGTTGACAGGAACACAGCATAGAGCAGAGCTTGTTAGCCCAGAAATCAGTGACTTTCAACCAAGCCGCTCCTGGGGGACCCCAGGCCAGACACCCTGGACTCTTCCTCTTCCAGTCCCACAGAGCAGACTGCCCTGGACCCCACTGCCTGGTCTCCAGCCTGCCCATTGCTCCTTCTCCAGTCTAGGTCCTGCTTCCTGGGCACAGTGTCACCTGGTTGCCTCTCCTTCCTGGTTCTCTGGTTACGAAGGGCATTGGCCATCACCTACGTGTAGGCAGCTGGAGCGGCCTCCCCTGCCTTGATGGCCTCAGCAAAAGTCTCACGCCCAATTCCCATCACCTAGGCATTGGTGCAGTACAGAGGGAAACTGAGGTATTCACAGTCTTAGTATAGGGTGGTAAGACTCACATGCAGCATAACAAGGTAGAAAAAAACCACTTTGTCACAGCATCTACATAGTATTTTAACTTTACATTAAGACTTTTTTAACCTGTACTCAAACCCAGGGCTCTGGCATCCACACTGCAGTGCACAGATCTAAGTCAAAGTACCCATATCCCAGAGTCTCTACTGCCCCCCTCCCATCCCAAAGTGGGGTCATTCTAGCCCTAGAACCATGGTACACTGTAGGAAAAGTTTGGTGCCTGCCCTGAACATTACAGGAAATTTGAAGCAGCTCACTTTGCAAAAGGCTTGATCGGTTCACTCTGCATTGCAAACCCATGGGGCTCTCTGGCAGTGTGCTGGCCGACCGGTGATCAAAGCCGAGTGGGTTAATGTGGACCTGAGCTGCTGTCATTTAGAAAGGTGCAGTGGCTTCCATTTTCACTAGAGTGGATTGCAGATTGTTGGGATAGAAGACTAAAGAGGTTGTCCCATGGAATTGTGGGATACTTCTGGGCGACTTCGGGGACCTGAGTTAAGTGAAGCTGTGTCTATACTGCATCTACACTGCAAAGCTCTGGCCAGGGATGAGGGGTTCAGGGTGTGGGAAGGAGCTCTGTGCTGGGGCAGGGGTTGGGGTGCAGGGGGTGAGGACTCTAGCTGTGGATGAGGGGTTTGGGGTGCAGGAAGGGGCTCCGGGTGTGGGGAGGCTCAGGGTTGGGGCACAGGCTTACGTCGGGCAGCTCCTGGTCAGCAGTGCAGTGGAGCTAAAGCAGGCTCCCTGCCTGTCCTGGCTCTGCGCTGTGCCCTGGAAGTGGCCAGCGGCAGGTCCAGCTCCTAGATGGGGGACCACGGGACTCCGTGCGCTGCCCCTGCCCACAGGCACCACCACCCCCAGCTCCCATTGGCTGCGGTTCCCTGCCAATGGGAGTGCGGAGCTGGTGTTCGGGGTAGGGGCAGCGCATGGAGTCCTGTGGCCCTCTGTCTAGGAGCTGGACCTGCTGGCCACTTCTGGGGCACAGCGCAGTGCCAGGACAGGTAGGGACTAGCCTGCCTTAGCCCTGCAGCACCACTGACCGGACTTCTAACTGGCGGTGCTGACCGGAGTCACCAGGGTTCCTTTTCAACCTGGTGCGGCAACCCTACAAAGCTCCACAGCAGGCACCAGAGAGACCATGCATCTGAAGCCCTTTGGGATATTGGCGCTCAAACTGAGACATGGAATAGAAGCTTTTTCATCCTTGAATATGAAGCCACTGCCGTGGATTCTCTGAGCTTTACTAAGTAAAGAGCTGCAAATAAAGTCAGTGAGTGAATCCTTGGCCTTGTTGAGGTCAAAGGCAAAATCAGTGATGCCAGGATTTCACCTGGTCCATTTACAGAGTTCCTCTCAAGTGCGCTGTTTCTAATGCTTCATAAGATGTGAGCTCTGAGTGAAGGTTTTAGCACATTCAGTCCATTCATAGAGATTTTCTCCAGTGGGAGTTCTGTGATGTTGATAATGAGCGAGCTCCATCCGAAGCTTTTCCTGCAATCGGTGAGTGTATTCAGTTCCTCTCCTCTGTGCAGCTCTTGTGTCACATAAATGCTGAGCAGTGACTGATGTTTTGCCCACTGTCATGACATTGCTGTTCTATGTGGAATCTGATGTTCAGTGAGACTTGAGCTGAGTGAAACATCTCTCACCAACTGGACGTAGGTTTGGGCCAAAAGACTTGGGAAGTTTTCAGGTTTGGGCCAAAAGATTTTTCAATGAGAATTCAAAATTTTCCCAGAAAGCAGACATTTTTGTTAAAACCCAATATTGCATTGCAGAATGGTTTGAAGGGAACATTTTCTTCCAGCCCTAGTTTAGGGTCTCATCAGCAAGAGCAGCTTTTGGTTTCTTTGTCCTCATGTCATTTGCATATCCACTTTCAGGACTGTCTTACTGCTTTTCTCCTTCCCACTTCACCCCGTGATGATCTCTGCTGTGCAGGCTTCTATCAAGGTTTTCTTTTCCTCAAAGCCTCCTTCCCGTCAGGAGGACCTCTTGCTTTCAGAACCGGGAGTGGTTGGTAAAGTCACATTCCCATAATTCTTTTGCATCATCTCCATATAGATGTCCCTCTGCTTTTCCTCTGAAAGAAATACAATTGCTCATTGTAATAAACCTCAGATGCTTTGTCTAAACAGACTACTTCTCTCTCAGCTATTTTGGTTATATACTTCTGATTGTTTTCTGTTTAGGAAATATTGAACTCACAACTCTGGGTTTAGCAGGCCAATGCTCAAACCACTGAACTATCCCTCCCTCCCTTCCTTATCCACTAGCAATGTATAGGACCAGATCCTTCGCTGGTATAAGCTCGCTGCCTCATTGCAGGGAGGAGGCCTAGGCAGGGAGTGTGCAGCTAAACCCCTCCTTAGCATGGTGAGGATCACACTTAATCCCATGTCAGCTCAGACATACGGCTGGGCCTTGTGACTCACTCCTGCTCCGTGCAGAGGGCTAGAGCGGGTGCTTCAGCTCATGCAGCCCTCACTTGCAATGACAAAACCACACCCTCCTAGAAGTTAAACAATAGTCATATTAAAATTCTTGGGGACATTGCACAATGCCAATGTAAAAGTGAGTAGTCACTTTAAAAAAACATACTCCGGTATGTGTGGTCTTTAAATTATTGATGTTATCATATCCAGGTGTATAAATAATGCATCACTTTATGCTGTGCATAGTTGGTGGTTTATTTCCATTACATTCCTCCTGGGATGTGTATTTGTTTTTTAAAGCTTTGGTTTCACTTTTGAGATTAAGGAGAGCTGATATGGAAAGACAGTCAACAAAATGTTTGTTCATGCAGAAGAAACATAGACTTCCTACCAAGAAAGTGTGAGCACACCAAAGAAAGACTCTTGTCCCAGCAGGCCAACCCATAGGTTTTATATAACCGAAAAGCCTTTTTAGTTGTTTTTCTCTCATACAAAACTAAAAGTGTTAAGTTACAATTTATTTGTAGTTACATGTAACGGATCAGATTGTCCATAAAACAAACAGAAGGGTCATTGTTAGCGTTCCAGAAGCCCTGGAAGCCAATTGGTGTGTTGCTGTTGACCCAATATTTCTATTGTTAATCGTTCTTGCGCAAGTTGCCTGTACTCCCTCTGTGTGGTACCGTTTAAAGAGAGAGCCAGGTCTGCGTGCACCAATCCCAGAGCTGTCGTCCTTAAGCAGCAAGAATTCCTAGAGTGGGAGCTGACTTTAATTCACTGTCCCACTTGGTGTGATGATGGGGACAGGACTAAGGCTAGGACGGGCAGCGCCTGAGGAGGAAGGGAGGCTGGGGAGGCTGAATCAAGGGAGGCTGGGCAAAGGAGGTGGAGCAAGGAAGGAGAAGGTGTGTCTGAGGGGATGGAGATTGCTGGGCTGAGGTGATGGCAGAGTTTGTGGAGGGGAGATAGGATGTAGAGAGGTGGGGGAACATGAGAAAGAGAATGGAAACAAGGAGCCATCAGACAAGCGTGTGGTTACTCAAGTCCCAGAGCGGGTCAATGGCAGCACCAGGCATAGCACCTGGCATGCCTGCACTATTAACTAAGCTACATAGCTCCCTCCTCCCCGGCAGTGACTCCTCCCTCTCTTTCGCTCACTCCTGGCAGCTCCCACTGCACACAAGGACGCTCTGCTGAAAGGAGCTACTTGCTGCTCTGACCTGAGCTGCAGGAGAGGAGGTGATGAGTTGAGGTTGGCAGCTGGCTGAACCTGCAATGCCCGTGGGATCTACCCCTGAGACCAGCTGGCAGGGGGTATGGAGGGAATAAGGCAGACACCATTTTTGAGGAGGCATCTGTTGCATTTTTCTCTCCTGTGGTCCCTAGAGCAGCCACCAGAGTGTTTTTGGTTTTGAAAGAGACTTAGAGTATTGCTTCTTCCCATGTGTGCTCCTCATTCTCCTCAACTGTCCTTCCATCACCCTACTATGCCTTCCGCCACCTCCCCCCAGCTGTTCTGCTACTGGTGAGAGCATCAGGGGTAGGGAACTGGGAAAGTGATCTTTGTCAGCTTCATCCACACCCAGAACAAAGCCGCAGGGAGGCGAGAGAAAAAATGTTTGGTGCAGCGTCCCAGCCCTTCCCAGCCAGCCAGCCCTGCCTTCAGAACTTTTAAAGCAAGCAGAAAAACTCTGCCAGAGCTTCCGTCCTGGGTGAGATTTTTTGCCTTTCTGAAACTTTTTTTCATTCTGATTCAGAATTAAAAGGTGGAACTGCCCACAGAACAGAGATTTTCAAAAAGAATTATTTTCCAAAACCCAAAATGGAATTTTTCAAACATTTCCCAGGCTAGCTTCATGGCCGCCCAACTGGCTGGCTGGGTCCCCAGCCAGCCGAACTCTCGCCAGATGGCAGCCTAGCAATCTGGTGAGCCAGGAACCCAGCTAGCCTGGGAAACTCACCAGGTGGGCTGCCAAGGAGCCAGACAGCCCAAGGAGGCAGGTGGGGAAACCGGCAGGGATCCAGACAGGTTTCTATCAGAAACCTGCCTGGTTTCCACCAAAAATGGTGGTGAAACTGAGACATTCCCATGCAGAATCAACATTTTCTGATGGAAAAGTAGTCAGAAGTTACTAAGGGAATAGCTGTACAGCCACTGTTAAAGTTCCCTTGCAGAGACTTTACACTAGGCAGCTAGGCTGTGGGAGGCTGCTGTGCACTGCTGCTGCCTTCTGAGTCAGCTGCACCCAGGCCATAACACACTCAGAACCAGACTGGAGAATTGCAGTAAACCAGCCTTGCCATAACTATCTTCATGTGTTCTTACCAGGCAAAAGTCTCAGGCTAGCAGTGTGTAGCAATGAATACAATGATCTTAGTAACAGATGCATGCTCATCGATAAGGCTAAGTTGGATGATAAAATATTAAAGCCATAGATTATTAAGACCAGAAGGAATCACTCTAATCATCCAGTCTGATTGCCAGGGTAACACAAACCAGCAAATTATACCTAGTGATTCCTGCTTCTAGCCCATAAGTTCTGGTTGAGCTAGGTCATCTCTTTTAGAGACATCCAGTTTTGATTTAAAAACTTCAAGTGACAGAAAATCAAATCTTCTTCCCAGGCAGGTACTTACAGATCATGGTAAGTTCACTTCTGTCCTCACTTTGGATGACATTCAAGCTTTCAGTGCCCGAGTATGGAATCAATCATTTGTTGTCCAGTAAAATTTCTAATATAGGAGTGTTTCTCAGATGGGGCTTGGAGCATGTACATAAACCTCTTATGTTTTGGTTTCCAGTTCATTAGTAGTATTATGGTAATGCCTAGAGGCCCCACCTGAAATTGTGTTAGGTGCTGCCTGGGTATGTAATAAGAGAAAGTCCCTAATCCAAAGAGCTTACAATCCAAAGAGACAAGACAAACCAAGGGTGGGAGGGGAAACAGAGGCGCACAGAAGGGAAGTGACTTGCCCAAGGTCAAACAGCAGATCATTTCCAGAACCGAGAAGAGAACGCAGCATGTCTGTGCCCCAGTCTCGTGCCCAATCCACTGGGCTACGTTGCTTTGCCTTGTAGTCACAAAGAGAACTGGTTGGAAAGCTGAGTTTATCTGTGTCAGATATTTAAAAATGAAAATGCAGATCACACCTTCTTATACGAGGGAACATGAATTAGAATGATCCAATATTGGACCTCCAGCCCTGATCTGTGTCCTTTGGGAAAGCCATGACTCAAATCTAGACCCAAAAGCACCATCATTCTGTCCTAACAGAGCACATAGCGAGTTTATTGTCATCCTCATAAAATAGAGATCTTGTGGCTTTCTAACAGCCCAAACCATATCCCTGCTGCAGTATCTATCTCCCTGGCAATAGAGACGGTGCTAAAAAACCTCCTTAGCACTGGGAAGCAGCTGTTGTGCTCTCCCCAGCTGCAAGTCTTTCTTGCATTGTCAAAGTGCATGTTATCTCTTGCATGAGCCATCTTTTCTTCTGAAATGAGTTCAGTGCGCAACACTGAGTCAGCTCATTAACATTGGATGGAAGCACATAGAAGCTTTTGAGTCAATGTTCCCTCTGCAGCAATTAAGAAAGTGGGGAATGAGAGGTGACTAAACCTAGGCCAAGCCACGTATTCTTAAAGCTTGTATCTGGCAACTTGATACTACAATGGTGAGTACATCAGACATGCCACTGGCAAGTGATCAATTTACTTCGGTTACCCACGACTTCATCTGCTCTGTTATACCAATGACTCAACAATAGAGTGGTGTGAATAACTGGTTTTTCAGTTCACTGCATGCAGAGTTGTAGCCATGTTGGTCCCAAATGAGTAGAGAGAACTGGGGGGTGAGGTCATATGAAAAGTTGGTTCCACTAAAAGATTTTCCTTCACCCACTTTGTTTTTTCAGTTCACTGGAAATACCAAAAGTTTGGAAGAGAAAATTGTTTGGGGTTAACCAAAACATTTTTTGAACCAAAAAGTTGAAGAAAAATTCATTTTGTTTTTTAGCTTTTTTAACCTCTTGGAATTTTTTTAATTCACCCATTTTGTTGGCTGTTCCTCCTCCTCCTCCTCCTCCTCCTCTCTCTGGACCTGATTCAAAGCCCACTGAAGTCCATGGGGCCCTCTTTCAGCATTCCTGTTTTGTCTTCTCTTCTGTCTTTCCTTGATCCCTGGGTGACCCCACCCACTTCAAACATCACCTTATATGCTAATGTCCCAGACCTAGTTTTTTCCTCCAACCTCTACATATCTGTCTATTTATTAGCAACAGAAAAGAGTTGTTTAGAACAGAAATACTGTCTCACCCTCAACTATAGCATTTGCTTCTGTACTACATGTCACGGAGTGTGGGGGAGTCCGGCCCTGCACCCCTCTTCCTGGGACCCACAGTGACTCTCAGCCAGCCAGTAAAACAGAAGGTTTATTGGACAACAGGAACACAGGTTACAGCAGAGCTTGCAGGCACAGTCAGGACCCCTCCACCGAGTCCTTCTGGGCTTTCAGGGTGCTTGGATCCTAGCTAGGATACCCTGAATTCCGCCGACACAGCCCCAAGCCCAAACTCAAACTGCTTCCCTCCTGCCACTCCCTTCCTTTGTCCCCTTCCCGGGCAAAGGTGCTGACCTTTCCCTTCCCTTACCTAGCTCAGGTTACAGGCCCTGGCATCGTCCATCCCCTAAAGTCCTCCCCTGCTCTCCCACTCCCCACACAGACAGTCCCTACTGCATCACACTACAAAGGCATTTTCTTCTGTTTCTGTCATCAGTGCATGTTACGTGTGTAAACAAAAAAAAACTGACTGGAAATTAATAGTATTTGTTTCATCCAGTCGTTTATATTGGATTGATCTCACACAACAAGGATTCTTTTTTAGAGCAACCATCTAGATAGGAAGTTATTATGCAGAGTTGTCTTCAACCACATTTGGTACCTCTGTTCCCCATTTGTAAAATAAGGTGATTGTTTTCTCCAGCCTTTTACCTGGCCTGTCTCTGTAAACCTTCATCCTGCAAAGACACACGTGCTTAACATGCTGTGGGTGGGTGAAGTCAATAGCATTACGCACTGTACATAAAGTTATACGTGTGTCTGTCATTGCAGGACTAGGGTCTGGGGCAAAGGGCTGTCTCTTACGCTGTATAAATACAATGTATGCTGGAATGGAGCTCTGCTTTCCATTGGGACTGCTTGGCACTCCTGCAAAATTACTAATAACAATTGATGATTTTTCAGTACTCTGTGAATCCACTCCAGTAGTTGTGGTTTAGTGATACATGTGATAAAACTGTAGCAGAGCACTGAAACCGTGAGCTGCTGGGGAAGGGACCAGCCTTCTCAAATGTCTGGAAAACACCGAGCACCTTGTGGGCTCTACCGTTCAATAATGGCAACGCTATAATGAGCCATTACAGCATGTAATGCAACATCTGTCTCAAAGTTCAGATAGTTTCAGATTACTGAACCTACATAATATCACTTCTCCCGCTGCAGAAAAGCTCTCCATCTAGAAAAGTGAGGGGGGTTCGCCTGCATATCCTGCTAGACTTACACGCAGGATCTGTGTCGAAGCCACACCAAAGAACAGTTAGAGCTGCTGCTTGTGGGCAAATGTTGTCGACTTAGTGGGAGTGCTGTCTGGCTTTCCTAAGGGCTGCTGGTGATCTCCCCCCTCCCACAAACACAGCTCCCCTTCTGCTCTTGCTTTGTCACACAGACCCTGGCAGAGGTGGAGGGTGACTAGAAATGTGGCGATTCACCTGACACTAATCAGTTTTGTTCCCTTTTGTGCACACAGCATGAGCTCTCTTCTCCTGGTAGTAGTAAGAGCGACAGTGCGCAGTTAATGATTCTCTGGCTGCAGATTTCGCTTTGAATGCAGAACTGAAATACGTCTTTACATCACCGAGACCGTTCCAGAACTGAGGGTTGCATGCACCTTGTGTCTGTTCCTTTGCTTCTCCAAACCTCTCTTCTCAAAAGAGAGTTGTAGTCCTGTTTGGACAATGCTTTTGAAGAAGTGTCTAGGATTTCTTTATTCCAGTTTCTGTCTGTGGGCATATGCGTTCATGTCCTTGATTAAAGGTAGGTTTCTTTTTATCTTGTCTCTGAGAAATCTATCTAGCCCTTTCCTGCTCCTGTTTTCCTGGATTCAGCTTGATTGAAAGTTTTAACCAATTGTTTAACTTAAAATAACCTTGTGTAAAAGTCCAGGATACTAAACATGTGGTTGTTTATTAAACCAAATTTTAAGAATGCTTTTTCTTAAAACATTTCATTCTGGTTTGATTCAATGAGAAAATACCTCTAGAGTATCATGGAAAATAGGAGATAAAGTGAGTTAGCGTTAAGCCACTGCTTAACTAACAAGGGCTAAAGATGTAGGGTTCTGTGCATGTTTTGCATTCATATTTATGAAAGTTAGAGGTTTCTCACTAAATATTCATTTAACTTCAGTTGTATGATACATTTTTCAAAAGCACTTGCATGACTTTGGACCAAACGCCATCATTGAGTTTCAAAGGGACGGGTCCTCCCAAGTGACTTGGAAACTTTGGAAAATCCCATCCTTCATAGTTACCAGGACTCCATTATTGTGAATTACCATATCACTTTATATGGTACAAATAAAACGGGTTTTAACATTGAGACAAATGTGAAAATAAATGAAATCACTGGAACCGGGGAAGCTCGGAACACCTACCTGTCGAACAACATCTTGTTTCAAAATGTTATTTTAGCTTATAGATCTAGGACCATTAAAAAGCAAATAGATATTGTACTTTATCCAGAATATTTCAGACATGCTCTTCTTGATCTCATTCTTACCTCACTCCTCTTTAATCTCTGTCACTCTAGCTGGCAGGTGTCACTTTTGCTCACTCTTCCTTATAGGCAAATGAAACAGTGTGGGGAAACATTGAGTTTTGTCCCGAGAGTCTTTGAGGAGCAGCTCATTCTCAGACAGCATGGTTTCACGGGACAGGAGAGCTGAAAAAGAGATTGCAGTAGGTGCAATAAATATGCAAACATAAAGAATATATAATAATTATTTGAACCATCTTTTCTAAAATTTGCAGATTAGACATAACAAAATATAAGGACACAGGTGGAATGTTAAAAATGTCTGTCCATAAATGGAAGAAAAATTCCTATTTACCAACATATCCGATTCTAATATTGGTATAAATTTGGGCTGATTTTATTTCACCCTAGAGGAAGAAATGTCATTTTAAACGGGTAGCAACAGTGGGCCTACAAATAATGTCTGCTTTGACAATGACAGGCTGCGTAGCTCAGCTCGAGCCATGCCTGGAGCCTGAAGTCAGCAAAGATCTCATTGAAAGTAAGACGCAAATGTTTAGATGAGGCTTTTTAAGAGTTGGAACAGCTTGCCAATGAATGAGGTAAATTTTCCATCACTTGCAGTCTTGAAATCAAGTGTGGGTGTCTTTCATTTAGATGTGCTTCAGTTCAACAGTAAGTCGGTGGGCTTGCTGCAGGACTAGTGGGTGAAATTCTGGCCTTAATGGATGTAATCTATTGGGTGGATAATAAATGCACCCTTGAAATAAATCTACACATGTATGAGATCTGCTTAGGATCTGAGCAATGGAATGCCTTGCAATGGGCTGCTTTAGGATAGAGGTGCATATAATATTTGTCCTTGTTCACCTCATTTACATTTCTGGCTGTGGCGTGACCTGTTGAAGATGGAAGTGTTATCTACTCCTAAGGTGGAACATTTACCATGATTTAAAGAGCAATTCCCACTATTCCTAGGATCTGTTCAGTGCTGATGGGAGCCCTAGTGTAGACAAGGCTCCAGTGACCTGTTTTCACCACCATGTTATTTAAACCTGCTGGCAGGAAGTACAGTCAAATTGGGGGTAAAACTAGGTCCAGCTGCAGGAGCTGAGCTAAACTATCTATTCCGTTTAGGTACTTGTGTGTTCCCTGTTTTCATAGTAATGGGGACTCATGCTCTTCAACATTTTTATCCTCACAACACCCCTGTGAGGAAGGACAGTGCTATTATATCCACTTCACAGATGGGAAACCAAGGCACAGAGTGGCTAAATGACTTAGTCCAGGTCACACTGGAAGTCTGAAGCACAGCCTGCATCCAGTTAGTACCCTAACCACTGGACCGTTCTTTCTCTCCAGGACTCGGACTCCAGTGGGTACTAACATTGGTATAGAAGAACCAGTGATAACAGTAATGAGAATTCCGTTTGTAAATATCCCATGTGTAGACAAGACTTTAGTGAGAAGGACAGAGATTGTCTCTCCGCCTGCTACCAGTGGGGTGCACTCACCAGTTTCCAAAATGGTTTGTAGTTCTTGGACTTTACTTAGTCCCAGCTCCTAGACACTTACACACCAGCAGCAGCTCTTAGTGCCTGTTGTGGTTCTGACCTTTCCTCCTTGTATCAGTGTTCCCCACTGTCTGGAGTGGCTCAGGGCAGACACCCCTAACTGTGTGAAATTAGATTTCACCAACCCACTAACAATTGTGAACTCCCAAAATACTACAATAGTCTTATCATGGGTCAAAGACAGTCCTCTTAGGCTGGAGTGTCTATCTTGCCACCCAGGCCAGCTGGGCTATGTGATAAATGGTCACAAAAATCACAAAATATTAAAGTTGCTTCCAGTCCCAAGAGACCAGACACTTACCCTAGATCAATTAGTTCCTTAAATCTCACACCAAAGACAATGCCTGTAGCCAATTCTGCAATAAATTATTGAAAGGTTTATTAGTTGGGGAAAAGAAACAAGTTATTTAAAGCAGGCAACAGATACACAAGTGACTTCAGTGTATGGTTTCAAAAGGTGACAGAGAGTTGTAGTAATTTGTCAGCACTGAATGACTTTTCCGAGATAAGCCCTGCCAAGTGGCATAGGGATCTCAAAGTTTATGGTTAGGAATCCTTGCCCTCAGAATCCAGACAGTGTAAAAGAGATTTTCATCTTGTCAGGGATTTTTATCACCTCCGCTCCAGGGTCCAAAACCAATGAGAGAAATTCAGGCGTATGTGTCTTCTTCCTGGAGGGAGCTAGCAATGCAGTCAACAAAGTCTCTGTCCTTTGATGCTGCACAATACGTCATTTGCCTTCAATGGGCCATCTTGGATGCTGCATGAGCACTTTACCTTAATCAGTGCTGCTTTTCCTATTTGGTGAGTTACACAAATACAGAGGTTTCCAATGCAAATGCTCCGTATAACTTTATACCACGGGCTATAGAGGTTATAGGTGAGATTAATACAGGCAGCATCCTACAAGCACTTTATAAAGTCTAGACACATTCTTATCAACTTACCATCTAATACCTATTTTGATAATGCTACCGCATAGTGAGTAGGCCTGGTTTCCAGCTACGCATTTGTCAGCATTCAGTGAGGCCTGGGGCCTTGGCATGAGCCGGCACCTGGTCTGCCAGCATCACACAGGCCTTTGGCACTTCTGGGCTAGGCTGCTGCCATACACTCTACTTGGGGCCACCTCACAGGCTTCCTCCACAGTGTCCCTCTCCTGATGGGCATTTGTGAGCACATAACTTCAGCGCTCAGCCTGTGCTGGCTCCCCAGCCCCAACCTTCCTTTCCATAGCAATTCAGCCCTTGGTATTACTCTGCTGCAGTTTACAGCATCTCCAAGCTGTAGCAGAGTGAAAACTGACCACAGTCTGTCAATTTTCACTGCTGCTGGTGAGAACCCTGTGGGCAGAGGTAAAACTGACAAATCATTTTAGCTTCACTTTGCAGTTGCTGCTTTGGAAAGCTGTGAACATCAACAAAGGCAGGTGCTGGAGTTATAATCCTAATAGCACCAAACATCCAATATTGATTTAAAGACTTCAGGTGATGGTGTGACAGAATGCACCCCTGCATTCACACCCTACACACTATTGTAATAATTTTTGTACAAGTATACCTTGTAAGGTTGCTAATCAGTATCGTCCTGATAAAATGAGTGGCAACATTATATATGAGGTTGTAAGGTTCCACTGTGTGCTGTTATTAACACATGTTCCAAATGGCTTAATTTGCATTTAAGCAGTAGACAGTCACCAAACTGTAAGAGAAACAAAGGAAGCTCAAACAGGTGAAGAAAAAAGCAGCAGAGAACATCATTCCACATACACTCTCTCTCCTAGTGCCCAGCTAGAAATGTTTTTCAAGAGAAGGACTGTAACTATCCAAAGAAGGACAAACACCCCAAGGGACCCCTTTCTCTCTTCCTTCCCTTCACGGCACCTGAAGTGACAAAGGAAGCCATTGTTGAATTCTGAGAGAACATAAGAACGACCATACTGGATCAGACCAAAGGTCCGTCAAGCCCAGTGGCCAATGGCACGTGCTCCAAAGGGAATGAACAGACAGGTTATCATCAAGTGATCCATCCCCTGTCGCCCAATCCCAGCTTCTGGCAAACAGAGGCTAGGGACACCATTCCTGCCCATCCTGGCTAATAGCCATTGATGGACCTATCCTCCATGGATCTATCTAACTCCCTTTTGAACCCCATTATAGTATTGGCCTTCACAACACCCTCTGGCAAGGCGTTCCAGAGCTTGACAGAGCGTTGTCATGAAAAAATACTTTCCTGTGTTTGTTTTAAACCTGCTACCTATTAATTTCATTTGGTGGCCCCTTGAGAAATGGTCCTGACCTAAGAAGCTTGTTCAGTAAGACTGCATATGGTGAGAGAACTTTGCTTTGAATTTAATATAGTTTGTTAAGTCAGGCACCAGTAAGCATTTTATCCTTATTTTTCTTGTAACCATTTCTGACTTTTATGCCTCATTACTTGTGCTCGCTTGAAATCTTTCTTTGTATTTAATAAGTGTGTTTTACTGATTTATCTAATCCGATGTGTTTAAACTGAAGTGTCTGGGAAACTCCTTTTGGGATGGCAAGTTGTGTGCATATTATTCTTTTAAAGAAATAACAGACCTTAAATAATTTGTATTGTCCAGGAGAGAGCTGGCGGTGTGTTGGGGTCACCTTGCAATATAACCCAGGCTGATGAGAGCCAGAGTGTAACCCAAGTGTGGCTGGCAGGCTGCAGTTACACACAGACACTCAGGGTGTGGCTTGCATGCTGGAAGGCTGTTTGTGAGCGATGCAGGTGGAAGCTACTTCAGCAAGGCATTGTAAGACACCCAAGGTTGCAGGCCAGAAGTGACACAGCTGCTCATTAGTCTAGATTGTACCCTGGTATGTCACAATTGGGGAATCCACCACATCCCTAGACAAGTTGTTCCAATGATTATTTACACTCTCTGGTAATAAGTTGCATCTTACTTCTATTCAGAATTTGTCTAGCTTCAGCATCTAGCCACTGGATCTTGCTATGCCTTTATCTGCTAGCTTAAGGAGCCCTCTTCTATCAAAACTGCATTCATGTGTCAGTGCACCAAAGTCTTCGTTAAGAAGTGGAGGCTGGGTTGAGGACTCCATGAAAACAGGCCTGAAATTTTCTCTCTCCTCTTTCCCACCTTTTCAGCAATTGCTTTCTGTTAATTTTTGTCAATGCAGATTGCTCAGCATGTGAACCAGAAGAACGGTTATTTCAAAAACTTTTCTCCCATTACAACCACTTCATCAGACCGGTGGAAAACGTATCTGATCCTGTGACAGTACATTTTGAAGTGGCAATTACACAGCTTGCAAATGTGGTAAGATTAATTACAGAATGCTTAATAGACACATGGGTGCTGATTTTAGAAGTTTACAAGCACAATTGCATGCACATAATTTACACACACAATTGCATGTGCAATCAGAGTGGTTGCACATGCAAACAGCCATTTACAAGTCTCGGGTGTGCAGATCTTGCCCTTTTCTTTGCATGTTGTGTAGATGCAGTTTTGTAATCTTCAAGGCTCAGATGATTAGAAGTTTCTTGAGTTAATGGTTCAAGATGTACAGGTGTAGAATCTGATTAAACTCTACTCTTTTGTGAATGGTTTAAAGGAGTTTTCCTATTTTCTTTTTCTCTCTACGCACACTCACACTGACACATAAGTGGAGCTATATATATTTTTGGATATTGAAAAATCATAAGCCAGACTCTCAGATTTTATCAACTAAAGGGCAGATTTTCAAAAGTATTTGGGTGCCTAAAGGTATACATGGGCACCTAGTGGGGTTTTCAAAAGCACCTAGGCACCTGCCTCCCAATGGGCCTAGGGGCATTTGAAAATCCTCTTAGGCACGTAGCTCCATCTTTAGGTACCTAAATACCTTTAAAGTCTGGCCCCAAATGCTTAACTTTTATTACTCACCCAAAGTAAGGCCTGGTCTACACCTAAAACTTAGGTCAATCTAGCTACCTCTCTCAGGGCTGTGAAAAATGTCACACTCTGAGTGCTGTAGTTAGGTCGACCAGTGCTGACACAGCGAGGTCTATGGAAGAATTCTTCTGTCATCCTAGATACTGCCTCTTGGAGAGGTGAATTAACTACAAGGATGGGAAAACCCCTTCTGTCAATGTAGCGTCTATACTCTGCTCCTACCGGGCATAGCGGCAGCTCTGTACTTGTGCCACTGTAGCAGCTGTAGTGTAGACAGGGCCTAAGTGTCTCACAGATAAGCTGCTGTTTGCAATTAACGCATGTTCCCAAGCCTCTGCAATCTCTCTCTCTAGGGCCCCAATGCAACAGCCATCAAATTCAGTACTAGTGTGACTGCATTTACATTAGAGATTTGCACTGGTGTGACTACATCGACATAGTTACACTGGTGCAGTTTTCCTTAATGTTTACAAAGCATTGCATTGTATATTGTGTTGTGTAGACGCAGCCCATTAAACCTTCAGTCCAGCAAAGCACTTAAACACCCGTGTAACTTTGTGTCTGAATAGTCCCACTGACTACAATGGGACTTCTCATATGCTTAAAGTTAGGGATGGACTTCAGGACTTCACTGGATCAAGACCTATATGTGTTTTGGTTTCTGTCTGTATTGGGTTAACTGGTAACTGTCTCTGGATGCTGTAACTGATTTGTGGGATTGAAAAGTGTACATCTATTTATTTATCTCTAGGATGAAGTCAATCAGATTATGGAAACCAACCTGTGGCTGCGACATGTAAGTGTCAGCATTGCACATCAGTATGTGTTTTGCATCAAAACTGGGCTTTAAATGTGTGTGTTGGCATGAATTCGATCTAAAGAATAAACATCTCTTTTGTAATAGCGTCTTCAGAGGAACACACTATGTCTGCACTAGAAATGTTGCAGCAGCTGCATTGCTGGCAGAATTCTTTTGTTGACCTAGCAATGCGTATGCTGGAGCTTAGGTCAGCTTAATGACATTGCATGGAGCATGACATTTTAACTACCTAACTTTGTAGTGTAGATCAGCCACAGATCAAGAGAACTCAGTCTAACCAAGGGCACATTTGGACGGTTTTATAACTTAAGTACCATAATTTTTGAAATTATGTAAAGGTTCCTCCCACATTTCAATTGTGTATTACTCTCATAGATTTTTAGGGTGAAGGGAACTTGGGAGATCATCTAGTCCAACCCTCTGCTTAAAGCAGGACCAATCCCTGACTATTATTTTTGGTGCTAGATTCCCTAAATGGCCCTGTCAAGGATTGAACTCATAACCTGGGGTTTAGCAGGTGAATGCTCAAACCACTGAACTATCTCTGCCTCCCTCCCTTTGTCAGCTACTGTGTTACTATGCATTTCATCTGCTACATTTCATGTCCTTGGGCTTGGCCTATGCACAAGAGGGACAACTAAATATCCAGGTCTGCACACAGACAGGAATAATTTCCTAAGAGCAATTTAAATGCCCAATTAATCTGGAAGCCAATAATTTGGGGTGCTTAACAGAGCAACTGAATTTTCTCCAATTTTCCAAACATTCAGGGAGATATTAGCTTGTGCTCCCAATTGTGCAGCCAAGTAAACACTGTGATGTTGTCCAACAGCACACCTGTTCCTTCCTGTGTAACCCCCCACCTCCATGCTGGTGTAGCTTCCCGCAGCCTCTTTGCCCTTCATTCCAACAAAGAGAACCGTGGCCACCAAAGAGAGAGACTTGTTCCACTGAAAGAAGTCAGGCGGCAACGTTCACTTGTATGCTTTCCTAGCAGACTAAAAACATCTTTTATATCTCCAGTGTGTGTCTGTCTGTCTGTCTGTACAGAGGGACTGTGGTTTTTCAAAAGAGAAGTTTAGGTGCCCGACTCCCACTGAAATTCAGTGGGGTTTGGATGCCCAACTCCTTTAGGCTGCTTTGAAAAGCTCAGCCATTACGTTTAATGGCACTCTCTGTGTGGCTCAGACAAGGTGCTCTACCCCACTAAGCTGGAATAACTTAGCCCCTATACCAGCTCCCCACAAATATTCTGTTACATTTCTGGCTGCACTTTTCCCCTCACCTCCTTCTTTATGCACTCTCTATCCGTGGCCCCACAAAGTCACAGGACCTCCTGGTCAACTTCCTCTTGGCTCTGGCTAAAACTGCCATCTACAAAACCAGGGAGAGGAGGTTGGCCAATGGAGACCCCTGTGACTGTGGGGCCTGTTTACAATCCTCTGTCCATTCTCGTATCCAGGCAGAGTTCCTCTCAGCAGCATCCACCGGCTCCCTTGACGCTTTCGAGGAGCAGTGGGCGCTGTCCGGGGTTCTCTGCTTGTTGTCCCCGTTAGGCTCCCTTCTTTTGACCCTTTAACTATACTCCTGTCCCTGTTATTTCATTAGTTGTCCCCCGAAATCATTTGGATTCCTAGTCCTGTAGATCCTCCTCTTAGGCTGGAGGGGAGTCCTTTAGCAGTGGGTGGGCTTTCACCCGCCCACTTCCCAGAACCCAACAGGTAAGTTGGAATAAAGGCTTAGACACAAGTCCCACAGGAAGGTGGTGTGCTCCACTCCAGTGAAAGAGCACTAGGCTGGGACTTGAGAGAGCTGGGTTCTGTTCTTGGCTTGGCCATTGACCTGCTGGGTGATCTTAGATCAACCACTTTCCCTTTCTGTGCCTTTGTTTCCTCTGCCTTTTCTATATAGACTGTAAATCCTCCAAGACAAAGACTGTCCTGTATGCATATGTACAGCCCTGACCTTGGTTGGGCCTCTAGGCAGTACTGTGATCACAATGACAGCAGACCCCATGTTGCCTGCCTGCATGGCAGAAGGATCTCCACACAAGACTCACATAGGTCAATGTGGCTGGTGGCTTTGGAGCAGCAGCAAGCCAGAAGACAGGCCACATGAATGATCCACAGTAATTAGAGCCATAGCCCTATGCAAGTGAGGATGGAGTAAACATGAGCAGTACTCTTGTGTACTGGATGCATGACTGTTCAATTAATTAACTTAAAACATTGCATTGCATCTCAAAGTGCTGTGCTGTAGCTTTCTTGTGGTTCACTGCACCTTTTCCAGGCAAATCTTTAAGCATGAGTTGAAAACACTAGGCTTAAAATATTTTTTTTCCTTCCTTTAGATTTGGAATGACTATAAATTGCGATGGGATCCAATGGAATATGGTGGAATTGAATTTGTTCGAGTGCCGGCGGATAAAATTTGGAAACCTGACATCGTCTTGTATAACAAGTATAATGGTTTTTACGTTTGCCATCTTTCAAAGGTCACAATTTTATATAAGATGCTGTTTCACTTTCTTGTCATATTGTTTACACTGTCATTTGTATTTCTAGTGCCGTTGGGGATTTTCAAGTTGAAAGCAAGACCAAAGCTCTTCTTAAATATGATGGGATGATCACTTGGACTCCACCTGCTATTTTTAAAAGCTCCTGTCCTATGGATATCACATTTTTTCCCTTTGACCACCAGAATTGTTCACTGAAATTTGGCTCCTGGACATATGACAAAGCCAAAATTGACCTCCTGATTATTGGCTCCAAAGTGGATATGAAAGACCTATGGGAAAACAATGAATGGGAAATAGTTGATGCTTCTGGCTATAAACACGATATTAAATATAATTGTTGTGAAGAGATCTATACAGATATAACATACTCCTTTTATATCCGAAGGCTGCCCATGTTTTACACTATCAATCTGATCATTCCCTGTCTCTTCATTTCATTCCTAACTCTATTAGTCTTTTACCTTCCATCTGACTGTGGCGAGAAGGTGACCCTCTGCATCTCAGTGCTACTTTCTCTGACTGTATTTTTGTTGGTGATCACAGAGACAATCCCATCAACCTCTCTAGTAATTCCATTGGTTGGCGAATACCTGCTCTTCACCATGATATTTGTGACCCTATCAATTGTCATCACCGTGTTTGTGCTGAACATCCACTACAGGACTCCAACCACACACACCATGCCCAAATGGGTAAAAAGCGTCTTTCTCAAGCTCCTGCCCAAAGTCCTGATGATGACAAGACCTCTAGAGCCGCACAAGGAAACCAGCTCTAAAAAGAGTAAGAAAGGGCTTGCCGATAAATCTAGTAAGATGAAGCAATACGGAGACGTTAAATTATACAAGGAACAGAGATGCTGCCACTGTGACAAGGTGAACGAACTCGTTACCAGCAAAAGAAGGCTGAGCCCTCAGCCCATGAAATGGGGAGTGGAGCACGTCGAGTACTCCGCTGAAGTCGGCGAGGTAATTAGCAACGTTCAGTTCATCGCTGAAAACATGAGGAGCCAAAATGAAACTAAAGAGGTAAGGGGGTTATTCCCACTGGCTGGGCTGCATTATGAACCTTCCACTCCCGGCAGGGGGCGGTTGTGTGCATGAGTCGTCCCACTGAAGTCAATGGTGCTATTCTGTAACTCTCCAAAAAGCTACCAGATTTGTTTGGAGTGGTTTGTTTATGAACCCCCATGCTGTTAGTGTTCAGGGTCCTGCCATTCTCTCCATGTTTATAGACTTGACTTCCAGAATGGGCCCACCGTCTGGACCCACCCGTGTACATAGGTTCAGATTTCCCAAGTAGTCTCTTACCAGCACTTTATATAGTTTCACAGGCCTAAATTTTCCTCAGTGGCTAGTGATTTTGGTAGCCTCCATTTTTGGGGGCCCAACTTGAGACAACTTAAAAGGGGGCTGATTTTCAGAGAGTGGGTGCTGGCCACTTTCTGACAATTAGGCCCCTTTAAGGTGTTTCAAGTTGTGCTCCCAAAAACAGAGGAACCAAAATCAGTAATGGCTGTTTGAAAATTGTAATTGCAGAACCCTGTACAACCCTGTTCTCTTTATTTAAGGTATCATAGACTTTGCCACCCACATCCGTTACTAGCATCACTTTTCCTGCCAATTTACATGTAGAAACCCTCCTTCTTCCCTAGAAGCCCAGTGCAGTACCACCTCAGTCTACTATTTCGTGGCCTGTGTCTTTCCCGGCAAGCTTTAACTGACACTGTAATCTTGTGTAGTGACCTCAGGACTCCCCCGTGGGAGTTCAAGGGGCTTTTCTTCCTTGCATGCTGCTTTCTCGCAGCAATTATAATGGATTATAATGCTTCCTTCTACACCCCTCGCTCACAAGAGACTAAGTCTTAAAAAGTGCTGAGAGGAAGGTTAAGGTGAAGTTAAGGTGCAGAACCTGGTTTCAGTTCCTACTTCTGCCACAGATGTCCTGTGTGTCCTTGGGCAAGTCACTTAGAATCACAGAATCATAGAATACCAGGGTTGGAAGGGACCTCAGGAGGTATCTAGTCCAACTCCCTGCTCAAAGCAGGACCAATTCCCAACTTAGGGTTCGAGTCACAAAGAAATGTAGGTGTAGTGATGCTGAGCATCATGTTTAGGCCCTTAGAAAATTACTGGGGTTCACAAAGCCTGAGTTATGTGCCTAAGCTCCCTAGGCAACAAATGGGGAGAAGCAGCTGCCTTAGAATGGAATGGGATTCACAAAAGCCATCATGCTAGGTGGCTCCTCACCAGAGGCCAAGCTGAGGGGTGAGTGCTAAGCCCCGCCCCTTTCTGAGACAGGCACCTGGACTCCCTCTGCCTGGGATTCCCAGTAGTTTGGGGGCAGGGGTGGGGATCAAGAGGCTTTTAGAAACAAGACTCGGTATTCAGCTAATGGGTTTGCTTGTGCAGAATAATGAATCTTTCATCTGAACCGAGACAGCTGTCATAGGATGTGATGCTCTGAGGGTGCAGTTTAGAATTCTAGGAACTCAAGGGCCGGATCCTCAGTTGGTATAAATCAGGGCAGCTCCACTGAACTCAATGCGGCATCATTGATTTACACCAGCTGACCCTCTGGCCACAAGGGTTTGCAGAGAAGGTGAGCAGAGGGCCAGAATGTGGCTCTGAAGGAGCTGGCTCCCCGGAAGGGTAGGGGCTTTTGAGCAGGGCCAGATTAAGGCAGAGGCACGACAGGCCATACCTAAGACTCCTGGAGTCACATGAGCTCAAAGTCCCAGCTGCCATTTAAAAAAAAATGTTCTAGCCCTTGTGGATGCCAAGAAAAACCTGGAAATATGACCTATCGTCACTGATGCCTGCCTGAGTCTGCAGGCAGCCTGAAATGATAGCTCTAAGAGATGTGAACTGTCCCAGACAGCTCAGCTCTGAAAGCTGCTGCCAGCCCTAAGGGGCAGGACCATGGTGTGACGTGTGCCCATGGCTTGCCACTCTGCAGCCAGGAATTCTGGCACACTGGGCCAGAGTGGTGCCTGGAGTGTGAGAAAGTGACTGCTGGGACAGGGGCTCTACCACCCTTTGAAAGGGTGTGGCATGCATGTCTTTCCGTGCACGGTGTAACAGTGCATTCCCAAACTGTGTAACCAGTGCTTGTGCACTGTCATAGAATCATAGAATCTCAGGGTTGGAAGGAACCTCAGGAGGTCATCTAGTCCCACCTCCTTCTCAAAGCAGGACCAATCCCCAAACAGGTTCACTGGTGCATTTTAGCTAAACCGAGATGACAGCAGCTTTGCATCCTGGGAGCTGCACAAAGCAGGCAGAACATGCCCCTTAGATTAGACACTTCTAACAACTCTTTCTGTGCACTTGCAGCATGGCTTAACACTACTTTCAATTGCATTCTCGGTTCAAACAGAGCATCGGCAGCTCTTCATCAATCACAAGACTGGCCTCAGCCTTTCAAAAAGTGTTACAGATAAAACCCAGGACTCTTAGTGGGGCATTTTAGTGGCGGGGAGGGAATGCTTGGGCAAGCTTTGACTTAACCCTTCGTACTCCTCAGGACACCGCTTGCTGCTCGGGCCTGCCATGGGAGAAGGCTGGAAGGTGTCAGAAGGACAGCAGCACTTTGAAATGTGGACAAAGGGTTACAGGAATCGGGGCTGTATTTGCACTCACACAGAGCACAGCAGCAACCTTTGGAAGGAGCAAAAGTGCTGTCAAAATGAGAAACGAGGTGGATGAGGAAATGTCATGTATTGGGCCAACCTGTGTTGGTGAGAGAGACAAGCTTCCGAACTTACACCGAGCTCTTCTTCCGGGCTGGGAAAGAAACTCCCAGCCTCACAGTATGAGTAGTTCCAGCTGGTCCACCTTGCATTTAGCAGTGACATTCAGAGTTAGTTTGCCAGGCCTGAAGAAGAGCTCTGGGTAACTCGAAAGCTTGTCTCTCCCACCATCGGATCTTGGTCCTCTAAAAGATATGACCTCACTCGCCTTGTCTCTCTGCTGTCCTGGGACCGACCTGGCTACCACAACCCTGCATATAAAAATGAGAAGGCTGATGAAAAAGGAAGGAGACATGAAAGGGACAATGTCAGCTCAGAGTTAGCCACAAAAAAATTAATATTCCAGGGCTAAGTACTAGTGAAAAGGATCCTCAGAAGGCTTGGGTGGGTCAGGTTGGTTTGGATACAGCTTCTTTATGGTTTATATTTACTTTCTGAACTTGTCAGAAAACAGGGCTAGAAATCTTGCAGAAACAGCCTCTCTTATGTGAGTTCCAGTAGATCCTGCTGATGTGCTGGCCTGAAATATCATGAGAACAGGGCAGAGACTAAAAAACGCACTGTGCCAGTCTTAGGCTCTACATAAGTGCTGCTGCTGCCTTGTTTTAATTTTAATTTGATGGTTTAGCTACTAATAGCTGGAGATGGTTTAATGCAGGATTTTAAAGGACAATAGCATCCTGTCTGGTGTGTATTCCATTGATTGTCCTGAGAGCACTTAGGCCCCGATTCAGGAAAGCAATTGAGCACATGCTTGGCTCAATCATTGAAGAACTTTGCTATATGGTACAGGTCTGAGTCCCCATTTTGGACTGAAATTGCTGGAGTTTGACCAGGATAACTCTGGAATATCACAGTGGTGAATCAGGCCACAGATGGGAATGGCCTCTTGAATCAGCTGTTGGGCCAAATTCTTCTGTTACACCAGTAGAAATCTGGAGGACGAATTCCATTTGTTTCACTGGATTTCCAACAGTGTAACTGAGAGCAGGGCTTGACTAATTGCTCCTATTTTCTTATTTGTTGCAACCTTTTTCTTTTTCCTTTTGTGGGAGGTTTTTGAGCGTTTTGGTTTTTATCCTAACCCTGAACTGATGAGATTGATTCTTATAGCCCATATTTTTTTCCTGTCTTGAAGTCCTAGAATCGAATGCTGCTCTCCAGTTGATCAGTTATCCTGGATTTACATAGGTGCACCTGACACAGAATCTGACGCTATGGCGATCATCTACTGTGGTTCTGTTGTTTGCAGCGGATGTGCCTATTAAAAAGAGACTCTACAAACTTGGCCAAGGCTTTGCAGTTGTGCCCAAGATTTGTCAAAAGTCATTTGAGAGCTCAACTCTGGGCACATTGAAGTGCTGAGCATTCACCCTCGGGAAATCAGGCCCCTTTGAGCACCCAAATATTGAGGCAAGCATTAGTCACGTTTGTAAATTTTATAGCTCACGTATATTCTCCTTCCTGACACTCACAAGCCCCTTCCTCAGTACAGTTATTTCTAGAAGGGGATCAAATGCACCATCACATGCATAGTATGTTTAATGTGGTGTATCCTTTCTTTTCTGCATTGCAGGTGGAGGACGACTGGAAATACGTGGCTATGGTGATAGACAGGGTGTTCCTTTGGGTGTTCATTGTTCTGTGTGTGTTTGGGACAGGAGGGTTATTTCTGCAGCCACTAATAGCAGACACATAATCCCAAGAATGCTGGTTGGTTTTTGTTTTATCCAATTCCCTACATTTTTGGAGATCCACCCATCCTCTCCACTTTCTCCTCCAAGGATCCATCTGCAAAGGGCTGCTGTTAAGGTGATGTTCCCTCTGGCTAAGAGATCAGGCTGTGGCTTCCCCTTCCAACAGTCACAGGGAGAGAGAAGGCATTCCATCCTGAGGTCAGTTTCAGATTGTCGCATGTCATCATCGAGTGCCCACTGACTGACTTCAACGGCGGGTTGCAGTTTCTCCACCTGGCTGATAACACTATTCAATGACTGGGCACTTTACACATACACCAATGATCCCTTTGAGGACCTCTCTGGCAATTCCTGCTCCTTATTAATCTAGGGGGAGATTTTCAAAAGCCTCCAGTGTCAGCCTAACTGTGCTCCCATTGATGTCAATGATAGCCACTGACTCCAACGGAAGCAGAGCTAGGCTAGTGGGAATTTTACCATTGCCTCCACTGAAGTCAGAGTTAGCCCAGCACAGGACCCTTGGAAAATCCCCCACCTACTGTATTCTAGCGCTCTTGCTTCTGCTCACAAGTGCACCCTAAACATTGCATGTGTTTATTTTACTGTCTTTATATCCACTAGTACTCTTCACTACAGCACTTGGATTACCTACGACAATCCTGCTGAATGCGTTGATGGTTTGTTGTAGTCTTACAGTGAAGCCATCAACGTGAATAAAAGAACTATAAAAACCAAAATATGACCGGAGTAGTCAACAGGCAGACCACAGGCCAAATCCGGACCGTGAGATGCTTTTGAATGGACCCTGAAATCTTTTTATTTACTTATCATTATTGTTAATTTTTTATTATTTTCTGTGGAGTTTGGACCTTGACTATACTTTGATCAAGAAATTTGTACCATGACAAAAAATACTTGACTACCCCTGAAACAGATTAATGTGGACTCAGTTCAGGAAAAAGCTCTGCATCTTCTGCATTGTGGCTACCCAACTTAAGGCCCGGATTCAGCAAAGCTGTGAATCACATGGCTTAATTTTAAGTTTATGAATAAGTTCCATGGACATCAACTGGACATAAGCACATGCTTCAGTCCTGCAAAGATACATGTGCTTCACTTTTTGCACTGCAGATAGGCCCATTGACTTCAATTAGACCATTCACAGTGGATAAAGTTAAACACGTGTGTAAATTGAGCCCAAGTGCTTTGCTAATCTGCAGCCTATGTAGATTTTTTTACACCTTTTGCTGGTTTGCCACAAGGTCTCTGCCTGGGCATGTTCCTAAGGACTCGAGCCTCCACTCCTTACTAAGAGATAAAATGTCCATTGAAGTCAATGGATGTTTTTAGTGACAGAAGCAATGGAAGATCCTGTCTCTTTCATGCGAAAAGGTGTGGTAGATGCATGCAATATGTAGATCAAAGCGCTGATTGTCACAGTTTCCTGAACTGATGCAATTTCTTATAACAAAAGAATATTTTTTTAAACAATATAACACAGTTAGCAGGTACTTAAGAACTAGGATTATTTAAAAGATCGTTTATTTCAAATGAATATACATCAGTAAGAAGAGGGGTTTGATTTATGCCATAAATCAATAGGGATCTGGAAAGAATATCATTTTCCTATTACAGTATTTGAAGAGGTTAATTATTTTATTTAAATATAATACAACCAATGCTGTCTGTGGCACGGTTGAATGCCGCTCAATCACGTGACAGTGAGTGCTATGCAGATGTTTGAACACGCATGGTTTATCTCATTAGCCCATAGCTGAATAAAGCCTCTGGAGCATGCCTCTGGAGCATAGCTGAATAAAGCCTCTGGAGCAAACCATGTTTGTGGTTTTTTAATGAGGACTTGAAGGGCTACTGTCAAGTTGAATTCTTTTTTTGAATTCACTGAATTGTGGATGGGAAGGAAGGGGAGTTGTGGCCTGAATTCTGACATTGGTGCATGGGCAGTGCCTGCTCTCTGCCATTTACTGTTATTTGCAAACAAACAGCAGCCAGTTAAGGAAAGAGTTGCAGTTCTAAGTGTGTTTCATGGAGGCCAGGGACCCGAAGCTAACACCTCAGAAACAATAGGCTACTTTCTGTAACACAAATTTTACGGAATGGGGTTAGAATTTCTGGAACGGTACAGTTAAGGCCTCCAGCCCCTTATCAGCTCTCAGTGTCACCCCACCTGATGTATACCTCTACTTCTCCATCAAACACCCTTCCTCTTTGGGGACTGGGGGACACCTCCATTCACAGCTGGCAAGCCAGCTTGTTGAATTCTAGCTCAGGTGAAAGATGCGAGCTTGGTGTTTAAAGATGGCAAATATTTTGTTGCAGTAAGTGCAACTAGTCCAAAATTGGTGACCACATGATGAAATTAACATGGGACACATTAAACGGCTTAAAAGCTGGCTAACTAACAGGTCTCAAAATGTAATTGAAAAGGGGGGGTCATCATTGAGCAGGTGTGTTACTAATGGGGTCCCACAGGCCCCTACAGTTCTTGGTATTTTTATTTAGGACCTAGAGGAAAACAAAAAATTACTGATAAAGTTTGCAGATGACACAAAAATTGAGGTGGGTGGTAAATAATGACGAGGATAGGTCACTGATCCAGAACCATCTGTATTGCTTTGTAACTCAGCACAAGCAAATAATATGGGCGTTTAATACTGCTAAATTCAAAGGTATACATATAAAGTGAATAGAAAGCTGGCTAGATCGTTGGGCTCAATGGGTAGTGATCAACGACTCCATGTCTAGTTGGCAGCTGGTATCAAGCAGAGTGCCCCAGGGGTCGGTCCTGGAGCCAGTTTTGTTCAACAGCTTCATTAATGATCTGGATGATGGGATGGATTGCACCCTCAGAAAATTTGCAGATGACACTAAACTGGGGAGAGATAGATAAGCTGGAGGGTAGGGATACGGTCCAGAGTGACCTAGACAAATTGGAGGAGGTCTAGGCTCGATATTAAGAAAAACTATTTTACTAGGAGGGTGGTGAAACACTGGAATGGGTTGCCTAGGGAGGTGGCGGAATCTCCATCCTTAGAGGTTTTTAGGGCTCGGCTTGACAAAGCCCTGGCTGGGATGATTTAATTGGGGGTTGGTCCTGCCTTGAGCAGGGGGTTGGATTAGATGGCCTCCTGAGGTCTCTTCCAACCCTGATCTTCTATGATTCTACATCTAAGGAAAAAGAACATAGGCTGTATTGATAAGATGGTGGCTCTCTCCTAGGAAGCAATGTCTTTGAAAAAGATTTGGGGATCGTGGTGGATAAGCAGCTGAACGTGAGCTGAACAGTGCAACATGGTGGCAAAAAGAGCTAATGTGGTTCTGGGATGCATAAATGGGAATATCAAGGAGGACTAGAGAGGTTATTTTACCTCTGTATTTGGCACTGGTTTGGTTGTTACTGGAATATTGTGTCCAGTTCTGGTGTCCACAATTCAAGAAGGATATTGACAAATTGGAGCAGGCTCAGCAAAGGGCAAGGAGATTGTTACACTAAATAGACTGTGTTCCTTGAGTCTTTAACTATAGGACATGTTTTCTAATCCTTCAGTCAAAAAGAAGCTTACGAGGTGACTTGGTTTCAGGCTATACCTACCTCCAGGGGGAACAAATATTTGCTAATGGGCCCTTCAATCTAGCAGAGAAAGATCTAACAATTTCCAATGTCTGGAAATTGAAGCTAGACCAATGCAGACTAGAGATATGGTGTACATTTTTAATAATGAGGATAATTACCCAGAGGAACAATTTATTGTGCGTCATGGTGGATTCTCAATCACTGGCAATTTTTAAATCCAGACTGGATGTCTGTCTGAACTATACACTTCAGAAATGATTTTGGGGAGATTCTCTATCCTGTGTTGTAGAGGAGGTCAGGCACAACAACCTTGGAATCGCTGACCATGTTGACACAAGGAGTTTTCTGAGCAGCACCATTCCAGCTACAGTTTCAGAAGCAAGCTGCTCTTTGCATGGATCCTCACAGTGGCCAGTAGGGTCACACTCTGACTTTGGTGTGCTCTAAATGTCCCCGCCAATGATGATAATGTCACCTCCTCTATGCTCGCTGTTGAATCTTGGGCGTTGGCAACTCCAGCCTCAGCAGTTTCTCTCCCTACGAGGGATTTGAGATTGTGGTTCATTTACCATTTTGGCTAAATCCAGTGGGTCTGGGTCAATTTATCACCTGCTGGGGCCCAGTTTAGTCTCCTCCCAGGTTTTGACCAGCCTTGTTGTGAATAGAGCTTCACAGGAAACAATTTTCCTGTCCCACAAACATTACCGAGATTGCAAACTTTTTTCCCATTCTGCACTGGGACAAACCCTTGGAAAAAAATTTGCAACCAAAGAGAAGCCTGTTCCACCCTAGAACAGCCAATAGCCTCATGCATAGGGCCCTCCCCTGGGATGCGGAAGAGCAACATTCCAGTCCCTACTCTGCCCGATTGGGAGCAGGAACCTAGACATGGTGCACCTCTCCTGCCCAGCTGAATGGGCCAGGCTAGTGGCTCTTCTGAGTCAGAGCTGCCTTATCGTCCAGCCTGGACTTGAGGGTGGCTTTGTTGACATCGCAAAAACAAGGGTCAAAGTTCTCATTTCAATGACTGCATTTTCCAATACAAAACCCGAAAAGTCCAGCCCAGCACTGACAGGAAACTATCAGGAAAGTCTGTTCTGCATCTTTCTCTGCCATCAGTTCACATTGTGGCCTGGAGCAGGGAACTGACAATGAAAGACCATCTCCTTTTACTTGCCTGGTATCCTTAGAGCATCACATACTATTTTGTGGGGTCCTGTTCTTGGGGTGGAGTCAGCCTAAGCCATCTTCAGGGACCGTTATACCCACTTTGGAGCGCCATAAAGGTAAAATGCAGTGCGATGTTTGGCTTCGGAAAGCTGATGAAATAAGCACTGACAGCTTTCTCAAGCTCATACCCATCATTAACAGCAGTCATCTTAATTAAGCCACAAGTCATTGCTGAGGGATTTTTAGTTTCATTAAAAACAAACTGAAAAAATGGCACCCCAAGACAACAGGCAAACAGTGTAACCATGGGCTGTGGTTGTACATACCCTTGCTAACCACTGTGGTTCAGCTCCTCCGTGGGTGTAAATAGGCATTGATCCATCAGCCTCAGTGGTGTGCTGCGGGTTTAACCAGCAGCAGGCGGGGCCCCAGGACTGATGCTATGGTCTGGGTCACCCTTTTTGACCGCAAGGCAATACAGAACCCCCCTCCCCTTCGAGGGCCTGAGGGAGGAAAGGGCTTACGCGTGTGCTTTAGTTCAAGGGTGCTCAAACGTTTTCTTTCTGAGGCCCCCTCCCTTCAACATGTTAGAAAAGCACCAGGGCCCAGTGGGGACTCGGGGCTATGAGCCCCGGGGGCGGGGAGGCTGGGGGGAGAGACTCTTAGGCATAGGCGTGGTTTGACTTCTCTTTCAGGGCAGGAAAGGGCCAGTGGAGTTCAGCACTTCACAGAGGGAGCCAGGGAGGGAGAACCACCGCCACCCCGACTCACCTCAGCAGGCCACCCACCTGGCTGGGTGGGAGAGAAGGGGGCAACCAAAAGTTATCACTCAAAGAGGTGGGGTGCTCATCTCAAACATTTGGGAAACTGCTCAGGGTGGGAGCTAGGGGCTGTATGTGGACAGGGGGTAGCTCAGTGTATACTGAGGGGGGAGCTGGGGTCTGTGTGCAGGCAGGGGGTAGCTCAGGGTGCTGGCAGTGGGTAATTAGGGGCTGTGTGTGGCAGGGGAGTAGCTCAGGGTGCAGGGAACGGGTATCTGGGGGTTGTGTGAGGGTTGGGAGGGTAGCTCATGGTGCAGGGAGGGGTAGCTTAGGGGGACTGTGCTCAGGCAGGGAGTAGCTCAGGGGGCACGGACAGGGTAGCTAGGGGCTGTGTACATGCAGTGGGTAGCTCAGGGTGCAGGGAGGGGGTAGCTAGGGGCTGTGTGCAGGCAGGAGGTAGTTCAAGGGGCAGGGATGGGGTAGCTAGGGGCTGTGCACAGGCAGGGGGGTAGCTCAGGGTGCAGGGAGGGGTAGCTAAGGGCTGTGTGCAGGCAGGGGGTAGTTCAGGGGGCAGGGATGGGGTAGCTAGGGGCTGTGTGTAGACGGGAGTAGCTCAGGGGGCAGGGAGGGGTAGCTAGGGGCTGTGTGTAGACGGGAGTAGCTCAGGGGGCAGGGAGGGGATAGCTAGGGGCTGTGTGTAGACGGGAGTAGCTCAGGGGGCAGGGAGGGGTAGCTATGGGCTGTGCACTGGCAGGGGGTAGCTCAGGGGGCAAGGAGGGATAGCTTGGGGCTGTGTGCAGGGATGGGGTAACTCGGGGTGCAGGGAGCAGGTAGCTAGGAGCTGTGCACTGGCAGGGGGTAGCTCAGGGGGCAGGGACAGGGTAGCTAGGAGCTGTGTGCCAAGAGGGCTTCTCCTGCCGCAGCTGTTCCCAGAGGGCTCTGGGTCCCCATCTGGGCAGCTCTGACCGGCTGTGTGAGCAGTGAAAGGGGGCTGGGAGCTGAGGAGCAGATGCAAGCCCAGGCACCAGCAGCAGATAGGGAATGCTAGGGCTGCCCACTGCATGGCACCACCAGCCACAGGAGCAGCTGCCCCGCACTGCCTGGCTCTGGTTTCCCGCTAGGACCTTATCTTTCAACGGTTTCTGTGCAGCACGATCTGTGTTCTGTTTTAGTCTGCGGGAAATGGAGCCCGAACTGCTGAGGAGGATGCTGATGAGTCTCACCAGCACGTCACGTTTAACAGTCGAGCTAGTCCTTAAGATCTAAAGTGACAGTGAGGAGTCCGACGGTAATGTCAAGTCATATAATGTGTATGACACGAAATTGCTTGTGGCATTCACGGACATGCTCAGGACCATGGAACGCCGCTTTGGGGCTCGGGAAACAAGCACTGAGTGGTGGGAACACATCGTGCTGCAAGTCTGGGATGACGAGCAGTGGCTGCAGAACTTTCAGATGAGAAAAGCCACTTTCATGGGACTGTGCGATGAGCCCCCACCCTGCGGCGCAAGGACACGAGATTGAGGGCTGCCCTAACAGTGGAGAAGTGGGTGGCTATTGTAATCTCGAAGCTGGCAACTCCAGACAGCTACCGATTTGTCACGAACCAGTTTGGAATGGGAAAGTCGACCGTTGGAATTGTGTTGATACAAGTTTGCAGGGCCATTAATAGCATACTGCTAAGAAGAACCGTGACTCCGGGTAACTTGCAGGACATTGTGGATGGCTTTGCATAAATGGGTTTCCCTAACTGTGGAGGGGCGATAGATGGGACGCATATTCCTATTCTGGCACCACCCCACCTAGCATCCAAGTACATTAATCGGAAGAGGTATTTCTCTATGGTTCTCCAGGTGCTTGTGGATCATCGTGGGCTTTCATTGGGATTAACGCAAGCTGGCCTGGAAAGGTGCATGATGCACATATCTTTCAGAACACAGGCCTGCTCAGGAAGTTGCAGGCTGCAGGGAGGGATAGCTCGGTGGTTTGAGCATTGGTCTGCTAAACCCAGGGTTATGAGTTCACTTCTTGAAGGAGCCATTTAGGGAACAGGGGTTTAAAAAAAAACTGTCTAGGGATTTGTCCTGCTTTAAGCACAGGGTTGGAATAGATGACCTCCTGCAGTCCCTTCCAACCCTGATATTCTATGACTTTTTCCCCAGAGTGAAAGATCACAATAGGGGAAGTCAAAATGCCCACTGTGATCCTTGGAGATCCAGCTTACTCATTAATGCCGTGGCTCATGAAACCCTACACAGGGAGCCTTGACAGCAGCAAGAAGTGATTCAACTACAAGATGAGCTGGTAACGAATGACTGTGGAGTGAGCTTTTGGCCATTTAAAGGGACACTGGTGATCTCTGTATGGGAAGCTGGACTTGACAGAACACAGCATTCCCGCGGTTATATCCACGTGCTGTACCCTCCATAATATTTGTGAAGTGAAGGGTGAAAGATTCAGTCAGGCATGGACCTCCGAGGTTCAACGCCTGGAGGCTGAATTTGCACAGCCAGAGAGCAGGGCTATCAGAGGGGCCCAGCTCAGGGCTGCAAGGGTTAAGGATGCCTTGAGGGAGTAATTTGAGGCTGAAAACCAGCAGTAATGTCCGGTGCCTGCACGGGAGTGAAGTGCAGTGGTTACAATGTTAGTAGGAATCTGTGTTTGCTGAGCTGATTTGCAGTGCCTGTTTCTTTCCTGGGCTAAGTTATCTTTTACTGTATGCAATAATAAAGAATGTTTTCAAAGCCAAAGAATCCATTTATTGAAAAGAAAATTCATGTATTGAAAAGAAACACAACTGCTTGGGAATCAGAAAGGGCAAGGGGGTGGGGTGGGGAACAGTACAATCACAGATTTGCGTATGTCCTGTCTGGAGTGCTGTGCAATGAGTGCTGCACTTCAGGATGGCTATACTGCATGGTGATGGGGGTTGAGTGCAGAGGGTAAGGGTCGTAGTTTTCAGGGCTGGTTGGTGAAGATACAGGTGTTGGAGGCAGCTGGTGGCGGTAAGAACCTGGATGTTGGGGAAAGTAGGGTGGCAGTGATGTGGAGAAGGGATAGCTCAGTGGTTTGAGCATTGGCCTGCTAAACCCAGGGTTGTGAGTTCAGCCCTTGAGGGGGCCATTTAGGGGTCTGGGGCAAAATCAGTACTTGGTCCTGCTAGTGAAGGAAGGGGGCTGGACTTGATGACCTTTCAAGGTTCCTTCCAGTTCTATGAGATAGGTATACCTCCATACAAAGTAAAATAAAGGGGCACAAAGAAAAGAGCTTTGGGACAAGGGGTGGGCACAGTAGTGTCCCACCTGCATGGCTATGAGCATCTGGATAGAGTCCACCTGACACTTCATGATGCTGATCCTGCTTTGCTGCCAGTGTGCTGTGTTTTTCTGGCAGATCCTGCCTTCGCTCTCCCTCCACTCCTGTGCTTTTTGATTCTCTTTAAGAGATTGATGCATCACTTCTTGCAGCATCTCTTCTTTGCTTTTTCATGGCCTCTTCCTGAGTCTTTGCAGTCTCTCAGCCAGTGATAACATCAGGACCGGCACCAGTATTTTTAGTGCCCTAGGCGCACGGCCATTTCGCCGCCCCATACACTGGTCCCGTGGCTCCGGTGGACCTGCTGCAGTCGTGCCTGCGGAGGGTTCCCTGGTCCGTGGCTCCGGTGGAGCTGCCGCAGTCGTGCGGGAGCAGCGGACCGTCCGCAGAAATGCCTGCGGCAGCTCCACTGGAGCTGCGGGACCAGCGGACCCTCCGCAGGCACGACTGCGGCAGGTCAACCGGAGCCGCCTGCCACACCTCCCCGCGGGCAAAATGCTGCCCCCCAATAATCCTGGCGCCCTAGGCGATTGCCTAGGCCGCCTAAATGGAAGCGCCAGCCCTGGATAACATGGACTGCTTAGATCTCAAGGTAGCATCTGTAAAGGCAAAATGCAACACTTAACAGAGGCAGCATTGCTTACACCAGACAGAGTAATGATTCCTTGCGCTTAAGGAGGGCACACACAGTCTACACAATAGCATAATTTTCCCATCCCAAAGAGAGCGCACATAACCCACAGGAGCCCCAAAATGGTGAGTAAGGGGGACTGATTGTTTCAGGGCCGTATTGTCCTCTGGGTTTCTGTGCCTTGGGGAGAGCCAACAGCTGCAGAGGGCACCTACACTGAACACTGTCCCCATATTTTCCACGGGAGTTCATCCTGGAAGATATCTCGCTGCTGAGGGTGACCTGGGAAGCAAGAGAGGGGCTTCTACTACAATGCAGCTTCTGCCCTGGCCCATATGCAGCTTGCCTGTGTGCAGCAATGGTCCCTCCACCCCTCATGGCACAGTGATGTGGACATGTTAGCCTGACTGGGACAAGGAGCACAGCAGCTCTGCCAAGGAACCTGCACAAGCACATTGCCCAGCCTTTCATGAGACCTTTGAAGAGATCACTGAGGCCGATTACCGTGATATGAGAGAGCACATCAATGCACTATTCTGCATCTAGGTATTCATGCAGCCCTAACCCTCCTCTCTCAAAGAGTCCACACCGAAAAAATTCCTTCCTCCCCACCCCAAAAAAAAAACAGCTTACCGGGAACCTGCTCTTCCACCAAGTACCAGTCGCTGCGACTGGCTACCTTCCTCCTGGCTCAAGAAGAGCTCCTGGCTGCATGCCTCCAGGGATTCCAGGGTGTCTCCCCCTGCCCCAGCACCCTCACGCCCGCTTTCCTCCTCCTCCCCCAGCTCTGAAGTGTCCATGGTGGTGCTCGGAGTGGAGGTGGGGGTCACCCCTATCATAACCTAGTCCCAGATTTGGACCTTAGCGTCCAAAATATGGGGGTTAGCATGAAAACCTCCAAGCTTAGTTACCAGCTTGGACCTGGTAAAGCTGCCACCACCCAAAAAATTAGAGTGTTTTGGGGCACTCTGGTCCCCCCAAAAACCTTCCCTGGGGACCCCAAGACCCAAATCCCTTGAGTCTCACAACAAAGGGAAATAAACCATTTCCCTTCCCCCCTCCAGGTGTTTCCTCCCTGGGTTCCTGGAGAGATGCACAGAAGCAAGCTCCGTGTATCTAAACAGAGGGATTTCACCCTCTCTATTTCCAGTCCTGGAAACAGAAGTACTTCCCTCTTCACCCAGAGGGTATGCAAAGTCAGGCTAGTAAATCTAACACACACAGATTTCCCCCTGACTTCTTCCTCCCACCAATTCCCTGGTGAGCACAGACTCAATTCCCTGGAGTTCCCCACTAAAGAAAAATTCCAACAGGTCTTAAAAGAAAGCTTTATGTAAAAAGAAAGAAAAAAATACATAAAAATGGTCTCTCTGTATTAAGGTGACAAATACAGGGTCATTTGCTTAAAAGAAATATGAATAAACAGCCTTATTCAAAAAGAATACAATTCAAAGCACTCCAGCAACTATACCCAGGTAAATACAAAAGAAAACAATAGAAACCTTACTGCCTTACTATATTTGTACTTACAACTTGGAAACAGAAGATTAGAAAGCAGGAAACAGAAAAATCCTTCCTATAGCCGAGAGGGACAGATTCAAGACAAAGAACTTAGACACAAACTTCCCTCCACCCAGATCTGAAAAAAGTCTGGTTTCCTGATTGGTTCTCTGGTCAGGTGTTTCAGGTACTTCTTTCCAGGTGTAAGAGACATTAACCCTTAGCTATCTGTTTATGACAACCCCCAAGTATCGTGTCCAGCTCTTTGTAGAAATGGCAGATTGTGGGGGGCAGCACCGGAGCAGCAGTTTGCCTCGTGGGCTTTGCCGTAGGCATACCGCAGTGTCTTCACTTTAATCCTGCACTGCAGTGCATCCCGGTCATGGCCCCTTTCCATCATGTCCCTTGATATCTGCCCGAAGGTATCATAATTCCTATGGCTGGAGCGCAGCTGGCACTGGACAGCTTCCTCCTCCCTAACACTGATGAGGTCCAGCACCTCGCCATTGCTCCATACTGGTGTAGCGCCCCCTCCACCTGATTACCTCCTTTAATGGCAATCCGCTTACAGGTTCTGATGGACAGGTCTGGGTTCTTTTGGGTCCTGCCACCCACTCAGCAGGGTGAATCTTTTTCCTTTTTTTGTTATGAAATTATTTGGCGGTGCCTCCATTCCCCTCGCTCCTTCCTGGCAGGGTCACCAGGGCAGCTTGGGCAGAAAATTCTAACTACAGGGGAATTCACACTTACTTGCCAGATAGTTGGAGACTTCCAAGAAATAACACAACACATAAAAATATATTCAACACAACAATTATATTAAAAAGGCAACAAATACAACATAACAGAGTGAAACACTATTTTTAGGGTTACCGGTGCCCACAGTGAAAATACCCCTGACTTGATATAACAAGTGTAAAATTAGTGTCCTGTTGGTACACATATTTTGCTGGGGCCCTTGATGACCTATAAAATTCTCTGCAGTGGTTTAGCAGTGCGGCTAACAGGGTTCAGTACAGCCCAAACGACTCACAAGTGGGAAGAGGTGGTAAATCCCTCCACAGGTTTAATACGCAGCAGTCTGTAAAATCCTCAAACCCTCACTCCCTGGCTTGAGGATACAGTCCAGGGAGCAGGGAGTCCCTAAAACAAATTCCCTGACTAACTAACTAAAAGCTGGTGCACTCACGAACTCCATGCATGACCTTCAGGTTGGAAGATGAGGCTGGACTCCTCAGCCACTGCAGAGGGGCTGCTGGCTGCTGACAGGGATCCTCCTCAGGCAGGAATCTGGCTGTGTTGGTCCCAGGATTTCCTCTCATCACAAAGGGGTGCAGGGCTCAAGGTGTAGGTTATACAACTACCCTAACATCCAAACTGTGGCCTCCTAGCCCAGCCTCCAGTCACACACCCAGCAGGCAGCAGCCCTGGACTAGCAGCGCTGACCATGTGGGGACTGGTCCCACCAGGGGAGCTGGAGGTGAACCCAGCCTGGCTGGGGAAATTTCTCAGCAAACGCTACCAGTTGGGAATCATCTGTGGGGAAGGAAAACCCAGCTGAGGGATCTGCGGTCAGGTCCCTAGAGGCCAATTCACAGGGGGAACCCTGCTTGCAGGCCTGGGACTCCCCAGCTCCCCACACAGCCAGTCCGGTCCTTGCCCTGGCTGGCTTCAGCCTCTCCAAAATGGCTTCTCCCCTCTCCTCAACTCCCCGGGAGGGGCATCTCCACTCCCTCGTGGTTGCCGGACAGACTCTGAGTTTGCCTTGGCTCCTCCTCCCTGAGCTGCCAGCAGACAGAGCCCAGGAATCTAGGTAATCTCCTTGGGGGTTACACTGGGGATCCCTGGCACGTGGCGACGTGATCACCTGGAACGATGCTCTCAGAGCACGCCACGCCTGGCTGGGCAAACAGGAAGAGGATTTTCTAAGTTTCCGGGGAATATAAAGGGTGGGTCTGATGGCTGGTCACCTGAGGCCAGGGCAGTAGAGTTCGAACTGATGACCAGAGTGGCTAGAACAGGCATTGTGGGTTATTACCGAGTACGTCTGGAGGTCAGTCAGAGTGCATTGGGCAGCCACACTGGAGCCGCAGAGCAGCAGCGGCAGCACAATAATCTTTATTCCTCTCAGGGAGGTGGCGTACCAGCAGCTCTGTAGCCGCAGAGATACAGCGCTGTATGTGCCTTGCCAGTGTGGACGGGGAGTGAGGCTGTAACTCGCAAGTGCAGCCAAGGCCTAAATGAGCTCTCCCTGCAGCTAGTGATGAGTTGGGGCTGGGGAGAAAGGCTTCAGGACCAGATTGTATTTACATTGACACCTAATCTACCTAGGTATCCAGCAAACAGAGCTGTGCTGCCCAAGTGATAGATTTTGGCTGGGGTTGGGTTACAAATCACTTGAATGTGGGGGGAATGGTAGATGAAATGTTGTTCTTATTGTATGAGTAAAGGGCAGTAGAACTGTACTTAGCCTGTGATGATTTGAAGACATCAAGAGAGAAGGTGGGGACCTGTCCCTCTCCACTCTTTAAAGACAGAGCTGATTAGGCTCCATAGATAGTCTTTTGTTCTGTTAAGTGACCAGTGCAGCTGAAATCACTGACAATCAGGTCTAAGTGCTTAGTCCTGTTGTGGGGACAGTGTTCCTGTGGGGACAGTGTTTTTGTGTAAGAGACAGCCCAGACTGCACTAGCAGCACGCGAGGTTCCCACACTGAGAGCTCAGCTGAAATCACTGAGAGCTGGGGGAACCTCAAGAGACCAACTCGCAGAGGTCACAGTGGCAGCAGAAGGTGACTGTGCAGGGCCATTGGCAACAGAGCGGTGGAGTGAACGGTGGCACAACGAACAGCTGTGGCCAGAGTGAAAAGTGAGCAGCTGGCGGAACGAGCAAGGTGCCGTCTTGCCCCTCACCTGGGAGGTGTACTCATGTGAAAGCAATTCTGAGTCTTCACTGACCAAGGACAACACCGGGGAGTGGGGTGAGGTGGAGGGAAAAGTGAGGGGCATGTTAAATAAACATTTGTTTGTTGGACTATATTTTAGTGATTTTTTTGCTCCAGAATGCTAGATTTGTGACTGGGAATGGAAACTTATATATGTTTCCTAGTAGGCCAAGATTTTTAAAATGCATTATTTGCCAAGGTTGTTATCTCACATCATTGCTATCTTGAGAGGTCATTATATTGGGGAGTTTCTGTACTACAATTTTTTTATTATTATAATTAATTTTTACATAAGAATGGTCATACTGAGTCAGACCAATGGTCCATATAGTCCAGTATCCTGTCTTCCGATAGTGGTCAAGGCCAGGTGCTTCAGGGGGAATGAACAGAACAGGTAATCATAATAATAATAATAATAATAATTAATAATAAGTGATCCATCCCCTGTTGCCCATGCCAGCAGACAGGCTAGGGACAGAGCATGGTGTTGCATCCCTCTTCTTCCAGGCTAATAGCCACTGATGGACCTATTCTCCAGGAATTTATCTAGTTCTTTTTTAAAATCCTGTTGTAGTTTTGGTCTTCACAGCATCCCCTGGCAAAGAGTTCCATGGGTTGACTTTATGTTGTGTGAAGTACTTCCTTTTGTTTTGTTAAAACCTGCTGCCTATTAATTTCATTGGGTGACTGCTAATTCTTGTGTTATGTGAAGGATTAAATAAAATTTCCTTATTCACTTTCTTCACACCAGTCAAGATTTTATAGACCTCTATCATATCCCCCCCTTAGTCGTCTCTTTTCTAAGCTGAAAATTCCCAGTCATTTTAATCTCTCCTCCTGTTTCATACCCCTGATCATTTTAGTCGTCCATCTCTGTACCTTTTCCAATTCCAATATATCTTTTTTGGGATGGGGTGACCAGATCTGCACACAGTATTCAAGGTGTGCATGTACCATGGTTTTATATAGAGGCAATATGATATTTTCTGTCTTGTTATCTATCCCTTTCTTAATGATTCCTGATTGCTTTTTTGACTGCTGCTGCACACGGAGTGGATGTTTTCAGAGAACTATTCACAATGACTCCAAGATCTCTTTCTTAAGTGTTAACAACTAATTCAGACTCCATCATTTTGTATGTATAGTTGAGATTGTTTTCCAGTGTGCATTACTTTGCATTTCATTGGTCCCTTCTGACCCTAGAATCTATGAATTTCATCTGCCATTTTGTTGCCCAGTCACCCAGTTTTGTGAGATCCCTTTGTAACTCTTCGCAGTCTGCCTGGGACTTAACTATCTTGAATAGTTTTGTATCATCTGCAAATTTTGCCACCTCACTGTTTACCCATTTTTCCAGATCATTTATGAATATGTTGAGCAGTAATGGTCCCAGTATCGACCCCTCAGGGATACCACTATTTATCTCTCTCCATTCTGAAAACTGATAATTTATTCCTACCCTTTGTTTCCCATGTTTAAACCAGTTACTGATCCATGAGAGAACTGCCCTCTTATCCCATGATGGTTTACTTTTCAAAAGTCAATTTAAATTAAATACTTTTTTTAAAAAAATTGTATTTTTTTAGAAATCTAGATCTGTTATGTGTTTTGGTGTAACGTGCATTATCCTTATGTTAAATTTGCATTATCCTAACAAAACATTTACTTTATTCATATCTCTTTTATATGTTGCACGTCAAAGTGAAAATGAAAAGACAAAAAAACAATACAACAATTTTTCCAGTCTGTCAAGGTTCCTTCCCCACTCTGAACTTTAGGGTAAAGATATGGGGACCTGCATGGACACTTCTAAGCTTAATTACTAGCTTAGATCTGATATCACTGCCACCATCCAGAATTTTCAGTGTCTGGATCACTCCCTGTCCCCCCAAAACTTTCCCCTCCCTGGGTAGCCTTGAGGAACTTCACCAATTCCCTGGTGAACACAGATCCAAACCCCTTGGATCTTAAAACAAGGAGAAATTAACCATCCTCCCTCCTTTCCCCCCACCAATCCCTGGTGAGTCCAGATCCAATCCCCTTGGATCTAAAAACAAGGAAAAATCAATCCGGTATTAAGAAAAAAAGACTTTTAATTAAAGAAAAGAAAGGTAAAAATCATCTCTGTAAAATCAGGATGGAAAATACTTTACAGGGTAATCAGATTCATGTAGCCCAGAGGAGCCCACTCTAGCCTTAGGTTCAAAGTTACAGCAAACAGAGGTAAAATCCTCTCAGCAAAAAGGAACATTTACAAGTTGAGAAAACAAAAATAAGACTAACACGCCTTGCCTGGCTGTTACTTACAAGTTTGAAACATGAGAGACTGATTCAGAAAGATTTGGAGAGCCTGGATTGACATCTGGTCCCTCTTAGTCCCAAGAGCGAACAACCCCCAAAACAAAGAGCACAAACAAAAGACTTCCCCCTACCAAGATTTGAAAGTATCTTGTCCCCTTATTGGTCCTCTGGTCAGGTGTCAGCCAGGTTTACTGAGCTTCTTAACCCTTTACAGGTAAAAGAGGCAGTAACCCTTAACTATCTGTTTATGACACACTCAAAGGCCTCAAAAACTAACCAAGCTGAAGAACACATCAAGAACCAAGAATATATCAACATGTCATCTAAAGGTTCAAGTGGTGTATCTACATCCGACCAGCCCGAAGCACAAGTTTTGCTACCTACTGAAGAAACAGTGTCTCCAAAACCAGTTCCTGATGTTTGTCGGTCAACGTGTTCCCATTTATGGAAGTTACAAAAGATGGCTACCGGTGCACCTCTTGCAAAAAAGCTTACAATGAAGCAAAGCTTCCCAATGCTATAATTGGTAAAAGTGGAGGAGCTTGGTTTGTCAAACCAATCAGCAAAGCCAATGTTGACAAACTATGTGAAAAGGCTGCAAAACTCCAGGCCTTTGGAGTGCATTAACATGCAGAAAGCCTTATAAGGCCACTTTCAAAGCAATTTTAGAAGTACTTAATGAGGCTGTTAAGAATGCTGGAGACACAACACAGTTCATGCGAACAAACATGGCTGTGGCATTCTACTTTCTATTTAAGCAAGAGATACCACACACTACAGACTGGAGGCCAATGTTAAGTGCATTGTCACTTGTTCATCCTGAAGTTGAACACTGATTCCAAACAAGACCAGAAAATGCTCACTATCTTTCTGCAAGAAACTCAGCTGACTGGCTAGAAACATGTGGTGCAACAGTGAAAGACTCAATAGTTGAAAAAGTGAAGACTTCTCTCATCACATTCAAAAAATTTGCATACATGGCTGATGAATACACCTATGCAAATGGACATCAAGTACTAAGTCATTGTGTATGTTATCTTGATGTCAGGGGTAGGCCAGTAGATGTATTTCTAGATGTTCGAGTTATAGAAGACACATCAGCTGCATCTGTGACAACCCACATCTTAGAAGAGTTAAATGCTTGTCAAACTGATGGCTGCTTGTGCATTTGATGGAGCTGAAAACTTCTCTGGAAGACATGGTGGAGTACAAGCTTTGCTCAGAGAAAAGTGTAACCCTAATCTCTCCTATAAACACTGCAGAGGCCATCTACACCAACTAGCACTAGTATGAGCTGCAGAATCTTCAAAAGACATTAAAAAAGCTGTAAATTTAATGTCTTCATTATATCCTTTTTTCAGCAAGAATCCAAAAAGACTGAATATCTTGGAAAATATAGAAGATACACTAGGACTGAAGTTTAAATTAGTCCAACCTGGGAAAACCTGCTGGCTTTCTCTTGAGCGATCCTTGGCAGTTGTCTTAAAATTACTCCAGCCGTTATTACTGGCTTTGGAAAGTATCTACCAAGATGGGATGGATCTAAGTAGTGAGGCTGGTGGATTACTTTTGCTACTACCTTCAGAGAAGACTATTACCATTCTCTCTCTCATAAGTCTACTGTTGAAACCACTTGGGTCATTAAACAATGCCACCCAGGCCTCTGCTACAACAGTAATAGATCTTTGTCCAGCAATAGAAGCTACATTTGGATCAATCAGAGAGCTATCCATTGAAAATGTACTGGAAGGAGCAAAGACTTCAGTCCAGAAGTTGACTAATGAAGGCATTAATGCTGAATCCTTAAGTGAAGAAGACAAGAAGTGTTTGTTAAGACAACTGAAAAAGTACACAGACTTGATTCTTAAAAGTCTGCAACAGCAACTTCTAGATTCTACTCAACCTTTACATAGCTTTTACAGATCCCTGTCCTATAAAACACTGACAGTTGATTGGAGTGAGGCACTACTAGCAATGGGGCTGCCCTGTGATCAGGACAGAATAGAGAATTTGAACACAGAGTGGAATATCATACGAGGAATGAATGAAGATTTGACTTCAACTTCTTTTTTATCATCACTAGTGGCTTGACCCAATCTTTGTGTTCTGTTTCCTGAGATGAAAGAAGTAGGAATTCATTTCTTGCTACTCGCAGTCACAACAGCTACAGTTGAGTGTTCTTTTTCATCACTGAATAGAATTTTGTGTTCTGAAAGAAGTCGCCTTCTGCCTGATCATGTGAATGAACTATTGAGCATATCAATTGAAGGAATGGAAGTACTGGACACACAAGAAGCCACCAAAGATGAACACATTGCATTCAAGAAGCTCATTAACACAGTTGTGCAAAATTATAACAAGAAACCAAGAAGGATGTAGATGTCGTGCTTCCTAGAAGGCTTAAGTAGCCAACTTTAATTTGTGTGATGTTTTTAAAACATGAGTTAAATCTAATAAAATGGTCATGAAACATTTTCAGTTTTTACTATGGTGCCATACAGCCCACCTTCACCCTCACAAGCTCACCCTTCATTGGCCCTGACCCCCCCATGCCGTAAATTCGAACACTCCCCCTAATTTCAATTCCAGGGGAAACCACTGCAGGGAGTGCTCGGTGTTGCTCCTCACTCCCCTCCTTACAATCCAGTAGGGGAGCATGGAGGAATGTTGGAGGAGGGGTGAGCATTATCTTGCAGCACTGCTCGCCCGCTCCCCCCCCATGTGTGATAGGTTTGGTCACAGAGATCCCCTTGGGACTGTCACTTGATGTGCTGAAATTACCTCTGAGCCCGTTTTCCCTGCCAGCTTGGGACTCCAGAACCCTGCCTTTTTGAGCCAGACATACTAGCCTGCTGCAACACAGACCCAGGGTCTGGTCCACAACACCAAAGCTGCAGACTTTAACCAAAAACTGCTCAGCAGGTCACCTGTCTCCAGCATCCAGACACCCAGTTCCCAATGGGATCCAAACCCCAAATAAATCTGTTTTACGCTGTATAAAAGCTTATACAGGGTAAATTTGTAAATTGTCCGCCTTCTATTACACTGATAGAGAGTCTACACTGGCAGTGCACACCTCTATACTGCTGCATGGCACCCCCTTGACTATAGTGCCCCTTGGCAGTCACCCAGGGAGCCCACCCTAAGGCCAGTCTTGCCTGGGTATGAATGCACAAGTGTCATTGCACAGATGTTCTCTTCACCTTCATGATACAATGAAGCCAGTGCAGAAATTATCTTCGGCTGAACTAAATTACTACAGCCCCTCTAGTGCAGCCTTGGCTAATTTAGCCCAACTAAGGAGCAATCCCTGTTTTACAGCCTTCTGGACCTATTGTCAAAAGCAGCAATCTTCTTTTTCTTTCTTCCTTCGTGAGACAGCCAGATCCAAGCTGCCTAGTGATGTTAATTATTGGTGCCTACCAACCCATGTGGATTACTATGTGCCACAGCCACTCACTCCATTTTTTTAATAATGTTTACGAAAGGGACCAGAACATTGTGTGACGCCAAGCTTGCGAATGATTGAAATTCAAAACCGTCTGGCATGTACCTACAATACAGACACACAAATATACTCAAATAGTTTACAACCTTCCTACCTGTCAATGCCAAGGCTGAGAGTCGCCAGACTGGCTAGTGGATTTGGATGCCACGTTCCCATTAAAATTCATGGGCCTTGGACACTCAAATCTCCTATCCAGCTTTGACAATTTCAGCCCAAAGAAGTAGGCTGGGCTTTTCAAACACACGCAGTGTTGGCTTCCCACTGCTCCCGCAGACGTCAATGGGAGTGTTCCTTGTGAGCCTTCTGCCAGCTGTCATTAGAGCCAGGGGCCAAGTAACAGTTAGGGATTCCTGTTAGAACTCATTAAATGAATGGCTCAAGCCCTCACCTAAAACCGTATCCCTCCCAGGTGTTAGAACCATCATTTACACCACCTGGCCACATGTCCCTGCCCCTCTCACAAACACAGGTAGAGTCTTATTATCTTGAGCACACGAACCAACCAATGACCTAGAAGATCAGCTTGCCAGGGGCAGCCCCCTAAGACTTTGTTTTCTAGCAGAAACCTACCTCAGCCTCACCACAAGTTCAGTCCAATGGCCTGCTCCGTTACGCAAGCCAAAGGGGGTCACCTCAGCTGCAGAATTGCTCTCAATTGCTGCCCGCTCCTATGCAAGCTGTCCCAGTCAGCTCAGGTCACATACTGCTAGCTCCCATCAGCTCCCCAAGGGAGATCAGGACCATCTTGTACCAACAGCAGGACAATAAGACTCCAGCAGCAATCTCTACCCCCACTAGCTGAGTTTGGCATAGCTACACAATCTGTGTCTGGGAGAAGAGGGCAAATGAAAACCAGAGCGTGTTCTACACCCAATGTCCCCCGCTGGCTTGTCTAGAAGAGAAATCCTTAAGGCTGATCCCATAATATAAATCACCCTACTGTACATCTAGTGTGCACTTACACTCCATGCCATAGACGTCTATGAGGGACATGGAGCAGCTCTGTAATCTCTTATAGATATTGTGTGGTGACCTGGTGGTTGGGAAGTTCACCGTATGAATATGTTGGCTTTGTTTAATGGGGACTGTTGGAAAAATAAGCAGGAAGGGAAAACTGATGACTGGAGACGGGGGCAATAGATGCGCCCTAAAAGTGGAGCAGGGCTACTGGTACCCGAACCATGGCCCTGACCCTCACACACCACCCCTTCCCCCCAAGGCTCTGTCCCCCACTTGCTCCTCTCTGCCCCCTCCATCCCTGTCGCTCGCCCTTACGGCTGGTAAAATGTGGAAGGGCATAGATAAGACCAGAGATAAGACATTTACAGGCCAATGGGAGAGGTCTTGTCCCCGAGAAGACTGGCTCAACCGCCTGGTGTCCCAGTCAACTGTTTTGGACTGCAGGGCAGTAAATCCCAGGAGCTGAGGGGACAAAGTAACTGGATGAGGAGGGAGGGAGCTGTTGAGAAGCTGGTAGGAGAACAGACTGACAGACACTGACCTCCGCGGGGGGGAAGCCAAATAAGGTAGGTCTGGTGGGATCACCCATCACCACCACAGAGGGCAAGGTGTGACATACCTAGGGTATATTCTGGACTGACGAATAGCTCTGGCCCCTCCTTCTGTGGCTTGCACTCATTGGAAAGCTGGGCTTGCTCAAAAGCATCAGCCAATGTAGCCATCTCTACTGCAGTTTTCAAAGATTTATTGCACACACTAGTTTTCACATAATCAATGCATATACTCAAGAAATGTTCTTGAGCAATGAGCATCTGCAACCCCTTTTTCCTTGTATCCATTTTCTTATTAGGTCACACACGTTATAAACATATTCGCTAGGACTCATGTCAGCACCCCTTTTAAGATTGCTAAATTTCAACCCATACATTTCAGGAGTAATTTGAAACCTTTGTAAAACAGCTTTCTGAAATTCAGAATGTATTAAATCTCCCCAAATACATTCAAAGCTTTACCAGTTTTGCAATTAGTTTGGGGACTTTCTTGTGCTCAGGACTCTTATCAACTTCACACCGCTTTTCAAAAGCAGTGAGGTACTCCTCAATGTAAGCTGTCTCTTTGCATCTAGGACACAGCTTGTCCAAGCTGAGCGTCCCTTGAGAGGGAAGAGATGTTGCTGAGTTTGGGATCTTTCCATGTTTTTCTGTCAGGGTCTCATATTTCCTCTCCTTTTCCTTGTCTCCATGGCTTTTCTATGGGCATCTTCTCCAGCTTCCCCGGCAGCAGTTGCTTCTTTCAGTCTCATTTCCACCTGTCATTTCTGGAATTCACGTTCTTTTTCTCTTTCTTCTGCCTCCAAGCTGGCTAACTGTAGCTTTGCAGCTGTTTTGCTGGTGCTCATTTTTGTGCTTTACTGTTTCTAGTTCCCCCACCCAAAATAAGCAAACAGAAAACAATAAACTGGAACCGCTCTTTGACTGTTTCCAGCCACCACATTTGAGACTCACTTAAAATCACTAGGTCAGTGCTTAGAGTGCTTCATTTAAAATAACAGGCTGTGCATATATCCCGCTGACGACCCCACTGTAACATGCCCAGGTACAATCTGGACTGATGGACAGCTGTGTCCCCTCAGTTCTCGACTCCTGGTCTACTCACACACAGCCTCCAGCATGTAAGTTACTCCCAGCTATACTGTAAGAGTGGTATGGCCAGCCACTCTTGAATTATACTGCAGGACAACATTAGCCAATTCCCAGTCCCAAAGTCTGTCATTTTATTAATAGAAAATGATATGCACAAATCCTGTTATCTCAAATGGAGTTTCCCAAACACTTCAGTCCAAGCACACTAGTTTGGATAAAACAACTTTATTAACTACAAAAGATAGATGTTAAGTGAGTACAAGTAATGGGGTATACAAGTCAGAATTGGTTAAAAAAATAAAATGCAACTAATGTCTAACTTAACAACCTAGTGTGAATTCAAAGCAAAGGTCTCTCTCACCACGTTTCAACAGTCTTACTAGCTGAATTTCTTCCAGTCAGGATCCCTCCCCTGGTTGCTTCCTTTGTTCTTCAGGTGTCATGGATGCCGTGAGTAGCAAGAAAGAGGAACAATTTGTGGTGTCTGCTCTCCCTTCTTATGTTCTGCCTTCTTATAGTCTTTCTCTTCTGCGAGAAACATCTCCAGCTGTGATTCAGGAGATAGAAAGTCTGTGTGGAAGGGAGCTCCAAGTGGTTTCTTTGTCAAGATGTAGATTTTTCACCCATGCCCTCTTTCCTGCTGAAGAGTACCCACTTAACCATTTGATAAAGTGGTGATAGTCCATTTGATTTTGTTGACACCTGGCTGAGGCATCAGCTTGCCTTTTGTCTCTGAGGAACTGGTTCATGGCTGCTCCCCACACTTGGAACATGTCTTAGTATTGCCCTACAGAGAAATCTTTTATCTTTACACAATGTTGTTACACATATTTTACCAGTACACTAATGATCAGCAAATTATGAATTTTCAAATGATACAAAATGTATCATAGTCCTGTAAAAGGTGTGAACACAGGGATACAGTTAGGGTTAAACCAGAGGTGAAAGTAAGCCGGTACGGTGCGGCGTACTGGCAAGAGCCGGTACACAGCTGACCATGCCGGCAGGAAGCGGCTTCCCAAGGAGGTCAATTTAAAAGGGCCTTGGGTTCCCAGCAGTGGCCAGAGCCCCTGCCCCTTTAAATCATCACCAGAGCCCACTGCCAGACCCTTGGGGTAGCAGCAGCGGCCGGGAACCCTGGGGCTCCGGCAGTGATTTAAAGGTCCTGGGCTCCTGACCACTGCTACCACAGCTGGAGTCCCAAGCCCTTTAAATTGCCGCCAGAGACCTGTGGCTCCCAGCCGCTGCCACAGCTATTGCTACCATGGGGCTCCAGCGGTGATTTAAAGGGCCTCGGGCTCTAGGGCCCTTTAAATCAGCTCCGGAGCCCTGGCTTAGCGGCAGCGATTTAAAGGGCCTAGGGATTTAAAGGTCCCGCCCCTTCTGCCTGAGGTCCTGCTCAGGAACCCAGGCCTGCGTTATTTAAGTTACTTTCACCCCTGGTTAAACAAGACTATGGTTGTCTGGTCACTATATGAGGCTGGGTGAGGTCTCAGAGGAATGGAGAACGGAAAGCATAGTACCTATCTTTAAAAGAGGGAACAAAGAGGATCAAGGGAATTATAGACCGGTCAGCCTAACTTCAAGCTGGAAAGCTACTGGAACAAATTATTAAACAATCAATTTGTATGCACCTGGAGGATTCTAGGGTTTTAAGGAATAGCCAGCATGGATATGTCAAGAACAAATCATGCCAAACCAACAGAGTTACTGGCTACTGGATAGGAGGGAAGCAGTAGATGTGATATATCTTGATTTTAGTAAGGCTTTTGACAGTCCCACATGACATTCTCATAAACTAATCCTGGAAAATGTGGTGCACAACAGATTGAAACACCATACTCAAAAAGTAGCTATCAGTGCTTCGCTGTCAAACTGTGAGGATGTACCTAGTAGAGTCCTGCCAGGGTCAGTCCTGAGTCCAGCACTATTCGGTATTTTCATTAATGACTTGGATAATGGAGTGGAGAATGTTTATAAAATTTGCAGGTGACACCAAGCTGGGAGTGGTTGCAAGCACTTTGAAGGACAGGATTAGAATTCAAAATGGCCTTGATAAATTGGATAATTGGTCTGAAATCAACAAGATGAAATTCAATAAAGACAAGTGCAGAGGACTTCATTTAGGAAGGAAAAATCAAATGCACTACTACAAAATAGGGAATAACTAGCTAGGTGGCAGTACTGCTGAAAAGGATCTGGGGGTTACAGTGGATCACAAATTGAATATGAGATTACAATGTGATGCGGTTGCAAAAAAAGTGAATATAATTCTGGGGTGTATTTATAGGAGTGTCGTGTATAAGACACAGGAGCTAATTGTCCCATTCTATTTGGCACTGGTGAGGCCTCAACTGGAGAACTGTGTCCAATTCTGGGCACCACACATTAGGAAAGATGTGGATACATTGGATTCCAAAGGAGAGCAACAAAAATGATAAAGGTAGGACAATAAGTAATGGTCTTAATCTGCAGTAAGGGAGATTTAGGTTGAATATTAGGAAAAACTTCTAACTATAAGGACATTTATGCTCTGGAATAGGCTTCCAAAGGAGGTTGTGGAATCTCCATCATTGGAGGTTTTTCAGAACTGGCTGGACAAACACCTGTAAGGGATGGTCTAGGTTTACGTGATCCTGTCTCAGAGCAGGGAGTTGGACTAGATAACCTCTCACAGTCCCTTGCAGCCCCACATTTCTATGATTCAGGTGAGAATGGCCCATTTTCCCCACTGGATAACCCCCATGTTTTGTCACACTTAGCCCCTGCTTTCATGTACCTGAAATTATATAGAAAATGTATCACAGTTTGTAAGTCTGGAACATGGGCAAACTAAGAGAGCACAGCTTTGGGTACTTCATGGAAAGCCTCCTGACACAAATGCAAATTATACCTGCCAGCAAGTACAGGCCCACAGTTTTCTTCATTTACCAATGGGGGAGACAGAAAGCAACATATGCAAATAGTCTGGAAGGCGGTAGGAGTATGCCCTTGATTCTGCTAGAGAGAGTTAAGACATTCTGTCCCCACAAGCCTGCTAATCCTAGGGTTTATATTCTGATGACTTCAATGGGAGCAGAGTTATGCCAAAGCAGAGCACTTCGGAAAATCCCACCTGTAACTTGTTTCTATTTCTAATACACAAAAACACACCTTGAAATAGCTGGTTATGAAACATCTAGATAGGTATATAAAACAGCTGTGCTTATTACACTTCAAGATAACAAGGTGGACTGACAAAAACTTAGGGCACCAGTGCCCTGTGTATTCCTATACTATTTAATTTTTCTTCAAATGTAGCATATTTAATACATGAGGATCGCATTTGTTAACAGAATATTTGGATCAAAAAGAAACAATCACTCTTTTTAAAAAAATCATGAAATCGTATTGTAATATTATCAGCCTTAATAGGATTAATTAATTAGGACCCAGTTGTGCAAACCTTGCTCATAATAATGAACACTTACACACACAAGTAGTTTCACTGATTTCAATGGGCAATATCCAGCAACCTAAGGGTTACACAATTGAGCCCTCGAGTTGTACAGCAATTTGCAGATGTAAAGCACTATTCAAGTGACAAGCATTATTATTATTATCAGCATCGTTTACTGCAGCCAGAAGGCAATGTATTTTCATTTCCATCTCATTTTGGTTTTGTCCATCCTGCACTCACTGAAAATTAAAAAACCCATCAGTCTCAAGGGGCAACTGTATCTTTCAGCCATTATCCACATTAACAAAATGAATCTATTCCTATAAACTGCTGCTTAACCATGCCTGTAAAGCGGGGGTAAATATTAAAACAGAACCTGTCACTGACACCACCAAAAATAACCACAGGAAGATCCGATCGAGGACTTGAGCTACAAATTTCCAGTCTTCAACTACCTAGAAGAAACAATAACAATAATATTAGCTTGGTTCTTTTTTTACAAGTTTCAATATATTTTAGCTGCAAAAACTGCAATTAAATATATGGTCTGTGCTAGTTATAACGGTGAACAAATGTTACCGATGCCATAAATATCGTTCCCTTGGGCCCCAATCCATCAAACACTTATCCACATGCTTACCTGAGTAGTCCCATTAACTCCAATGAGTCTGCTTCAGTGATCAAAGTTAAGCACGTGTGTACATGTTTACTGGATCGGGGTCTTAAAATGGTTTTATAAAGATTTGTTTAAAAATTCACCTTCAAGTACTCTGTCATGGATCCAGCAAAGCACATAAGCCCAGGCAGAGCTTTCAGAACGTGAGCTGTCCCATTTACTTCACTAGGGTTAAGTGCTTTGCTGGGTCAGAGCCTAACACACACAGTGCATTTAGGAAAAAATGGGACTTTGCATTCCCAGCTGTAAGTTCTGGCACATCACAGTGCGCATAGTGTAAAACAAACCAGGAGAAAGTTTTTATCCTCCCAATTTCACACTGAGAGCCTGTGACCATGGACGCTGAGATCAAAATGCAAAGTATTGTTTTTCCTGTAGATCACCTTTTAACTCCTTGCAGATATTGGGCCAGTCACTGAGATGCATCAGCTACTCTAAATGCACCTTAATTGGCAGGTTAATGGCTGCTTTGTGTTTCAGGAGTGGTATAGAGGCACTGAAGGGTACTGGGGACTCTGGCCCATTAGTTATCATTCGTTTGGCCAAACTAGACACTCTGGAACTTCTCAGCACACCGAAACTGATCCTTTTCTGAAAATTACCTTCCCTGCTGCCCTTCGCTGGAGTAAGTAATTCAAGGTGTGTCTATGGCCTGGTCTACACCAGTGTGGGGGGTGTCGATGTAAGATACGCAACTTCAGCTACGGGAATAGCATAGCTGAAGTCAACGTATCTTATTTCGACTTACCTCCCGTCCTCACGGAGCGGGATTGACGGCCGCGGCTCTCCCGTTGACTCCACTTCCGCCTCTCGCCCTGGTGGAGTTCCAGAGTCGACGGGAGCGTGTTCGGGGATCGATTTATCGTGTCTAGATGAGACGCAATATATCGATCCCCAATAGATCGATCTCTACCTGCCGATCCGGCGGGTAGTCTGGACGTACCCCTTGATGTATTGTCACCCCAGGTCTGTGAGACCCGGGCTTGTGGACTGAGTGTTTCCAAACCTGCATTTGAACATCCACATTGCATTGTAAACCTGAGTTTGCAGTTGCTGGACCCAGGTCTCAGAGCTATGCTAACAGGGCCATACGGCACCACATGGACCGACTGACACAGGCCTGTGGCTGGAGCTGTGCCACTGCTGCAAAATGACAGGTCTTGGACCCAAGTCACAGCAGCTCTCGGGCTCTGCCCTACGCCGCAGCGTGTCCTAGGACTCAGGACCTGTGTGCTTGCTGACCTGAATCAGACTGATTGGTGTGTGAATGGAAGGGGGGGTTGGGCTCAAACCTGAGCCAGAACCCAGGCTTAATGTGCCATGAAGACATTCCCTAAGTGGGCACGACTGCTTACACCAGTACCAGGAGTACAAAAGAAGAGAGATCTTTTAAGAATGTCTGCTAGCAGGCTGCCTAAACAAGCCTTTCTGACCCCCAGGCAAGAGACAGAGAGGCCAAACTGGAGACATGTTCTGCAGCAAAATAGAGGCTGTTCTGGCATTTTTACATCTGCATGTAAGAGAGCTGGAAAGTGGAGTGCAGGACAGGGCTGACTGGTGCCTGGTTCACGTGGCGAGGCAGGAAGAATGATGGTGATGCCCTCAGAGAAAGTCCCCTCCCACCCTGAATGAGGTTCATGGCCCAGGCGGTTTGACTGGGGGAAGCTTGTCCTGCTGTTGCCCAGCAGCTAAAGAGAGGACTTCAATCACCAGGGCTAGCAAGCCCTTTCACAAGCTTAATTGCTATGTACACTTCATTTACAGCTATGCAGATTGGCTTCTGGGGAGGTACCAACAGCTAACACAGTGACACTACAGAAAAGGAGATTTCAGTAGAACAAGGCCACTCAAGGGTAGAGGTTGGCACTAAAAGGCCAAGGTTCTAGCCTGACTCTGGGGAAGGAGCAAGTCTGGCTGTGTGATTTCTATAAATGAGGCAGCTAGCCAAGAAAGGCCCACAGTTAGAAGGAAAGGAAGTAAAACCCTTAGGTACCCCAGAGATGCCACTTATGGAAGCAATACTAGAGTGCCAGAAGGGGTGAGTGTCCTGAACAAAAGGAAACCAGAAAGGAAAGAAGCCGATCGCCGTGGCTAACTGGCAGGGTTTGGGAGCCTATTTGAGCCAAACAGAAATCCTTCCGAATTTGGAAATCTGACCCTTGTGAAACCAATCAAACTTGGGGCTGAGTAGGGAATATGTGAAAGCTACAAGGGATTATGAAGAGCAAAGAGCTACATGCATGAAAACAAACAAGATATTATTTATGTATATCAGAAGCAAGATGTGTGAAAAAGAATCAGTAGGTTCACTGGGTCACCATGGACTAAAGGGATCAGTTAAGGAAGATAATGTTGTTGCTGAGACACTAATGGTACACTGCAATCTGCGACTGGCCCAGGTCAGCTGACTTGGGCTTGCCTGGCTCAGGCTGTAGGGCTATAAAATGTCAGTGTATATGTTCCCATTCGGGATGGGGCCTGGAACCCCATGAGCCAGAGTCCAGCTCGAGCCCTGGGAGCCAGAGTCAGCGGACACGGTTGCAGTGTACACATACCCATTATGATTTCTTTGCATCAGTCTTCACTGCAAAGGATACTGGGGAGAGAGACGTACCCGAACCTGCTCTTTTCTTGTACGTTAGGGACTGTCAGATATTGAGGTGGCAGGATGAAGTGGCTAAGCTGCGAGCATATATATAAGATTCCCAGACAATTTTGTGTGGCTTTAGAAGAACGGTCATACATGGACTTTTCTCTGCCATGCACTTTCATTGACACAGCATCTCTGGTGTGGGAACAGAGCATTGGTTCCACCCACTCCCTCTCTTGCCATCCATTCCCTGCTCATATATGCCGGGAAGTAGCAGCTGCCTAATGCATAAAGAAGCTCATGACTGAGTCCTCAGAATTTTTGCGATAACTAATGACCTAAGCCTGCAATGTGCATGCTGGCAGAGCTCACATTCACTTAGAGGGGAGCTTTCCCTGAGTAAGTTCCCCTTAGTACTTTTCAAATGAATTGAATAGCTTTCTCCAGGCTAAGGGTAGTTCATGTAGCCATTGTAGCTATCTGGTGTGGGATCTGTGAGCATTTTCCCATGCCCTTCCCAGAGCTGGCCAAGGAGCAAACAAATAAAAACTCATAAACATCTTGGACACATTTTTGTTTTGAAGTTTTTTAAAGAATATTCATTTTTTCAAAAACAAAATCACAGGTTTGCTTTGTTTTGTTTTTACTGAAAATTTTTGGTGTTTTTCCTTTTTTGGTTTTATCATTCAAAACACTTCAACCCACTCTGTCCCTAACCTGCATTTCTACTATCACAGTGATCTTCTGAAGTTATTAGGGATATTTTAAAAAGAATAATAACCCTCTACATCTTGGGGCCAGACCTCTTTGATACACTTCTTAAAGCTAGATGGAAACAACAGACCCTCAGAACTGAAGCTTCAGAACAAAGGACACAATTGAAATTAATTATTTACCACTGATTGGGAGTAACTACAACAAACAGAGCTCCTTTCAGCATGGTACTAACAAAAACTCTATTTCTTTTTCATAACTTGTCCCTATACATCACCTCACAACATCATATCTTTTGGAAAATCCATGTTATTTCCACTTCTATGTTCATTGAACATCATAACAGACATCTAGATAATTGGGGCAAAAAGGTTTGGAGAGCCAAATATACTTAATATTTAGAGTGTGATTCTGATATGACATACATTGGTGTAAATCAAGAATACCTTCACTGCAATCAATGCTGATGTAAAACAGATACAAGGCATTTAGGTGGCTAAAGAACCTATTTGTAGGTGTTAGATGAGACAAGTTATTTAACTATGCTGGCTGCAGATGAAAAAAAATCTTCATTCTATTTCTCTGTCAGAACATCCATGTACTCCTCATGTGTTAACATTACCTGTCTGATGAAATGCTCCTTTTTTACATGGCCAGAGATGTATCTAATAGAATCAGCGGCTTTTTCCAAAAAAGCAATCACAATTTTTTCTCCATCCTTGACTTGTTTCTGTTTCTTTTTGCCTGAAAGCTTTGATTTTAACACTGGGATAGTTCCTGCAGCCTCTGAGAAGGCATAGCGGTCCACATGGCCCTTCAGGCATAATAGCCTAGGAAGCTTTTGAAGGAAGAGTCTTTTAACCCAGGGAGCCATAGGATGGTAGGTTGCTGAGGACCGATGGTGCATGTTAATAACAAAAACAGTAACAATAATTGAGAGGGTTACAAAAATCATAATAAACAACAAATACTCGCCAATCAGAGGAATGACTTTGGAAGAAGATGGTATTATTTCTTCAATTACTAAAAGAAAAACGGTAAGGGAGACTAAAACAGATGTAGATAATGAAAGTTTTTCCCCTTCATCAGAAGGCAAATAGAACACCAGCACAGTTAGAAAAGATAATCCAAGGCAAGGGATGATTAGGAAAAGAGTGTAAAAGAGTGGGAGGCGTCTTAAAACGAAGGAGTAAGTAATGAATGGGTAGGAATGCAACCCATCCTTTCTGCTGCCTTTCATGCCTTTGGCCTTTAAGATCTCCCACTCTCCATTATCAAAGAAGTCTTTCCTGTCTACGTTTTCATCTACTAAAATCAAGTCAACCATGTTGCCATCATAGGTCCAGGATCCAAATTTCATGGAGCAATTCTGTCTATCAAATGGGAAAAATGTCACATCCATAGTGCAGGAACTCTTATAACTGGCTGGTGGAGTCCAGGTAACAAGCCCATTGTATTTCACTATGACTTTGGTCATCAGAGAGCCTTCAAAACGTCCATCGGCACTGGGGAGAGGAGAAATAGAGTCAGTTTCAGTTTTTCACCAGACCCGCTCAGTTATTTGGACTTTCTGATTCCAGTTCTGTTTTCTATTCCTTTGAAATGAGAGAGCAGTGGCACAGTAGGAGTATTGGGCAAAGAATTCCATAAAATCCCATCCGCTTTAGAAATTTGGGAGGAATGCCCCAGATGATGAGGGTCATGGAGGCCCTGGGCTTTATAAAGTGCTACTCTTTTCCTTGTTTAGCAGATCTCAACTTCTAGACTCCCCAGGTCTCTCTCCATGTGATGCCCCCACATGAACTATGGCCCAGTGGTCAGTGGAACTATTCAGATGCCTGATGCTGGGAGGCAGCATGAACTAGTGGATGAAGCATGGGACTGGAAGTCAGGAGACACAGATTCTACTGCCAGCTCTGGTGACCCGCGTCAGCTGTCTGTAACTATGTTTCCCCTCCACACTGCTTGTCTTGCCTCTTTAGACTGCAAGCTTTTCACGGAAAGGACTGTCTCTTACTATGTTCACACAGTACCTAGCACAATGGGGCTCTGACCTTAGTTGGAATCAGTAATTCCAGTAGTCCCAGGTTTCATGGGATTTTGAGATCCTTCACAGATTCATAGAGTTTAAGGCCAGAAGGAAAAATTAGATCACCTAATCTGACCTCCTGTATATCACAGACCATTAAATTTCGCCCCATTATCCCTACACTGAGCCCAGTAACTTGTGTTTGGCTAAGGCATATCTTCCAGAAAGGCACCCAGTCTTGATTAGATGACATCAAGCAATGGAGAATCCACCATTTCCCTTGGTAGTTGGTTCCTATGGTTAATTACTGCCTCTGGTAAAAAAAACCTGTGCCTTGTTTCTAATTTGTCTGGCTTCAGCTTTCAGCTACTAGTTCTTGTTATGCCGCTCTTTTCTAGATTAAAGAGCCCTTGAGTACCTGGGATTTTCTCCCCTTGCAGGTACTGTGTATACTGTAATCAAGTACTCAATATTATTTTCTGATAAGCAAAACAGATGGAGTTCTTTAAATCTGTTAGGCATTTTCTCCAGCCTTCAAATCATTTTTGTGGCTTCTCTGCACTCTCTCCCATTTTACAATATCCTTTAAAAAACATTGACATCAGAACTGGATGCAGTGTTCTCACACTGGTCTCATCAGTGCTGCATGCAGCGGTGAAATCACCTCCCTACTGAGTACTGTCCTGTTTATGCTGTCCCACTTTGACCCCTCCAAAGCCCCATGTACCAGTTGAAGCAGCTTCTGTCCCCACAAGGATGGCTGTGCTTGGCTCCCCACTCCGGACGTTGCAAGCTGGTGCACAGGATCACAGCATCACTCCCTCAAATTTGGCCCAGCTGCACCCCTCGTTGGAGGTCTGGGCCAAAGCTGAGTGGCGCTGTGCCCTTGTGCATCAGGGACCAGGTTGCAATGCCCAGAGTGAGTAGCCAAGCCAATCTGCTCCACGGAACAGTAGCCACAGGATATGCTGTTGTGAGATGGGCTCACCCTCCTACTCCCGCTCACCAGGCCTCCCACTTCCCGGGGCAGGACTCATCCCATTTCAGCTCTTGAAATGTTGGCAAGCAGGTAGTTCTATGGTAATAGTGTAGGCAGAGCTGGTAGGGCTTCCTATTATTAAGGTTGCTTGATATTTCCCATTGTAAGACCCTGTTTTCAGTTGCCTATAACTTTGCCGAACTTTGACCATTCAGGCTGAAATTTTCAAGGCCAGCTGATATTTCTGGGAAAATTTCAGCTGACATGGTTCAGCCATTCCTGAGAATTATATTAGGAACAAATAGGTTGTTTTGCCCATGTTGAGAATCTAGCATCTCCGTGCTGTGGAGTAGGGAGTTGAAATTTGGTAAGGGTATGGCCTTTGCATCAGGGGATGTGTCTTTGCTATTCCTGCTAAAAAAAACCCTGCAAATTTGGTTATGAGACTTTGAAAAATATCAGTTTGCACATGCTCAGTACAGACTTGTTAGAGCTTGGCTGAGAAATTCTCTGAAGATTCTGTTTGCACTGAGCATGCTCCAGTCAAAGGCTGCAGGGACTGACCAGGACTTTCCTTGAAGTCACTGCTCCTGGGTGATGCAGACCATTGTGGTGCCAGGCACCAGAAGTGAGAACAGGGTGATTGTCTCGCAATGCCCACACTCCCTGCTGGGCCAGGAAGAGTGAAGGATGAAACAGCCTGAGTTGAACACAGAAGGAACAAGAGCTGGAAATGCAGGGGAAGACTGAGATTGGATGAGGAGGCTGGGGTGGGAGAGACCCTGGGACTTGCTGGGCAAGGAGAATGAGGCAAAGATCCCAGGAGGAGGTGCCTGGTCAGAGACTGGGACTCAGAGTCAGGGAGGGGGAAGATTGGGACTTGGACAGGGACCCCAAGGGGAAGACTGAGACTGGCTGGGTGAGGAGAATAGAACTGGGACTAGGAGCGAGGGTGGGGAGGGAGAGACAGGACAGGGAGTGGCTGGGTGAGACAGAAGCAGACGGGTTTGGGAACACTAGAGAACACTCTCCTCCAGAACCTGAATGGAACTCATTATTCCTGAGTCTCAATATTCCTCAACTGTCAACAAATAGCTGTGAAAACCACTGGCAAAATATGCGTCTCACACCTGCCTCCCCCAGTGGCTGCTCCTCAGAGGATGGCAACCTACTACTGCTATCAGTTCATCTGTTATCTCAAGTGGCAGAGGCCCATGCAGTGGAACTAAAGATTTCAACCTGCTGATGTTCCTGTGGGTGTCAATATGGTTCCATATAATGGATTTTCTAGGTTTTTTTATTTATTTTCTAAAAACAGGAAATTACACACAACATTGTTAAAAAAATGTTACAGCTGCAAAGTCACTGAAGGAGGCAGGAGTCCTGTGGCAAAAAATAGTTTGTGATCATGTAATTAATGACTCTCAAAAAAGCAGGCTCACAAGAGGGCCCTGTTACGGTGGCATGGACGACCTTAATTCTGGCAGTTTCTAACTGGAGGGCTTGACTTTGCAGCCTTAGTGTTTTCTAATGTCGCTTTTGTGTGCAATAAATAATGCTAATAGAAAAGCTGAGCCCAGGTTTAAACGCTTTGCTGGATCAGGGCCTAGGTTAGTGCTCTAGGCACTACTCAGCTCTACTGCAGGCTGGAGATGGCCCAGTGAGTATAACAGAATGTGCTAATGTCATCTGCACCTGTCTCCTTTGTGTACTTACTTCGCTTCCTCCAGAACCGCTCCCTACTATGGAGATTTCCTCTGTGCACGTTCCAGAGTTACATGGTAGCTGGAATGTGGAGAAGGAACAAACACATGCTCCGAGCAAACTGTTGAATTCTACTATCTGTCTACAGAAGGCAGCTAGAAGACCAGGGAAACACCTTGCGCAGGAGTAAAACACCATGAACCAAATTCTGCCTGGTGTTTTACTCCTGCGCACTTGCAAGGCAAGACATGGGCAAAGTGGGGTAAGGGGAGAGTCACACAGAAGCTGATCCAGAGAGTGGGGATGGGCAATTGCTCCTTTTCTCCAAACCCCTCCCTGGCAGAGTACCACAGGGATCATCTATCCTGTCTCCCCTCTGATACACGAGGCCACCTGGGAGTAGTGGAGAGATGCTACAGATTCTGCTCCTAGCAGCAGGCTGACGGCACCAGCTGTGCACTGTGTTCTCCACAGATGCAAGTAATGATTTAGTTGATGTTGGCCCTGCTCTGAGCAGGCGGTTGGACTAGAACCTCCTGAGGTCTCTTCCAACCCTAATTGTCTATGTCAAACTCCTGGAGTTCAGATCTGGATCTGAATGCTCCCCAGGGTCAGGAGTGATTGGATTAACAATGACACATCAGGCCCAGGCCGGAACTACAAAGTGCAGGTCTGACTCCAAACTGCCCCAGAGTTTCGTTCTTTTATTTTATTTCTTTGAATTTGTAAAACACAATTCTAGGCACTCCTGTCCAGTGCGTAATACGGACATAGACAAAGACAAAAGACTGTGTTCCTAGACAAGTCCATCTCAGCACACTCCCCGTTCACCAACCTTAGGGAAGAGAAGGGAAAGACGGGCTGTGCTGCCTGCCTGGAAAGTTAACAAATCTGGACTCTGGCAGACCAATGTAGGGAGCAAGTTCTGAAATGGAGGATCCCTAACAGAGAACGCCCTGCCAGCAGCTCCCTCTTGCTAACCCTGGGGGAGCTCCATCCAACTAAAGCGCCTCTGCCAATCTCAACAGTGGCAGTATAGCACAAGATGAGGAGGTCTCTCAGGCAACCTCATGGAAAAACTGCCTTATGAAAGGAGACTCAAAGAGCTTGGCTTGTTTAGCCTGGCCAAAAGAAGGCTGAGGGGGGATATGCTCACTCTATATAAATATATCAAGGGGGTTAACGTTAGGGAGGGAGAGGAATTATTTAAGTTTAGTACTAATGTAGCCACGAGGACGAATGGGTATAAACTGGATATTAGGAAGTTTAGACTTGAAATTAGACGAAGGTTTCTGACCATTAGGGGAGTGAAGTTCTGGAATAGCCTTCCGAGGGAAGTAGTAGGGGCAAAAGACTTTCCTGGCTTTAAGACAAAGCTTGATAAGTATATGGAGGGGATGTTATGATAGGATCATTAATTTGGACAATTGATCTTGAATTACCACCAGACAGGTCTGCTCAATGGTCTGCGGGGGAGATGTTGCATGCGATGGGTACTGAGTTGCTGCGGAGAATTCCTTCTTGGGTGCTAGCTGGTGACTCTTGCCCACATGCTCAGGGTTTAGCTGATCGCCATATTTGGGGTCGGGAAGGAATTTTCCTCCAGGGCGGATTGGCAGGTGCCCTGGAGGTTTTTCGCCTTCCCCTGCAGCGTGGGGCACGGGTCGCTTGCTGGTAGTTTCTCTGCAGCTTGAGGTCTTCAAACCATTTTTGAGGATTTCAATAACTCGGTCCTGGGATAGGGGTTGTTATAAAATTGGATGGGTGGGGTTCTGTGGCCTGCCTTGTGCAGGAGGTCAGACTAGATGATCAGATTGGTCCCTTCTGACCTATGAGTCTATGAGTCTATGAGTCTATAACCCTGCCCCAAGCCATTCAGGCCTCCTTAAAACCAACCTTTGAAACCCACCCCAAACCTTACTGGAAGCCAGTAAAGATCAAAGAGCACTGATCTAATGGGCTCCCAGTGTCCAGCTCCACTCTGCACCAGCTTCAGTTCCTGAGTGGTCCCAACATGTAGCCCCAGGCAGAGTATATGACATTATATGGAGCAATCTAAGCCAGCTAGCATTCTAGTTCAGATACATTTCTGGATATCCGCTATCTAACGAGATCCATGGTTAAGCCCAGTGCTGGCCAGCATGGCTGGAACTTGATGTTAGTTATTCACTGAATAAGTCTGAACAAGTATCTAAAACCCTGAGCAATGAGCCTTGCTTCAAAACCTGAAGATCCTTATACTCACTTTTCAAACAAAACAATGTCCGGCAGCCACAGTGACTCTGACGGAACCCGGATCGCCGTGATCCCACCATAGTCCTCAGGATTCCAGCACAACTTATGGTCAGTCCATTCCTGCAACGAGCCAACAACGTCTGCTTTCCATTCAGACACAACAAGCTCTCACCGCCAGATGGGTCATTGGTCCATCTCAGAGGGATTGTAATATATAGATGCAGCAAAGAGTCCTGTGGCATCTTATAGACTAACTGACGTATTGGAGCATGAGCTTTCGTGGGTGAATACCCACTTCGTCGGATTCACCCACGAAAAATCATGCTTCAATACGTCTGTTAGTCTATAAGGCGCCACAGGACTCTTTGCTGCTTTTACAGATCCAGACTAACACGGCTACCCCTTTGATACTTAATACATAGATGTAAGCCCAGCACAATGGAACCCCAAGCCCTGACTGGAATCTATGTATCACAACAGCTGTTGTTGTTATTAATTTATTTATTAATTATTTATTATTATTATTAAAGTTGGTAGTGACCCCTATATTTAGGTTGTAACACCTTCCATTATAAAAGGATTCTTGTAACCTTTTCTTTGAGAAGCTCTCTTGCCTCCACTTTCTCCAAGAGGCAGGGGAAATCCCTTCAGGATAGAGAAGTGCCTTTTCTTTATCCTGTGAAATTCTGTTCAGATTTGGTCAAGACATAAAGGGTTAACAATCACCATTTTTTCCTTCTCTCCCTTGTGTTTTTGGCCGCCTGACAAAATCACTCAACATTCCCAGGCTGGGTTCACACCACCACCAAAACAGCAGCAGTAATGTGCATGGAGAACACCAGTCAGCTGCCAGGGTGGAGAGAGCCAGGCTGATCCCCTGAGCCTCTTCCCTGCCCCCTCCAACCTGGCATATGGGACCCAGCATCCCAGCCCCCATGTGAGGGAACTGTATGGGGCAGGAGCTCCCTCAGCTTCCAGAGCTGGCAAGAGAATGTAAAGCCAGGCTCCACCCATAAACCCCCAGACCTAGTACAAACCCCAAACTACTCTCCCCCTCCTTGGAGGCCCACACAGGGCAGAAGCCCTCACCTTCCTGGGTGGGAAAAAGGGAGAGTGGCATCAGACTGCCTGTGACCACCGTATGAGCCCAGCACATGATGCCAATGGCCCATACTTCCTCCTTCTGTTGTGTACTGTAGTTAGTCCTGCAGCTCAAGCAGTAGCAGATTGTGTTACAAAGCTGAAGTCTTGGGGTTCAAACCCTGTAGATGATGGAGGGCTGGGGTTTTACAGGCATGCAATAGAAAAGGGGTTTTTTTAACCTTTGCCCTTAATAAAAAAACTAAGAAATTACATACAAGAACGATGTTAAAAGAACATTCTTTATCCAAGCACACCAAAGTTAGGAAATGCCTGATTTATGGCTGCCTGTGCAAACCTCATTCTCTTGCCTGTGCAACCCACATACATTATGATCAAGTCTTCAATTACATTATCACATACTGTGCTATCCACAAGACCCCTGCCTCATTCAGTGCACAGGATAGATGACCAAGGGGGCTGATGGGGATGCTGGTGAGTTCATGTGTTAGGAGTAAGTCAGGTGCAGGTCTTTCTTTCAGCACTGAGCTTTGGCACGATTTTCCAGCTCCTTGCTTTGCTTTTTTTATTACCTTTTGTTAACTTTGGATCACATGATACCCAGTCTGAAGAGCTGGGGATATGAGCAATTCTCACAGTGAAAGAAATTTTTGCTGCTGTATTCATTATTTATAGGTTTTTAGGTTGCCCTGTGAGATTGCAAAGAGAGAAGAGATAACATGCAAACTAAAATCAATACCAGTAATAACGGCAGCTTTCTGTAAAAGCTCAGGAGACAGGGCCTAAATAGCTCCTGGGTTTTCCGAGAAACATCCTTCCTGGTACTTGCTGACTGGCTATGGATATCCCAGAATGCAACATTCTTTGGCACCTCATATACTATGGATATGCAGAGTTTGCAATGTCTGCCATTAGTGATGATGCCCCCTGCTATCCGTTCAGATTGCTGCTACTAGCTCATTCTCCTAGCCGGTGGCTTTGACCATGTCACCCCTCTCTTTGTGTAAGGGACTGTTGGCCCCTTACTAAAACTCAGCGGGGGTGTTTTGTTTGGCTACCTCCCAGTACCAAAAGGAAGGGGAAGGGTCGATGGGAAATCAGCACCCTGAGACTGACAGTCCCTGGGAACAATGGGGAGAGGCCAATGCTCCAGGTCAGCCTGATTGACAGGACAGACAGGCTAATGTGGGAGTCAAATTTCCTGGAACAGAGTGGGGCTGAGGAGAGATCAGGGGCCTGAGCTGAGCTGGGGAGCAGAGCTGTGCCAACCAGAGAGAACCAGAGAACAGCCCAGGGAGCAGGTCAGTGCTGAGAGAAGAGCTGCTGCAACCAGAGTCAGAAGGGTCAGAGAAGCAGCCCAGGGAGCTGGAGGCAGAGCAGCAGCAGTGCTGGGGCTGGAGCTGAAGCAGTCCGGAGCTGGGTGCGATGAGCAGTTGGGAAGTGCGAGGGGGCCCTGGGCAGCAGGCCCAGCATAGGGAGATGCCCCCAGCCAAGAGGCCTTGCAGGTCAGACATGGAGGGGAACTGTAACCTCGACAGGGCAGGGGCAACGCTGGTAAGAAGCGCCCTGCCACCTAGAGCCTGAGGGTGTTTGGCCACTGCCACAGCAAGCGTCCGACCCCAGCATCCCTGCAGCATAGGCAGGGGCCTGGGACATGTGGGGAACAGACTGAACTTCCCTGACATTCCAGAGACGCTGGCTGTGATGCCCTCATGCCACAGAGCGGGGTGACGGGTTTTTTCCTTTAACTTTTCCCATTTTTTCCTTATTTTTTTAATTGATTGCTGTTTAATAAATTGTATTTGCTTGAACTGTATGTTATGATCAGTGGGTCAGGGAAGCATCCAGTGCAGAGAGCACCCCAGAGTGGGAATAACCTAGCCCCTGCCCTAAGTGACCAGACAAGGCTGGGGGTCGAGCCCCACAGGAATCCTGGGCCCAGTCTTATTGGGGTTACGAGGACTCTGCCACACAGGAGAGTGGAAAGGGAGCACTTGAGGTCAGGCAGGCCTTTGGGTAAAGGAAGTGGGAGCGAGGACTCAGATCCTTTCGCTAGCCCATTTCACCAGGGTATTGTATAAGCCAGGAAAGTTCCCCTGCTTACAGTTGCATCCTTCCACTGGCTTGCCCTTCTCTCCTGCACAAATATAAGCTGCTTGTCTTTGCTCTCAAGGCCCTTCACAGTAAATCTCCACCCTACCTATCATCTCTCATTTACCATCAAGATCTCAACTCCCGTCATCAATCGTTCTGGGATGCCAGCCTCCGTCGCTCACTTGTTAAATTTTCAAACAAGCCCCCGAGTGCTTTCTCCCATGCTGCCCCTCACATCAGGGAGAAGCATCCCCAAAACTAACTTATCAGCCTCCTTCAACCCCCTATTTCAAACTCTGCTTTGCTGTGTTGTCTACAGAAAACTTGACAGTGGTTAAGCGGTTAGGGTGCGGATACCACCTTGTACTCCCCAGTTTGTCTGCATCCATCTGTTGTCTCTTGTCTTATAGACTGTAAATTCCTTGGGGCTGTGACTGAATGTTTGCTCTGGGTTTGTAAAGAGCCTAGTGCAACAGATCCATGAGTGGGGCTCAGAGGCACTACAGTAACACAAATAACAACAACAACTTCTTGGGATGACTCTAGTGCTAAGAGGATCTCAGAGAGGGACAAAAATTAAAATTACGTTAAAACTTCTTTCAGTGCCTACCGTGTTACCCTTCCTTCTTCCACAGGCCGGGATTCCCTCACCACCAAGGGGTGCGGGGCTCAAGGTGCAGGTTACAATGGCTGCTACAAACCCCAACTTTGGTCTCCTTCCCCAGCGCTCAGACACACTCCCAGCAGGGGGCAGCCCTGGCCTAGCAGCCAGAGCAGAGCTGGCCAAGTGGTGGCTGCTTTTACCTGGGGAGCTGGAGGGCGAACTCAGCCAGGCGGGAGAGGGGGGTTCCCCAACAAAACTCTACAAACTGGGAGTCACCTTGAAGAGGGAAAGGGTCGAGCTGAGGGATGTTGCATCCAGGTCCCCAGAGGCCAGTTCTCAGGGGGACCCTGCATGCAGGCCTGGGACATACCAGCCCCCACTACCCCCAAAATGGCTTCTCCCCTCTCCAATGCTCCCTGGGGCAGGCATTTCACTTCCTATTGGCCAGGCTGTCCCCTGTCTATCATATGACTGTAGCCTCTCAGACAGTGCCCCTCCTCTGAGCAGGGGTGCTGGCAGCCATCCGGGCACCTCTCTCACCCTCCTGGCCCTGCTTCCTCCGAGGGACAGTGCCCCTCCCTGAGTTATATGCACACAGAGCCCCTGCAGGGTTACAAGGACAACTAGATACTTTCTACTGCTGTCTTTGTGCTCCCCTCTCTATTTGTCTGTCTGCACCTGTGGTCCCTTGTCTTAGGGCAGGTGCACACTTCAAACACTGGGCTGGGCCACTGTAGCGCCTAAGTGAAAGCGCTCCTATGCCAATGGAGAGCGTCTCTCATCGGCATCATTAATCCACTTCCCCGAGAGGCGGGCGCTCTGTTGACAGGAGAAGCTCTGCTGTCGAGCTAGTGCTGTCCGCATGGGGGGTTAGTTCAGCATAACTACACCACTCGGGGGAGTGTAATTTTCACATCCCTAAGCACTGTCGTTATCCTGATATGGGTCTGTGCTGTAGCCCTGGCCTTACATTTACATGATGAGATCATCAGGGCAGTGATGGTCTCTTTGTTCTGTACCTGTACCACACCTAGCACAATGGAGTGCTGGTCCGCGACTGGGGTCTGTGGGTGCTACCACAATACAAATTGCAACTACTAATGACGGCTGAAAGGGGCTAATGGCTGCCCTCAGGTGGGTCTAGGATCTAAGACAATCGCTGACCTTGTTAAAGCCAGTGGATGCCAAGCACCCTCCTTCAGGATCAACAGAAGGCACAATCATGCAGCTGCAGACTTAGGGCTTCTGCCTAAAGCAATAGGGCTCGTGGCAAGGTAGAGTTAACCCAGGTAGATTAACAAGGCTTTCCCGGGTTGCCAGCACAGGGACTAGGCTGTGTGTGCTGGCAGGAGAAAGCCAGCAGGAGTCGTGATTGTGACCCTGAGAGGAAGCAGAGGCAGAGCACAGGGCTCCCTGGAGTGTCAGCCTTGGGGATTTCTGAGCAAGGAACCTGCCTACCGCTTGCTTCTACTGTGTTCGGGGAAATGGGACTTTGTGGACACTCTTTGTGAATAAACAAGATTACACCAAGAATATACATAAATCGTGTAACTGATTTTGCTGCCTAATGAAAACAACCCTGCAAGGCCCTGAATTTTGGCTAACCACTCAGGGCCAAGGGACAACACTAATAATAATCGACTAGGATTGTAGATAGGGGGATGTTGTGCTGTCTACTTTTCCCTTTATTTTATTTTGCTGGGGGTGGAATGGGGAGGCATGAGAGGAGGATTTACTGATTTCATCCCGTGGGAAATACTTCCAAGATGTTTGAGTGAATTTTTCCATGCCATAATACAGCAGCAGTACTTCAGTAGGAATGGACTACCTGGTACCCACAGCGGTAACAGTCGGCAGCCTCTGCATTACTGGGAGTATCGATGCTGGTCACTGAAGTGAGGACACCTAACATATTGCTTTAAATAAAACTACACACTTTAACACCTTCAAGATCGTTTTACTGATACAAAGAAGAATTAGCCATCACATTAAAAGGGGCAATGGTCATGCAAATGCATTGACTTCATTTCCTATTGCTTTCTTGTTAAGGCTGTATTCATTCTCATGCACTGTAATTAGAAAGATCATTTATAGTACCTAGATGCTCCAATGCATGATGCTAGGTGCTGTACGGACACACAGTGAGAGAGAGTCTCTAGCCCAAAGAGCTCACAGCTTAAGTGGACAAGGAAAACACAGATTTGCCAAGGTCTCACCACAGGTCTGCAGAAAAGCCAGGACTAGAACCCAGGTTTCCTGATTTTTACTCCTGTATCTTAGCCACTACAGTGATATCAGCACACCCTGGTCCTGCTCATTCTCACCTCTGATAGCTGCTGCTTGTGGCTGGACAGGCATTGCCTGATGTTCTGCCAAATCCACCTAGACTGAATATCCACCACTTAAGACTGAGGAGAATAATGTACAGCCTAATACTGACAGATAGCTCTTCTTGCTATTCGGCCTCAGTGCTCCAGATCTTAGTCTCATCTCATTACTTCTAGTTACGGCCCTGGGTGTTGCACTTCTCCTTGCTAGTTACACACATCAGAGATCTGTCGTCTGTTATGTCCTCCTTCCGTTATGGCTTAGCCAAGCTGCACATATTTACCCCTTCTAAGCACGCCTCATATATTAGTCCCTCCAGGACTCAGATATTTTTCTTGTTCTTCTCTGAACTCCCTCCAGTTTGTCACTATCTTGGGGCTAATAAGGACCCACTGCTGCAGCATTACAGATGTGGATCTATCAGAGTAATAGAGGGAGATTGTTACCTCCCTGCTCCGGGATGTGATGCCATTGGATACAGCCCAGATCACACTGGCCTTTGCTTTGCTTGCATCCATATTCTATGGCCAATCCATGTCCATATTTTGCTGCCCATCATTACTATTAATAAAAATTTGTATTATGGTGTAACAGTAGCACCGAAGGGCCCCACGCTGAAGCCTGTCTCGCTGCATTAGACACCGTACAAACACATCGATTCACTGGTTTTAAGGCCAGAAGGGACGATGATGACCATCTAGTCTGACCTCCTGCACAGCACAAGCCAAAAACCTGCCCAATGGTTCTTGCAGCAAGCCCAATGACCTAGTGCTTTATTTTGGAAGGACATACAATCTTGATGTAAAGATTCCAAGTGATGGAGTATCCACCATATCCCTTGGGGATCTGCTGGGAGTGGACAGAAGGGGCTGCTCACCCAATACTCCTCCCTATGAGCAAGTGGGCAGGGAAGGGAATGGAAAGGGGCAGGACATGAGAGGAGACCTGGCTATATTTTCCTGCTGGTTGGCCAAAGAAGCTGGCCGGGTGCACGGGATGAGTGAGCTGCTCCACTAAATGGAGTGATGTAACTCACTCCTCCCCAGAGCAAGGAGGAAGCAGGGAATTGTGATCTTAGTCCCAGTTTATGCTCTTCTATGCTCCTGCTCTTGTTTGCCACCTCTTATGCTGGGCAGGAGACAGGATAGCATGTGCCTGCATGATGCCAATCCTCAGCTGACATTTAGTCCTACAGAGAACACTTCCAGCTGGCATAAATTAGAGCAGCCCCTAGCCTGCTCTAATTCACACCAGTAGGTTGGGACCTGTGCCAATGTACCATGAGAATCCAGATGACGTAACTTGCTCCCCAACAGTCTCTGAGGGAACCTAGGCCAGTCCCTGTAGTAAAACGGGCTTGAGCACAAGTGTGGTCTGTGATGTCAGACTCCCCCTCCTGCAGTATCTCCCTGTACTAAGGTGCCATTTTGTGTCTGTAAGGTGAACAGTCATGGGTGGCAGGTGAACTGCGGGCTTGGGGAGGCTAGCCCCCAGCTGGCCTGCTCCTTCTGCCTGAGGCCCCACCCCCCAGCCCCCACTCCTACGGCTGCCAGCCCCTCTCCCCCTCCCCGCACTCACCGGCAACAGGAAGCGGAGCATCATGGCTGGGAGCTGGAGGAGTAGAGCAGGCTGGGGCCATGTTGCTCCACTGCCCGCCACTGCCAATGAGTGCAGGGTCACTGGGGGAAGAGGTGAAATGGGGGTAGGCTGGGGCGGAGCAGGGGGAAAGGTAAGAGGCAGGGCAGAGGGAGTTGTTCGGGGCCCCACACCCCGTGGGCCAGCCAGACGAGGGATAGGGCTGGTCACCGGGGCTGGTGCTGCTGCGTATGCAGCACATGCAGCTGCCTAGGGCACTATGAAATTTGGGGCAATTTGGTGCCCCAAATTTCATGGTGCCCTACACAGCTGCATATGCTGTATATGCCTAAGGACGGCCTTGCCTATGGGTCCCAACTGAGATCAGGAGACAGTTCCCTGCCCTGTAGAGACTACAATCTAAACAGACAAGACAAACAAATAACGGATTGCTATCACCATTTTACAGATAGGAAATTGAGGCCCAGAGAGATTAAGTGATTTACCCAAGGTGGCATTCTGTCTCCCCCTCCAAAGCAGAACCAGCCCACAAGCAGCCAGAGAATTCCCCTGCCATGTGCACTGCATTGTGCCACCACAGGCAGCCCTACACTGCCCCCACTGCACACTCCAGCCATGGGAGGCAGGAAGTCTAGGGCAGAGAATTGAAAACAGAGCTCCTACTGCTGTACCCCCAGGACCATCCTTCATCTCTGTGTAAAAATTCTTCCCAGAAATAAGTATGAACTTCCAAGACAGGACAATAAATACACTGAAAGGCAGTCAAGCTGTCTGACCCATTCCTAAAGCCTACAGCTAAAAGAACCCCAACACTCTACATTTGTGGCACACAATTATGCACACACAACCATTTGCATATGCAACAATCTGAAAAGGAGGCCAAACTGAGGTTCCTTTAAAAATATGGCTCTTTATTCCCTAAATTCAGAGAACACTTAATATAATGTGGCCTAAAGGTTAGAGCAGCACATTGGGTTCTATCTCTGTCTATGCCACTGATTCACTGGGTTTCCTTAGGCAAGTCATTTAATCTCCCTGAGCCAAATTCATTGTGATATTGTGTTCCAGCTAATCCCCATCCCTCTGCCAATTTCCCACCTAGAACATGAAGGAAAATCCCAACTAAAAGTCTGTCTGAAACAAACAGAGTACTAATGTATGGGAGAGGGAGGGTCCCAACATTAACCAGTGACCTAAATAATGATTACATTTACCTACTGGGCTTTTTAAACCCACAGCCGTGGATGTACAATAATCCCGCAAGGTGTGTATGTCCCTCTTTGATATATTACTCATGCACCAGCTGAAGCTCTTTTTGGAGCCCTACATTCTTATTCATAGATTCCAAGGCCAGAAGGGACCATTGCGATCGTGAGTCTGACCTTCTGCATAACACAGGCCACATGGAATTGCTCAAAATAATTCCCACAGCAGAGCTTTTAGATCTTGATTTTAAAATGGTCAGAGATGGAGTATCCACCAGGATTATTATTAGTGAACACAAATACATCCTCTGGTGAGACTCCATCACTGTTTCCTGTACAACAGCCCCAACAGCAATACATCCCCACTCCCCAATCACAGCCCCGATCTCAAATCATCCCATCACCCCCAACCCATCTCCAAATACCAGTGATAATCCCCTAATAGATCAGCCACATGTTCCCAAAGAATAGCCACCAGCCCCAACTCAAAATAGCGTCAGACACCCCCCACCAGCCCAGTGCTGTCACCGAAACACCCTCTCTTCCCCCCAGGCCCACCCTGCCTTTATCCTCCCTGGAGGACCCCAGACAAAGCCCGGCTGGCGCCCAGCGGGGCCCTGCCAGCACCTTTGCTGCAGATGTTGGAACAGCGGATCCTGAGTCTGATTTTGAGTCTGCCCCACAGTGGTCCTGTGCCTGGCTTTGCCCCCACCCACAACTCAGCTCCTTCCCCTAGCCATCCTTGTTACCTCTGCCCCACCCCACCCACCATTTTCCTTTCCCAGCCCAGCTCCCCGCAGCCATCCCCAACCCAGTTCCTCCACCCCCATGTGGATGTAGAAATTTCGCTCCTGGATACAAAGTTGCAGCGATTGTTGCCACAGCCAAACTGGCTCCTCCCCCCAGCGCAGCTGCCTCAACTCTCCCTCTGGCTGCCCAGGGCCCCTCCTGCACCAGGAAACAGGAGGGGGCTTAGGGGTAGAGCCTGGGCAGGGCTCAGCCTCCCCTGGCCTTTAATTCCTGCTGCCCATGTAAACAGTTGTGCGCCATGTTACAAGTGCTAATACATACAGCCTGGGGACTTGCATGATGAACAGCTCACTTGAACACCAGGGATTTTTCAGTGGTATGGACTCTCCTGGCATCTGCTGCAAACACCTAGGATGAATGCGCTATAGGAGGCCCATTGCTCTTTGCCACTGTCATTTTAAAGCCCCTCTGTGACCCCAGATACATTGTCTTCCCATTGATCTGTCAGAGGTCTGTGTCTGACCCCTACTTCTAGGGGGGTGTATTTTGCTTGTTACATTGCGTTAATGATTCTCTGGAGGCAGCACCCTTTGGTGTGCTATTGGTGAAGCAGCCCCCACACTCAAAAAGTTAGCCCAAGCACACAATAGCTATAAATACTATTGTCACTGCCCACTGGGCCCAGGCCTGATATCAATGAAGGTTACAGACAAGATGATCTGTTGGCCTTTTCCAGATCTAATTTCTATAATTCTATCACCAAGTGCCTGTCTTTCATGCCATTTCCTGAATCCTGGTTCTTCTGACATCTGATATCTTTCTGGCAGGCAACTAAAAGTCACAGAATGTCCTTGCAACATTTAACCAGACAGACCACATCAGACTCCATATCTTTTTATGTTGGGATTTTCAAAAAGAACTCTAAGCAACTCCCCTGATATACCCAAGAACTAGCTCAGCAAAGCAGAGCCAAAACTGACCAGAAGTGGTGCCTTTATAATAACCCTTTGCCCTGCTGTCTAATGTGGCCAGAATTACCTATCCACATGTCTGCAGTCCCTGTCACTGCAGTAGGATAGGATCTGACTGTTTTTTTTTCACTTTCCATCATCTCAATTGATCATTTAATTTACTTTAATTTTATCAACAGTTGCCCTGTTAAAATGTTGTGTAAGCAGCCTCAGAATGAGTTCTCCCCTGACATCTGGTGGTGAGCTGTGGGGAAAGGACTTCAGGGGCTGATCTCGTTTGCATGGGCACACCCACCCTGCCTAGCATGATGGGACTGCTTTCCCAAATGGTCACTTAGGCTGCTGTGGAATCCTCAGTCTCTTTGTTATTGGGCCAGGAGTAATAAAGTGTTGTTATCCTGGTTTTGTGAACTGAGGACAATAGAACTGTACTTGGCAGTTTATGACTGAGGGACTCACCCTCAACTAAGTGGCACTCGCTAGGCAAGGGACATGGGTTCCAAAGCCTAGTGTATTGGGAGGTTGGAGATAGGTAGTTAAGCATATTTCCTGGTTGCAAGGGTGTCACACAAATGCCAGGTTGTTCTGTTTTGTACTATGTAATAACAGCTAATTTTGATTATTAGGAGTCTTGTTACATACTGCAGAACTAAAATCACTGATATCTAGATTTAAGCATTAGACCTACTTTGGGCTAATGGTTCTATTAGAAGAGGACTATCCAGGTGTACCAGCCTTAATGTTTCCCTACTAACAGCTGAGATCACTGAGAGCTGTGTTAAATTGGGAGGCAGTTGGGTGGCTGGTCTAGAGGCGTTGCCAACAGGATGGCTGGAGGAGAGGCATGGCTAGTGGAGAGGTGCGGCTGGTGATGAAGATTGCAGCAGAACCCCACAGAAAGGTGTGACAATTGGCCATTGACCCGATCAGAGTATGTAAGGTGCCCCCATATCTCCCCCACCTTCCACGTAGGCTGGGAGGTAAACTCTGCAGATGAACTTCTGAACTCTGGGGCTGCACTGACCAAGGACAGAAACTGTGGGTGGGGTGACTTTTGGGTTGCTGGACTTAAGACCCTGAGGGGAAAAGGACACTGCCAAACTTCCTCGGGGTGGGTCTTTTACTCATGGTTTGTGTTATGAATCCTGTTTGTGGTGTTTCCCCAACATAATGCTGCATTGTTTGTTTATTTATTAAAAGACTTTTGCTACACTCAGACTCCATGCTTGCGAGAGGGGAAGTATTTCCTCTTAGAGTACAGTATGTAATTGTCCCAGGTCACTGGGTGGGGGCTCGAGCCGGTTTTGCATTGTGTTATTGAAAAGGAACCCCTAGATACTGAACCCGGCCCTTGTTGCTGCCAACTCTGATGGACAAAAGGGTTACAGTTGGGATCTAATTTTGCCCTTAAAAAATAATAAAAAATAATAGGATCGGCACCAAATCATATGACATGTGGATCTCAATCTTTCAAACCTTGATGGGATATCCAAATCCCAACATTGGATCCTCACATCAGACTAGGCATCTAAATGTCTAGTTTGTGCACCTGTGTGCCAATCTGAGCATCCAACTGTTGGAATGAGATGCCCAAAGTATCCATGTGTGAAAACTGGACTCCGTTTCCCACTTATTTTCTGTTCACTTAAGAACATAGGACATAGGCCAGGAAGGGACTTCCTGGGTCATCAAGTCCAGACCAATGCTATTGCAGGCAACCCTATCATATAATCCTGTTCATAAATTTATCAGGCTCTGTCTTAAAACTATTTGGTTATTTGACCCCACTCATCCTATTTGAAGGTTTTTACTTGATCTTTATTGTTTTCAGTGTCAACATTAGTACTTAGAAATTCTTCAGCCATCAAATAGTCCTGAACCAGCAAATCAAACAACTGAAAGTTATAAAGTTTCTATCTGAAACTCTATGCCAGTTGCTTAAATTACAGTAACCATACAAGTATCAGAGGGGTAGCCGTGTTAGTCTGGATCTGTAGAAGCAGCAAAGAGTCCTGTGGCACCTTATAGACTAACAGACATATTGGAGCATGAGCTTTCGTGCATCCGACGAAGTGGGTATTCACCCACGAAAGCTCATGCTCCAGTACGTCTGTTAGTGCAATAGGTGCCACAGGACTCTTTGCTGCAGTAAGTGTACAGCTGCTTTAACTCTCACTGGAGCCAAGTGCTACTTATGTTTGCAGGATGCTTTAATGGATTAGATACTCGTTAGAATTGTCATGTTGTCTATGAACCAATAAAATTGACTCAACAAAACATTAAGTTCTTTGGGAGCTAGGGAGAAGGTGGGTAAATAATCATTAAACGTATAGCTCTTTGGGTCACTTTGTATATGATAGGTCATTCCAGTGAACAATGTCCCCCCAGGACAAGCACATTATAAAAGGATGACGAATTTAAATCTCAGGCATTGTAATTACTGTGGAAATATGTCAACTGTTTGTTTTTTGCTCTTTTTTTTGATCTTGCTGAGAAAGGGACCTCATTGCTAAAGGATAGTGCCAATCACTCTAATGCCCTCTAAGAGCGAGACATAATAGTCCTCAGGGCTGCTGCACTGCGCACCGAATCCTGAGGCCTGGCTTAGTTCTCTGCAGTGGAGTAAGAGGTTGTTCTAACAGACAGCTGGCATAAGTGCAGAACAGAAAAGGAAGATCACGTGATTGTGTTTGCTGGCTTGTAGTCAAATGCTGGAAAATAGGTAGGCATGTGGTCCAGAATCTCCATTCCTCAGAATCCCCTTTGGCTACTATCTGAGGTGATGTGAGTATCAGAGCAGGGAAACAAAATCTTCATGAAGGGCCACACTGGCCTTATTAAGTCCTGGAGGGTAAAAACCCCGTTACTGTCCTGATCGAATGGTGACTCCAACCACAGAGAGGGAGGAGCAAGGTCTGCTTGCCTGGTATTCCCCCCTGCCACCAAACAACTCAACATGTAATGTAATGGTCTGTTTTACCTGTTTCAGCCACACATTTGTTGTCATCAGCTGATTCTTTTCATCCTAGGGAGACAAAAGAATTGAAATTAAAAATATCCAAATAAATGGTTCCCATACTGATGTCTGACTGAATGGATTTCAGTTCCTTTAGAAATCTGAGGACTGGCATATAGCATTAGAGTCAGATTTTCCAAAGAGCTCAGCACCCAGCTCACATCAGGAGCCCCTGGATTCCGAGTGCTTGTAAAAACCTCAGCTGGGGTTTTCAAAAAGGCTCAAAGGAGTCAGCTGCCCAACTCACTGAATTTCAATGGGATTGCAGCCCAAGCACATAACGCCAGAGGTGAAAGTAAGCCGGTACGCCCTGGTACGGCATGCCGGCAAGAGCCAGTGCGCCATACCAGGGCAGCCCAGCTTCCCCAGGCAGCAATTTAAAGCTGGAGCCCTGGGCCCTTTAAATTGCCACCAGAGCCTTGCTGCTGGAGCCCTGGGGTAGCAGTGGGGCTCCGGGGATTATTTAAAGGGCTGGGGCTCCCGCTGCCTCTACTGCCCTGGGCCCTTTAAATAGCTGCCGGAGCCCCACCACTGCTACCCCAGGGCTCTGGGGGCTATTTAAAGGACTGGGGCGGTAGAAGCACGGGAGTCCTGGCCCCTTTAAATAGCCCCCAGAGCCCTGGAGTAGAGGTGGGGCTCCGGGGGCTATTTAAAGGGCCCAGGGCAGTAGAGGCAGAGGGAGCCCCAGCCCTTTAAATAATCTCTTTAAATCGCTGCCGGAGCCCTCGACTGCCACTGCTACCCCAGGGCTCCGACAGGCTCCAGCGGCTACCCCGGTGGGGGAGGGGAGGGCACTTACAGGTATAGGGCGGGCTGGGGCTGGCTCTGACCCCCCCATAACCACCCCTTCTACCCAAGGCCCTGCCCCTTCCAGGGCCAATCCAGCCCCGTACCGGTAAGTCCCTATTTCTACTTTCACCCCTGCTTAACGCCGAGTCCTGCAGCCTGTTAGCCCACACGACTCCCACTGAAGTCAATGGAAGCACTGCCTGGAAGCTCCTAGTAACACATGAATGCAACTCTGGGAAAAGATTTTCTTCTACAGAAATTAAAGCAAAATGTGCAGGAAAACCAGCTTTAGAAAGCAAAGGATTTTGCGGACTGTGCTGCTTACTTTGAAATAGAAGGAGAGGGAAAAAAATAGCTACTGTCTGAACTAGCCTTGTTTTAGGTTCTAGTATAAGAGTTGGAAAATGGGCGCAGGAGGAAATTGGGAAAAGTTTGATGAAATTTTTCCTAATTTCCTTTTAATTTCAAAATTTTGATATTAGAAATTTCATTTAAATTCACAAAATGTCAAGCAGCTCTAAGATTCACTTTATAATATGAAGAGCAACCCTATTTGTAAGCTCTGTTACATTATCCTCCCCTTGGGCTGTCTTTCTATTAGATGGTAAACTCATTGGAGCAGGGACTATTACTCTCTGCTTGTGAAGTTCCTAGCACATTTTCTTATTTGTACAACTCATCGTTTCTAAGAGCCCCAGTCACGGACCAGAGCCCCATTATGCTAAGCGATATACAAGCACAGAATAAAAAAAATGTTCCCTTGCCCCCAGGAGTTTATAATCTGTGCACAAGACAAGAGAAAGCAGATAGATACAGACAGACTAAAGGGGGAGTACAAAGAAACAATAAGACAATATTGGAGGAGGGTCTTCATGCTTGTTACAGAGTAGCAAGATGCAATAACATCCTAGGAGCAGAAATTGGGTAGACTGGGATTCCAAGGGGTGAGTTGTCACATCTCTATCCAACAGCTGACATGCAACTGTCTGACAACTCCATTATGCATCCCGTATCATAAAGTAAAAGGTTAATGAACTAAACTCTTCCAGATCCTAGTCCCCTAAAATTTGCTATGAAAAATTATACAAACATGAAAAGATGGTTTACCACAATGTGAGTTTGCTGGTGTAGGTTTTCTCTTTGGGTTAAAGGTCCTACAGCTTACTTACCACATCCACAAGCTGAGATATTTTTAAGCCAAAAAGGACTTTTATTGTATCGTTGGAGTTTTCAACAGGTCGGACCCATTTCTGGTACCCATGAAATAAGTGTCTCAGGAGGGCATCTTCGTTTTCAGCAATCAAACTGAGCCCAGCAACAGCTAAAAGGAGACAAAGAGCGTGTGGGTGTATGTGAAAGTGCAATCCAAGGTGTTCTCTGAGTTGAAGAGAGTAAGAGGAAAGACAATCATCACCAATGAAAACAGGAAAATCTGCCTCAGGCGAAACCTTGCCAGATAGGGATTAAATTTACAGTCTCTCAATAGAGCCAAGGAAGGAGGGAAGTACAATTAGTCAGCTCAAATGGGGATTTTGTTATATTTATGCTGTCATTGGGTTATCTGATTTGATTAGGCGTTTATTGCTTATTAGTGTATTTTTAAAAGATCATCAAAGTGTTCCAGAACATCAGGAGGGCCTCTCATTGTAAAGCAGTGAAAATCCAAATCAATACATGTCGCCTCAGGAAGAAATTACACATTTTTGTAATACCTGACTTGGGGGCACCCTGGTCACTTTGTAGTCCAGGCAGACTGATCTACTGTCATAGAGGTGTTTGACCAGCTACAGGTGGGACTTCCTGTTAACAGAGCCTCAGTCTCATTATGTTCTTTAGAAACAGAGCGCGTACACGGAATGAGGTTTTGCATGGTTGAGTTTTGTGATGAATCTGCTAGGCAAGAAGCTACCATTCCCAACACTCCCTGCCCACCATGTTCTGATCCCCAGTGTGGACATACTTCCCCGGCCAGGGGGCAGAAACTCTATGAAAGACCCTGGCCCAGGAAGTAACCACGCCCTGGGGGAAGCAGCAGCAAAATAGGAGCAGCTGGGAAGCCAAAAGCAGGGAAAGCTACACGCATTGCTAACTGCAGCAAGAGCCAGGCAGCTGTGTGTGAACAGGCGGCCACTGCAGCTGGGGTCAGGTCAGCGGAGAACTTGCAGGAAAGTAACTGCAATAATTATGGTTCGTATTCACAAACATTATGAGTCATCGACCCCATTCCATTGATCCACTGCTCTCTGTCTCCTCCTCACATCATACATGCTCAGCCCAGGAGTGGATGACCCCTGCAAGGCTACATCCATCCATTCTACATGCCACTTGGAAGTTTGGGCTCTCCACTCTTCCGCTTCCCTCTGCCAGCTGTGTCTCCACCCTCTTGAGCTGCCATCTGCCTTCCAGAACCAGGCCACCCCCTATTTCTCCAGGGGAAGATGGTAGTCACACAGACACAGACTTGAAGGAGAGACTGGTGTTTCCGTGGTAAAATCCCACACTGAACTCATGTTGCACCAGCCCTCTGGCTGGTGTTACTGGATCGTCCCACTCAGGCCTGTGGGCTGCAGAGGGGAGCAGGGCTTGGCTTTGCCTGCTCCCTTCCTGCTTTTGGGGGCCCACAAGGCATTGGGAAGGAGCAGTCGCTGGGCGACTGAGTACAGACGTAATGCAGCACCCAGGACTGAACCTGGGACCTTTAGATTTTAGCACATGAGCATCTACTGCCTGAGTGAAGAGCTCTAGCTCTGTTAGTGGGGTGTAGCAGGCTCATCCTCCTTTAAGGAGGACAAAGCGCGACACTGAGTGGGTGGGGGCTGTAGAGGCATTGCTAGAGTGCCTGGCCTTGTGTAAGGTGTACAAGACTTCATGCTGCAGCCAGGCCCATTTGGGCTGTGATTGTCAGGAAATACTCACTAGATACCAGAGACATTTAAGCAGGGGAATGTTCACAACCCTACGGCTGATACACAAAAGCGAGTCCTTTCTTGGCGGTTAGACAACGGTCAATGGATTAAAGGCACTGATCACATGACACCTTCCATTGAAGCAGATGGCGTGGCAGTCTCCTGTGTTTGACCTGTCGGCATTTGTTCGGTAGCATCTAACCCAGGGGTCAGCAACATTCAGCAGTGCTGTGCCGAGTCTTCATTTATTCACTCTAATTTAAGGTTTCGCGTACCAGTAACACATTTTAACGTTTTTAGAAGGTCTCTTTGTCATAAACAGATAGCTAAGGGTTAATGTCTCTTTCACCTGAAGCACCTGACCAGAGGACCAATCAGGAAACCGGATTTTTTCAACTTTGGGTGGAGGGAATTTTGTGTCTAAGGTCTTTGTTTTCTGTCTGCCTGTTTTCTCTGAGCTTTGGAGAAGTAGTTCTGCTTTCTAATCTTCTGTTTCTAAGTGTAAGGACAAAGAGATCAGATAGTAAGTTATATGGTTTCTTTTCTTTGGTATTTGCATGAATATAAGTGCTGGAGTGCTTTGATTTGTATTCTTTTTGAATAAGGCTGTTTATTCAATATTCTTTTAAGCAATTGACCCTGTATTTCGTCACCTAAATACAGAGAGACCATTTGTATGTATTTTTCCTTTCTTTTTTATATAAAGCTTTCTTTTAAGACCTGTTGAAGTTTTCTTTACTGGGAAATTTCAGGGAAATTGAGTCTGTACTCACCAGGGAATTGGTGGGAGGAAGAAATCAGGGGGGAGATCTGTGTGTGTTGAATTTGCTAGCCTGATTTTGCATTCCCTCTGAGTGAAGAGGAAAGTACTTTTTGTTTCCAGGACTGGGAACAGAGAGGAGGAGTCACTCTGTGTAGTTTCACATAGCTTGTGTCTGTGTATCTCTCCAGGAGCACCTGGAGGGGGGAAGGGAAAAAGGATTATTTCCCTTTGTTGTGAGACTCAAGGGATTTGGGTCTTGGGGTCCCCAGGGAAGGTTTTTCAGGGGGAACAGAGTGCCCCAAAACACTCTAATTTTTTGGGTGGTGGCAGCAAGTACCAGGTCCAAGCTGGTAACTAAGCTTGGAGGTTTTCATGCTAACCCCCATATTTTGGACGCTAAGGTCCAAATCTGGGACTAAGGTTATGATATGAGTAGCAGCGGTTGGGAGATAGACAGAATCCAGAAGCCAGTAGGAATATTATATTTTTCTTTTCTCTGCTAAGGGCTTTTTAGCAGAGAGAAACAGTTTGGTTTTAAAAGGGAACCAGAGAGAATTTTTTTTTCTGCTCTCTCTGGCAGTTTGTGGCTTGCATGTTAAGCAAGAAGCCATTAAGGAGCTGTTACAGGTCTTTTGTCATGCAATAGCACTCCCATTAGGAGTCATTACCAGCACTATATACATGCAAATAAAGTGGTTTTTCAGGTTTACTTAACATTGAAGATTAGCTAAAGGCACTGTTGCTAGGCAGACTTCAGGAGGCAACAGAGAACCTGCAGTTCAGAAGATAAACACCGGAGAGCACCCCAACACAAGGAAACAGGAACCATGTCTACCAAGACAAAAATGGAGGCCGAAGAACAAATCAAAGAAGCTGAACACAGGCGACAACTGAAAAAAAGAGAAAAAGAGGTGGAGCTGAAAGAAAAGGAAGAAAGCATCAAAATGGCAGCCTACCAAAGAGAACAGGCAGCCAAAGAGGCAGCACACAAAGAAAACTAGAAGAAGAAGAGGTGGCCCACCGAAGGAAACAAGCAGAAGACGAGGCAGCCCACAGAAGACAGATAGAACTCCAGAGGGAAGCCCACCAACAGGCCATGGAATTAGAAAAGGCTAAGCAACAGACTCCAGCCAATCCTAACAACCCATCGCCAATTATTGCTCCACAGCACAGGAAATTTCCCACCTACAAGGCAGGTGATGACACCGAGGCCTTCTTGGAAAATTTTGAAAGAGCCTGTCTTGGGTACAACATCCCCGAAGACCAGTACATGGTAGAATTGAGGTCACAGCTCAGTGGACCTTTAGCAGAGGTGGCAGCTGAAATGCCTAAGCAGCAAATGAATGACTATAAACTTTTTCAAACCAAGGCCAGATACAGAATGGGGATAACCCCAGATCATGCCCGTCGGCGCTTCAGAACCCAAAAGTGGAAACCAGAGGTGTCATTTCCCAAACACGCCTACTACATTGCAAAAAACTATGAGGCCTGGATAACAGGAAACAACGTTCAAGCCTTGGAAGAACTGCACCTCCTCATACAAATGGAGCAGTTCTTGGATGGTGTTCCTGAAGACATCACACGGTACATACAAGATGGAAAACCCAAAGATCTCGCTGAGGCGGGGGAGATTGGAGCCAAATGGATGGAACTGGCAGAAAGCAAGAAAGCTACTGTCAAGGGGAACGATTACCCCAGGGGGCACACAGACCATAAACCCTACAACCGAGGACAGCCAAAGACCCCACATACCACCCAAGTAAAGCCACAGACACCCTACCCTTCCACCTCACCAGTCTCCAGTAACTCACCTCGGCCCAGTGACCCATCAGATGGAAGATGCTTTAAGTGTAATGAACTGGGACATATCAAGGCCAACTGTCCCAAGAACACCATGCGAGTGCAATTCATTAAACCACCATCACCCCAAAGATCCCCAGGCCCGGATGCCTCTCAAATACCCTTGCAGCGAAGGGAAAATTTGAGAGTGGGCGGAAAGAAGGTTACTGCGTGGAGAGACACGGGGGCACAAATGTCAGCTATCCACCAATCCTTCGTTGACCCCAAATTCATCAACCCAAAGGCCAAAGTTACAATTTACCCCTTCATGTCACAAGCTGTAGACTTGCCTACAGCTCAACTGCCTGTCCAGTACAAAGGCTGGTCAGGAATGTGGACTTTTGCAGTCTATGACAATTATCCTATCCCCATGCTACTGGGGGAAGACTTGGCCAACCAGGTGAGGCGGGCCAAGAGAGTGGGAATGGTTACACGTAGCCAAACCAGGCAAGCTTCCAGACCCATTCCTGTTCCTGAGCCGTCCACAGAGGCCCCGTCTGTGTTACCAGAGACCCAGACAGAGGTAGTGGACCCAGATTCCATGCCTACCACTGAAACAGCCACAGCATCTCCAGTCCCAGGCCCGGAACTGGAACAGCAACCAGCACCAGCAAGTGCAACCACATCTTCAAACTCAACGCCAGAGGGCGCCAGCAAGCCAGAACTGGCAGAAGCAAAAGACAGCCATACCCAAAAGGCTCAGCCAGAGCCTGAAATACCCTCAGGTGCACCAGCGGAGAGCGGTTCACCAGCAACGGAAACAACCCCATCACCTACATCGCTTCCAGAGGGACCAAGCCCAAGTCCACAGTCTGAGGAAGAACTGGTGACCCCAGCCTCAAGGGAACAGTTCCAGGCTGAGCAGGAAGCAGATGACAGCCTTCAGAAAGCTTGGGCGGCGGCACGGAGCACCCCACCGCCTCTCAGCTCTTCTAATCGATCCCGGTTTGTTATAGACCAAGGACTTTTATACAAGGAAATTCTTTCTGGTGGACACCGGGAAGAATGGCAGCCGCAAAAACAGTTGGTGGTTCCAACTAAGTACCGGGGGAGGCTCTTAAGCTTAGCCCATGATCATCCCAGTGGCCATGCTGGGGTGAACAGAACCAAGGACCGGTTGGGGAAGTCCTTCCACTGGGAGGGGATGGGCAAGGATGTTGCCAAGTATGTCCGGTCTTGTGAGGTATGCCAAAAAGTGGGAAAGCCTCAAGACCAGGTCAAGGCCCCTCTCCAGCCACTCCCCATAATTGAGGTCCCATTTCAGCGAGTAGCTGTGGATATTCTGGGCCCTTTCCCAAAAAAGACGCCCAGAGGAAAGCAGTACGTACTGACTTTAGTGGACTTTGCTACCCGATGGCCAGAAGCAGTCGCTCTAGGCAACACCAGGGCTAACACTGTGTGCCTGGCCCTAACAGACATCTTTGCCAGGGTAGGTTGGCCCTCTGACATCCTTACAGATTCAGGGTCTAATTTCCTGGCAGGGACCATGGAAAAACTGTGGGAAACTCATGGGGTGAATCACTTGGTTGCCACCCCGTACCACCATCAAACCAATGGCCTGGTGGAAAGGTTCAATGGAACTTTGGGGGCCATGATACGAAAATTCATCAACGAATTCTCCAATAATTGGGACCTAGTGTTGCAGCAGTTGCTGTTTGCCTACAGGGCTGTACCACATCCCAGTTTAGAGTTTTCACCGTTTGAACTTGTGTATGGTCACGAGGTTAAGGGGCCATTACAGTTGGTGAAGCAGCAATGGGAGGGGTTTACGCCTTCTCCAGGAACTAACATTCTGGACTTTGTAAGCAACCTACAAAGCACCCTCCAACACTCTTTAGCCCTTGCTAGAGAGAACCTAAAGGATGCTCAGGAAGAGCAAAAGGCCTGGTATGACAGACATGCCAGAGAACGTTCTTTCAAGGTAGGAGACCAGGTTATGGTCTTGAAGGTGCAACAGGCCCATAAGATGGAAGCATCATGGGAAGGGCCATTCACGGTCCAAGAGCGCCTGGGAACTGTAAACTACCTCATAGCATTTCCCAATTCCTCACTAAAGCCTAAAGTGTACCATGTTAATTCTCTCAAGCCTTTCTATTCCAGAGACTTACAGGTTTGTCAGTTTACAGTCCAGGGAGATGATGCTGAGTGGCCTGACGGTGTCTACTACGACGGGAAAAAAGACGGTGGCGTGGAAGAGGTGAACCTCTCAACCACCCTGGAACGTCTGCAGCGGCGACAAATCAAGGAGCTGTGCACTAGCTTCGCCCCATTGTTCTCAGCCACCCCAGGACGGACTGAGCGGGCATACCACTCCATTGATACAGGTAATGCTCACCCAATCAGAACCCCACCCTACCGGGTGTCTCCTCATGCCCAAGCTGCTATAGAACGGGAGATCCAGAACATGCTACAGATGGGTATAATCCGCTCATCTACCAGTGCATGGGCATCTCCAGTGGTTCTGGTACCCAAACCAGATGGGAAAATACGCTTTTGCGTGGACTACCGTAAGCTAAATGCTGTAACTCGTCCGGACAACTATCCAATGCCACGTACCGATGAGCTATTGGAGAAGTTGGGACGTGCCCAGTTCATCTCTACAATAGACTTAACCAAGGGGTACTGGCAAGTACCGCTAGATGAACCTGCCAAGGAGAGGTCAGCATTTGTCACCCATGCGGGGGTGTATGAATTCAATGTCCTTCCTTTCGGCCTTCGAAATGCACCCGCCACCTTCCAGAGGCTGGTAGATGGTCTACTAGCTGGACTGGGAGAATTTGCAGTTGCCTACCTCGATGATGTGGCCATTTTTTCAGACTCCTGGCCCGAACACCTACTACACCTGGAAAAGGTCTTTGAGCGCATCAGGCAGGCAGGACTAACTGTTAAGGCCAAAAAGTGTCAAATAGGCCAAAACAGAGTGACTTACCTGGGGCACCAGGTGGGTCGAGGAACCATAAACCCCCTACAGGCCAAGGTGGATGCTATCCAAAAGTGGCCTGTCCCACGGTCCAAGAAGCAGGTCCAATCCTTCTTAGGCTTGGCCGGATACTACAGGCGATTTGTACCACACTACAGCCAAATCGCTGCCCCACTGACCGACCTGACCAAAAAGACCCAGCCAAATGCAGTTAAGTGGACTGATGAGTGTCAAAAGGCCTTTACCCAACTTAAGGCAACGCTCATGTCTGACCCTGTGCTCAGGGCCCCGGATTTTAACAAACCATTCCTAGTAACCACGGATGCATCTGAGCGTGGTATAGGAGCAGTGCTCATGCAGGAAGCAACAGATCACAACTTCCATCCTGTCGTGTTTCTCAGCAAGAAACTGTCTGAGAGGGAAAGTCACTGGTCAGTCAGTGAAAAGGAATGCTATGCCATTGTGTACGCCCTGGAAAAGCTACGCCCATATGTTTGGGAACGGCGGTTCCAACTACAAACTGACCATGCTGCACTAAAGTGGCTTCATACTGCCAAGGGGAACAACAAGAAACTTCTTCGTTGGAGTTTAGCTCTCCAAAATTTTGATTTTGAAATTCAACACATCACAGGAGCTTCTAACAAAGTTGCTGATGCTCTCTCCCGTGAGAGTTTCCCAGAATCCAGTAGTTAAAAAGTGTTCTTAAAGTGTAAAAGTCTGTTAGTTATATACTTAGTAGTATATGTAAAGGTGCATGTGTTGTAGTAATCTATTTATTTTAAAGTTCTAGAAGGAAATCGCCGCCAGTGAGCTTCCCCATTGTCTGCAATTTGGGGGGCGTGTCATAAACAGATAGCTAAGGGTTAATGTCTCTTTCACCTGAAGCACCTGACCAGAGGACCAATCAGGAAACCGGATTTTTTCAACTTTGGGTGGAGGGAATTTTGTGTCTAAGGTCTTTGTTTTCTGTCTGCCTGTTTTCTCTGAGCTTTGGAGAAGTAGTTCTGCTTTCTAATCTTCTGTTTCTAAGTGTAAGGACAAAGAGATCAGATAGTAAGTTATATGGTTTCTTTTCTTTGGTATTTGCATGAATATAAGTGCTGGAGTGCTTTGATTTGTATTCTTTTTGAATAAGGCTGTTTATTCAATATTCTTTTAAGCAATTGACCCTGTATTTCGTCACCTAAATACAGAGAGACCATTTGTATGTATTTTTCCTTTCTTTTTTATATAAAGCTTTCTTTTAAGACCTGTTGAAGTTTTCTTTACTGGGAAATTTCAGGGAAATTGAGTCTGTACTCACCAGGGAATTGGTGGGAGGAAGAAATCAGGGGGGAGATCTGTGTGTGTTGAATTTGCTAGCCTGATTTTGCATTCCCTCTGGGTGAAGAGGAAAGTACTTTTTGTTTCCAGGACTGGGAACAGAGAGGGGGAGTCACTCTGTGTAGTTTCACAGAGCTTGTGTCTGTGTATCTCTCCAGGAGCACCTGGAGGGGGGAAGGGAAAAAGGATTATTTCCCTTTGTTGTGAGACTCAAGGGATTTGGGTCTTGGGGTCCCCAGGGAAGGTTTTTCAGGGGGACCAGAGTGCCCCAAAACACTCTAATTTTTTGGGTGGTGGCAGCAAGTACCAGGTCCAAGCTGGTAACTAAGCTTGGAGGTTTTCATGCTAACCCCCATATTTTGGACGCTAAGGTCCAAATCTGGGACTAAGGTTATGATACTCTTTCTACAAGTCTATAATATATAACTAAACTATTGTTGTATGTAAAGTAAATAAGGTTTTAAAAATGTTTAAGAAGCTTCATTTAAAATTAAATTAAAATGCAGAGCCCCCCAGACCAGTGGCCAGGACCCAGCAGTGTGAGTGCCACTGAAAATCAGCTCATGTGCCGCCTTCGGCACCCGTGCCATAGGTTGCCTACCCCGATCTAAACAAAGGGAGAGGGAGGGACTTCTCCTTCATCTAGAGCCTGTCAATGCATTTAAAATGCAATCTGGAGGCGGAAGATACTAATGCCCTGCAGCAAACACATATGAGTAGACTGGAGTCTGTGTTTATAGATGTGTGTGAGGCCAATGGAAAGAGTGGGCTGGGAATAATGCTAGGGTGAGGGCAAGGGCAAGTAAGAAACATACTCCCAGATCTGAGTTTTTACATAAACAAACCAATTTTCTAATCCCTGTGGTTACTCCCAGCCTGGAACTGGACATATACTCATGTAACACTCATCTTACATCTGAGACTGTGAGGATGGGAAATGCCTCATTCATCTCCGGTAGGTTGTTGACACTGGAGCCTAACAATAACACTGCACAAGGTAACGCTGTTGACTGTTTCACTGCTGATTCTGAGCAGAAACTTCCCAGCACCTGTGCCTGTCCTTCATTGTTGGATATGGAGCCGGAGTGAAGCAGCTGGTTGAGGAGACAGAGCACAGCTCGCGTGGGGGGAGTGGGGCACCAGATGGCTTTTGGCCACTTTTCCACCTTCTCTGCACTGATACAGCAAAGGAGCCAGTTTGCTCCCCCCCAGTACAACTTAGAGCAGCCTCTGGGCTGCTCTGAGTTTTGCCAGTTTGTAAACGGCACCCTTGGGGCTGTTACACCAGCTGGGAAGTGCTGGAATACACCAGTCTCTCCCTCCCCATACTGCTGTCTCCATTGAAGGGGAGAGAGTGGTATTTAGCTGGTGTAGCTGGTTCTATGCTACCAGGGCATTTCACCATGCTCGTCCCCAGCTGGCTGGCCCCACCACCACAGGCTGGGTAGGGACTAGACTCTGCCTCTACAAGGTCAATCCCTCTCCTCCAAATACCTGCTCACTCCATTTCCCATGCCCACTGCCAAAAGCCTCATTGAATCTGAGTGCCCCAAACCCAAACTGCCTCCCACTGTTCCCAGGGACTAGAGTCTCTAGCTGCCCCAGCCCTCCAACCTTCCCCTGACAAGTGCTGCAGTGGTGCACTGGAGGCAAAATTTCACAGCAGAGGGACAACCTGGGGGAGGCTGTAAACCGAAAAACATCCCAAACCTGGGAAATGTTCTGGATTTAGCTGGAAAATAATGAACAACATCCCCTATCCCTTTCCTGATTTAATGTAATACGGTCCTCCCCTGAACCTGGCTCAGAAGCATCCCTATGCCACAGACTCAGTAGAAAAGACTACATGGGCCCTGACTCCAACCTGGGGGGCATAATGGAAACTTGGCAGGATGATTCTTACAGCTGGAATGATCCTTGAAGAACATGATCAATAGAGGACCTGCAGAAAGGGAAGAAGTGGGGTCCCCAGAAACAGAGCCACAAAAGATGGATCAGGTCAAATTCAGCTGTGGTGTAAATGGTGACATCAGTTATCCACTGGGCATAAATTATTCCACAAATGCAGGAGACTGGGGCAAGGAAGAGGCAACTCAATGGCCCAGCCCCCTCCCTAGGCATGGGTTGAGCAGGCTGCATTCCATAAAATCTCAGGCATGCGCCCACCTGGTGCAAGGGCTACATTCTACACAATGTCTCCAGCTATTACAGCCCCCTCCCTCCCCCCACCTCCTCTGGGCTGTGCCTAACAGGCATCCCTAAAGCCCTAAAGAAGGAAAATGGCTGTTTCGGGAACTAAGAAAAATGGGGTAAAACTGAGCACAGAAAACACGTAGGCTGAATAGCTGGAAAAAAGTCCTTCCAGTGAGGTCTATCCTGCCATGATCTCATCTCCCCAAAGAAATGTGAGAAGACCTTAGGCTAGAATCTTTTACAACAAGACTAGATGAAGGAACGGGGAATACACTGAAAGAAGCAATGTTGCCCTTGAAGAAAGATTAACAAGATTATCAGATGCTGTAGGTCAGACTCATCTCCAATGTCATTGATTTGTGCGTGTGTAAGTTTTAGTGTTCATCACCACATTTACTGTGTGTACAATGAATTCATCACACTTGCCATACCACTTAATATCACCCCTTGTTAACTTTTCCTCATTTATAGCGGTTTGCGGTTTCTGATCCTACCGGCAAAAGAGTTGTTAAATGAATAGAAAAAACACTGGCTACGATGGTGGAGGCAGCTTTCTACACATGTGGTACCTTTAGCCTTTCCTCTTTTCACTTGAGCAGCTAGGAGTTCATCTCGGTGCTAGGGATTTTCTCTTTTTTAGCAACACACACTCTCTCCCTCTCCCTCACACACCCATAACAACACTACTTTTCTTCTCAAGTGTCAAATATTTTGTGGGATTGGGTACTAAACCCAAGATGCACTTTTCTGAGTAGAAAGGGGCTCTGCTATTTTAGTTACTCTTTATTTCTCCTCTGCTCCAGTAATATCTACCAGTAACTTCATTGCCTCATGTTTAAAAGGCTTTTAAATGGAGGAACAAATATAACCATGTTTACAAGTCAGAGCTGTTTTAAAAGAAAGTAGAACTATTATAACAATGAATGCTAATGCCTAGCTTCAGCGAGCAGACACCGAACTGTGTTACAGAAAGAAATCTCCATTTCTGGCATTCCCGGTGGAAAAGGATGAAATCGCACTTACCCGAGTTGCTAACACAAAGAATGAGGGGTACCAGAGTAAGATCTAGCAGCAGCAGCATGGCAGCGTTTGTTTTCACAAGCAAACAAATTCCAGCCTAGAAACGGGTGAACAGGAACTAATTAGGATCAGAGTGTCTGCAAAGAAGGATCGGGCATTCCAAGCCTAATCTTGCATCACTAGGAAGCTTTTTAAAGTACACTTCATTGATTTTCAGTCAGCTGTCACAGCCTGTAAGTCTAAAAAATATCTCTGGGTCCTAAACTCTGACACATTTACTCTTTATATTATAACCAGTGCTAGCCTGTTATAAATCAGAGATAGCATGAAGTCAGAAAAAATATAAGTGGTAGACAGTCAAGACGGACCATAATACAAATATATCTTTTACCACTAACTCATAGACCTCAGGGATGGGAAAGGTCTCACTTTCCCAGTGCAGGAAAGGTTGAAAGAAGGGCATGTTTAATCTAGAGAAAAGAAAGCTGTGGTGGGACATGCTAACTGTCTTTCAATACGTAATAATCTGTTAGAAAGAGGGCAGTGTTCAATTGTTCTCCATGTCCACTGAAGGTAGGACAAGTAGTACTGGGTTTTATCTGCAGCCAGGGAGATTTAGGTTAGATATTAGGAAAAGTAGTTAGGGAGTTAAGCACTGGAACAGGCAGGCTTCCAAGGGAGGCTATGGAATCTCCATGACTGAATGTTCATAAAAACAGGTTAGCAAACACCTGTCAGGGATGGTCTAGATCAGTGGTTTTCAAACTGTGGGTCACGACCGAGTACTGGGTCGCAGTGGCGCTGGTCAGAACCGCTGACCAGGCCGTTAAAAGCCCCATCAGCAGTGCTGCCCAGCTGAGGCAGGCTAGTCCCTACCTGTTCCAACATCGCGCTGAGCCCTGGAAGTGGCCAGCAGCAGGTCTGGCTCCTAGGTGGGGGAGCTACAAGGCTTCATGTACTGCCCCGCCCCGAGCACCAGCTCTGCACTCCCATTGGCAAGGAACCAGCCAATGGGAGCTGGGGGGCGGTGCCTGCAGGTGAGAGTTCTGCAGAGCTGCTCACATGCCTCCGTTTAGGAGCTGGACCTGCTGCTGGCTGCTTCCAGGGCGCAGTGGGGTCTGTGATGCCAGGACAGGTGGGAAGCCTGCCTCTGCACCCCAGCTACGCTGCTGACCAAGAGCCACTGGAGGTAAACCCATGCCCCAACCCTGCACCCCAATCCCCTGCTCCAGCCCTGAGCCCCCCCCCTCAAACTCAGAGCCCCTTCCTGCACCCCAAACCTCTCATCCCCGGTCCCACCTCAGAGCCTGCACCTCCAGCCCAAAGCCACCTATTACACATTGAACCACTCAATCCCAGACCCATCCTGCAGCACTCACCTCCACACCCAAACCCCTCTGCCCCAGCCCCTCCCACACCCCAAAACCCTCATCCCCAGCTCCACTGGGTCGCAGGTATCAATAATTTTCTTCAACTGGGTCGCTAGAAAAAAAAGTTTGAAAATCACTGGTCTAGGTTTACTTGGACCTACTTCAGCATAAGGGGCTGGACTAGATGACCTCTCAAGGTCCCTGCCAGACCTACATTTCTGTGAGTCTAGGATTGTTTCACCCACTGTCCTCATGGTCTACTGTTAAATAACTAAACTGATGGGGCTTATAGCAATTCCATAGGGGAGATTATTGAACGAGTTTCTAAATGGCGACAAAGAGTCCTGTGGCACCTTATAGACTAACAGACGTATTGGAGCATGAGCTTTTGTGGGTGAATACCCACTTTGTCAGACACAAGTTTCTAAATCTCATTCTTCCTGTATATGGAAATCAATGACTTCAAATGGGCTTTGGATCAGACCCATTGAGCCTCAGTGTTCATTTTCCCAACCCATTTGTCCCTCAGGCACGCCGAATGGAAGTCACTTAAACATATATCTACGAAAAGGGAGTTTAAAGTGCAGAGTTTTGCCCTTGCTATAGCAAGATGGACTGGCCAAAACCCTTAGCTTGCATCCAAATTTGAAAATACATTTCCAGTTTGAAATCTAGATATGACTTTCTCAGCTGTTCTCGTGGGATACTGATAGTCTTTGATGGCCATATTAGAATCTTTTGGAGCTATTCAGATCCTCGACTGATTTAGTTGTATGACAATGACTATCCTGGTATCCCTATAACATCTTAATTTACCACTTGTAAAGCTCATCTTTTTACTTTTTGATGCTAATGGGGCTTTTCATGGTGTCTGTCTTTTTGGCAGCATGCTCAGATCTATATCAGTGTGATGGGTTATATCCTCTATGTACCCCAGTCTGTTAAAACAGCTCACCAAGTTCTTTAAGAACATCTTTTGCATCCCATTCAGCAGGCAAGTTATACCTCCATTTGATTATCTGTATTTGCAGGTTGCTTTCCTACTCAAGAATTCATGGGATTCCCTGTTCCATTACTTCAAACTGGAGACTTGCTAATGTGGCTTTGACACATGGAATGGTGTGGTGACTGCGTTATGGAAGACCCTTAGATTTGGACTTTAATGCTGGGCAGTCACTAACCCTTTTGTACATGCCTGCTGTGATTATTTTACACTCTGCTCCAGTATATATTCTGAAAGGAGGGTGCAAACAGCCTAACTAGTTTTAAGTTGAGTTTTGTACATTTATGAAGGGGGTTATATGATGGGGTTGCCTGCCATAGCAGAGGATTGGACTTGATGACCCTGGAGGTCTCGTCAATCCCTATGTTCCTTAATCATCATGGATGAGGTTGAGATGTTTTGAGGACAGGAAATGAGAGACTCAGTTGGAGAAGAAGCTAGACAGGGAGGAGCCTGGAGGACAATAGGTGACAGCTACAGGAAAAGGGAGAGAGGAGCTGGCTGCAGTATCCTCTGGCAGAAGGGGGATAAGCGCAGCAGGTCAAGGTCTAGGTAACACGGGAACAGTTATTCAGGTCTAACACTCAGAGCAGGAGACTCCTTGCCTCACTCATGTAGGGAAGGGACTCTGTGTAGGCCCAGAGACAGAGAGAGAGGCCCTCAGAGTGGCATTTGGGCTCAGCTGCCATTTCACGATGGTGATTGACTCCCTGGGGCTTTTGATGCAGTTTCATAGAGTCATAGAATATCTGGGTGGGAAGGGACCTCAGGAGGTATCTAGTCCAACCCCCTGCTCAAAGCAGGACCAATCCCCAGACAGATTTTTACCCCAGTTCCCTAAGTGGCTCCCTCAAAGATTGAACTCACAACGCTGGGTTTAGCAGGCCAATGCTCAAACCATTGAGCTATCCCTCCCTTTGATCATGCTGTCATTTTGGGAAAAATCTCAGGATGGTCATAGTGAAATGGGTAAATGTAATGGAGCTCTGGGCCTTGCTGCTCTCCCACACCATGCAGGGACCACTTAGAGAAGAGTCAGTAAGAGAGTGACAGCTCCTGTAATGAAGTTTTGGGGTTGAAGTTTGATCCCCCTGCCAATGCCCACTCATCACCAGAAGAGCCGGAGAAGAATCCAGTTCAACAGACTCCCCCTTTGTCCCAACACCTGCTCCAGGGACATCAATGGTAGCCCCTCAGAATCAGGCTGTTCTGGGCCATTGCCAGTCAGGAAAGGACTGGAAAGCACCTCTGGACTAAGTGTAGTTTCCTGGAACCTCTCTCAATTCCACAGCAGTATTTCCAGCTGCCCCCATCAGCTCCTATAGGGACAAAGAGGTAAGAGTAGCTTTCCCACCACACAGCATTTTCAAAGCAGGGGCCCCTTCCTCTTCCCTCAACTCCCTTCCATAGCATGAAGGCACTGTGGGCTACTGCTCAATAGTGTCTCACTGCTGCATTTCCTCCACAGACCCCTCCCTCTCTCTGCTTCTCCCCTCCCCTATCCTCACTGTCCCTCCTTCCCATACAAACTCTCTCTTCCTTATGCACTCACCCAAGCCTCCAGCTCTGTCTCCTTGTCCCTTCCCAGAGACATCCCATGATCACCATCATAGATTGTTAGGGTCGGAAGAGACCTCAGGAGAGCATCTAGCCCAACCCCCTGCTCAAAGCAAGAGCAATCCTCAAATTGTGCCCTCAAGGATTGAACTCACAACCCTGGGTTTAGCAGGCCAATGCTCAAAACACTGAGCTATCCTTCTCCCCATCCCTCTCCCTTTTTCTTTCTCTCCTGACACTGCCATCCTTCCTCCATTATTTTCTCTGTCTCCTTTTCTATTTTCCCTTTCTGTGCCTTCCCTTCCTCCCCTTCTATTTGCTTCTTTGGTCCAGCTGCACCACCACTTGATGGCAGGGTTGGGACACTGCTGGCAGCAGCTCCTGGAGACCAACTGTAGTTGCTTTGGGGCATGTCTACACTACAAAATTATGTCAACCTAAGTTACATCTGCATACAGCCAGCACAGTAATTCAATCATTTTTGTCTGTCCACACTACGCTGCTTGTGTCAGCAGTGCTCGTCCTCACTAGCTGCGCTTGCAGTGATGCAGAATGCCATGCACCATGAGTAGCTATCCCACTGTGCAACTGGTTACCATCTAGCGCAGGGTATTTTGGGAAGGTTTTGCAATGTCTCATGGGGCCAAAATGAGTCAACTTCCCATCATGCAGTGTTCTCTATCCCACAATTTCACCTGCATCCCACGTTTCGCGCCTCTTTTCAAAAACCCCTGCAAACAGGTATGTCCCCCCTCAATGTCCGCAATCTGTATCAGAAGCCTGGACATCTCACAACTATTGTGATGAGCATTGCAAGCCTGGGGGGGCCTGATTCTAGAGTATTTGCAGAGCTGCAAGAGGAGCCGTGACCATTCCTTGAAGGCTAGATTGCTGTGGGACACAAACAATTCAAAGCTGCTGGCAGCATTCACAGAGCAGCTGCAGATGGTGGAGCACCGGTTCTGGGCCCGAGAAACGAGCACTGACTGGTGAATCGCATTGTCATGAGGTTTCAGGATGATGAGCAGGGGCTGCAGAACTTTCGGATGTGCAAGGCCACATCCTGAATCTGTGTACAGAGCTCATCCCAGGCCTCCAGTGCAGCAAGACCAAAATGAGCTCTTCCCTGACAGTGGAGAAGAGAGTGGTGATTGCTCTGTGGAAACTGGCAATGCCCGATTGCTACCGCTGGGGGCTATTGTGATACAAGTGTGCAGGGCTATTAAATTATGTCCTGCTATGAAGGACAGTGACTCTGCGCAATGTGCAGGACAGAGTGGATTATTTTGTAGCACGTGGGTTCCCAAACTGCAGTGGAGCGATAGACAGCACGAGATCCCCATTTTGGCACCAGACCACCTTGCCATAGAGTACATCAACAGAAAGGGCTACTTTTCTATGATCATGCAAATGCTGATGGATCACTGGGATGCTTTACCAACATCAGTGTGGGGTGGTCTGGGAAGGTGCATGATGCACGCACGTTTAAGAACACAGACCTGTTCAGAAAGCTGCAAGCAGGGACTTTCTTTCCAGACCAGTAGATTACCATTAGGGATGTTGAAATGCCAACAGTGATCCTGGGAGACCCAGCCAACTCTTTGCTCCCACCTCAACACCATAAAGAAGCACTTCAAGTAAAGGCTCAGCAGATGCTGAATGACAGTTGAATGTGCCTTTGGTCATTTGAAAGGTCGCTGGCGCTATCTGCTCTTGAGATTGGACCTCAGTGAGAAAAATATCCCAGTGGTTATAGCTCTTGCTGTGTCTTGTATAATACCTGTGAAGCAAAGGGGGAAAAGTTTCTCCCGGGGTGGACAGTGGAGGTGGAACGACTGTCTGCTGATTTTGAGCAGCCGGAGCTATAAGAAGGGCTCAGTAGAGAGCTATTCAGCTCAGGGAGGCTTTGAAAGATCATTTCAGTAGTGAGTCACAGTAATGTGTGTTGCTGCAGTGTGTTCTACCTGACACTGCTCTTTTCCACCCCAGGATGAAGCTTGTAATGAGTGCTGTGTGTAGTAGCAATATAACATTGCAAATGCACCTCTAACTATTACCTGTGAATGATGTCAGCCCCAGCCAGCATACACTGTGAACTAGTAAGATGAATTAAATTTCCATAACTGGACTTTTCTTCCATATCCATGGGAAAAAACGGTTACTCACCTTCTCGTAACTGTTGTTCTTCAAGATGTGTTGTTCACGTCCATTCCAAATCAGGTGTGTGAGGGTCGAGCCACCACAGGAAGGAGTCAAGGACCAGGTGAGGCAGGGTCACAATCCTGTCCAAGCTGGGCGATACACTGATGTGAGCCATGACTGAAGAGGTTGAAGCCTGAATCTGGCATGTTGCACCATGTAGGTACAGGCAGCCATGTGTCTGATAAGCAGTTCCTCGCTGTGGTAGTGGGAAACTGTCTGAGGCCTCAAATGGTATCAATCAGGGCCTGAAACCTTGCTTCCAGCAGGCGTGCCCCAGCTTGGGTCAAGTCCAATAATGCACCTATAAACTCTATCGTCTGGACGGGGGACAGAGTCGATTTTGCTTCGTTTAGAAGGAGACCTAGGTTGTCGAAGGTGGCTCTGATGAACTTGACCTGAGCTTCCACTTGGTTCCTGGAGCAGCCCTGATCAGCCAGTCATCGAGGTATGGAAACACCTGTACCTGGTGCCTGCGCAAGAACTCAGCAACTACTGCCATGCACTTAGTGGAGACTCGGGGTGCTGCTGACAGGTAGTGGGTACTGTTGATCACATACTGGATGTACTTCCTGTGGGGCTGAGTGATTGCGATTTGAAAATAAGCACCCTTCAAGTCAAGGGCAGCATATCAGTCCCCTGTATCCAAGGAAGGGATGATGGAGGCCAAAGAGACAATGTTGAGTTCTTGTAGGTCCAAGATAGGCCTTAGGTCACCTTTAGCTTTCGGTATTAGGAAATACCGGGAATAAAAGCCCTCACCCCTTTGCTCCTGAGAAACCTTCTCCACTGTCCCTAGAGATAGGAGTGACTGCACCTCCTGGATAAGGAGTTGCTTGTGAGAAGCGTACTTGAAGAAGGACGGGAAAGGAGGGTGGGAGGGCACAGAATTGGATGGAGTATCCCCTCGCTACCGTGCGGAGCATCCAGCAGTCCTAAATGATACAGGACGATGCACGGTAGAAGGAGGACAGTTGGGAGGAAAAGGTAAGATGGGGTAGATCCAGTTTTTGTTCTGGTGCACCATTCTGGACAAATCTCAAAAGGCCGGTTTGGGGCTGGAAGGTGGTTTGGGTTGGCCAGAGCCCTGGTCTGAGGATGGGTGTTGTCTTTTCCTGGCACTCCTGTTCCTCCTCCGAGAACCGTCCTGGCGGTTCTGCTGATAAAACCTCAGAGGAGGTTGCGGCCTGAAGTGTTCCTGCTGTGTGGCAGGAGTATGCAGGCCCAAAGACCTGAGGGTGGCTCATAAGTCTTTCAGGCTATGCAGCCTCTTGTCTGTCTTTTCAGAGAAAAGAGTCACACCCTCAAATGAGAGGCCCTGAATGGTCTGTTGGACCTCATAAGGGAGCCCTGAGACTTGGAGCCAGGAGCCCCTTCTCATGGCCACCCCAGTAACCATGACACTAGTGGCGACATCATCACTGTCCAATGCAGCCTGGAGGGAAGCCCGGGAGACTAGCTTTCCCTCCTCCAACAGGGCTGAGAACTTGGCTCAGGAGTCTGAAGGGAGGAGCTCTGAAAATTTGGCCATCACTGCACAGGGGTTATAAGAGTACCTGCTGATGATGGCCTGCTGGTTCGAAATATGGAGCTGCAGACACCCTGTAGAGTAGACCTTTCTCCCGACAAGGACGGGTCGCTTAGCCTCTGTGGTTTTTGGGGAGGGTGAAGCCAGTGCCGAACCAGCTGCCTGAGCCAATGAAGGTGGTGGGGCCATTGTCTGTGCTGCTGTCGGTGCTGCAGTGCCGAAAATGCTGTTGGTACCAGCACAGGAGTCAGTGCCAAGAATGCAATCAGCACCGAGGTTGAAAGAGTTGTTGGTGCCAAGGCCAGTGTCAGCAATGGTGCCTCAGCCAATGGAGTTGGTGTGTGGGTAGGCGCCAAGGCAGGCTGTGTGGTTGCCAGCGGGATGAATGTGTCTGAGGCCACCGAAGATGCTGTGGAGCGGTGCCCTTGGATCCCTCCCTGGCTCTGGTGAAAGGCCCAGGGGTTCCAGAATGGCCACTGTGGTGGATTCTGCCACTGCGGAGGCCACGCCTAGGGCTATCGCCTGTCTTGCCTTGACCTTGATCATCGGCTCCTGCTCCCCTGAGAACGGTAGGAGTCAGACTCTGACTCCAAGGTCTCCAAGACTGAAGACCATGGAGGAGTGGAGCTTTGGTGCCTTGAGTGTTAAAAGCTTGGGGAGCGACTAGGCTCTCTGTCCAAGTGAGCCAGTGCCAAAGGATGTGGAGAGGGCGAATGCCTGGACATCATTGCCAGCTTCCCTCCTGACTCCACCTGGTTCCTCCCTTGTAGGGGGTGAGAACGGCGCCATAAGGTGCAGCAGATCCTGAGCAGCTTCGAAAGCTTCCAGCATCGAAGGAAGTGGCAGCTGCTAGCCCTTAGGGACCAGTGAACGTGGGGGGCCCAGACTCAGCTGCCTTGGCTGGGCAGGAGTTGACATGGAGCTAATGGGGATCCCGAGCTATGGCTCATCTGAGGTCTCCCTTCCTTAGACTTAGCAGGGGGTGACCAACTGTCCAACTTCTTTTTCTTCTGAGACACCGGCGAGTGAGACCAGTGCCTGCTCTCCGCTGTGCCTCAGGAGGTGCCATGCCAGTGCCCAGTGTCCTGGGATAAGTCCTTTCTCAGCACCAAACTCGATGACGGCGCCGGAGTGCTTCACATCAAAGAGGAAGTGCTAAGACTCGGGTCTCCTGAGCCAGGGTCCAAATGGGGGTGTAGAGCTGCCTCCATGAGGTTCACTTTTAGCCACTGCTCCCTTTTTTAAAGAGTTCTAGGGCGGAACTCGCGGCAGATCTTACAGCGATCCTTTTGGTGACCCTCCCCTAGGCACCCTAAACACGAGGAGTGTGGTTCGCTCTTTGGCATGCACTTCGCGCAGACCACACCATTTTTAAACCCCAGGGACCACGGCATACCACGGCTCCGGGGACTCGAAAGGGGGGTAGAGACCCCCAACAACTCTAATCACTAACTACTAGGATAAACTAACTATGTACAAACAACTGGAGTAGAACACTCTTACTAAAGCAAGGGCTACGGGAAGTTCCAGCCCACCGTCATTGGCGGTAAGAAGGAACTGAGGGAGTAGTAGGTCGGCTGGGCTCTATATTAGGCGCCATGAAGGCGTGACTCCAAGGGGCACCCGGACTGACCCAACAGATGCATCTATGGGAAAAATCTTCTGGCTACTGGGCACGTGTGCACGCATGCACCTGATTGGAATCGACATGAACAAACACTCGAAGAACAGATAAGTTTGTAACTGAATAAAACACAATAAATACAGGGTAAAAAACTTTTAAAGGGGAAAGAACAGTTGTTTCCATTTCAGAAACACACCAAGCGTGTCTTTCACAGGTCAGTGTATGAGCAGCTGTGATTTCCTGTACTCTCCCTTGGGGAGGCATGGTAGGGGTAGTGCAGTGGCCCTGGATGCCACGTGGAATGTGGGGGGGAAGGGAGGTCCCAGAGGCAGTTCTCTGTGGGTTGCAGAGGGAGGTGAGCACAGGACTGTTGAACTTGAAGGTCAGCAAGAGTCTCCAGCATGTCTGTTTGCTGCCTGAGAAGTGCTAGAATCTCCTGCAGCACATCCCTCTCCTTTTCCTGCGCCTTTCTCCTCTCTGCTCTATCCTTCAAGCCTTGTGCTTGGTATCCAGAGCGGCAGAGGGTTGCAGGATCTCTTGGAACACATCATCCCACATCCTCTTCCTTCTCCTTATCTGGCTGAACTGCTCCGCTGGTGTGGATGGAGAGACCCCCAAGGCCACATTTCCAGCTGCAAAAGATGCAATGCACAAAGGTATTATAGTGAGTGTAGTTACAAGATAAAAGGAAATTTGGCATACTTAACTCACTCCCTTTGATCCACACAAGTTACCAGCACTATATTCTCACTTCTCCTTGGGATTTATAGAGCACAGCGCTAGTGCCAGCCATGGTAAGTATGGCCCAGAGGGGAGGAGGTGGCGAGTTGGGACAATAAGGCAGGGGGTAGCTCACACACATGAGGATATGCAGATAGGGCAACTGAACTAAATACTGGCACTGTTTTCCACAGGCGGTGGTGATTTTAGCCAATATCTCACTCTTGAGGGCAATGGAGGTGGAAAGAGAACAGCTTCTTTGGGCTGGACTGCCTCCGACTCGGGTTCCTCCGAAGTATCCAGTAGCCCCCTGGATGTGGTAGTGGTGAGGTCTTCACCCAGGATGGCATGTAGCTCTTTGTAAAAGAAGCAGGTCTGCACCTCTGCACCTGAATGCTTATTAGTCTCCCTTGTTTTCTGGTACACCAGCTGTAGCTCCTTGGCTTTCAAGCAACACTGCTGCTGGTCCCTAATCTTGCAGCCCTTCTCCCCTGTGCCCTGAGCAATCTGCTTGTAGATGTCAATGTTTCTACGACTGGATCGGAGCTGTGTGTGCACAGCATAGCCTCTTCTCCCCACAGACCCAGGAGATCCAACACCTCCTGTGCTCTCCAGGCAGAAGTTGCAGCGTGGAGCTAGCATGGTCAGCTGAGCAGTTGCTAGATGTACTCAAGAGTTCCTAGGTGAGGCTTTAAAGTGGAGGGGTGGCTTCCTGTGTACCTGGCCGCTGGGCAGCAGAGTTCAAAACGTTGACCAGAGCAGTCAAGGTGGGGCATTGTGGGACAGCTCCTGGATGCCACTATCAGCCGATGTAAGTAACGCAGTATTTACACTGACACTGCATCAACCTAATTACGTCAGTCTAAACTCTATGCCACTCATGGAGATGGAGTGTTTATATCAGCATAGCAAGTGAGTTACATCAGTTAGAGTGAAATTTTAGCGTAGACAGTAATATAGTTAGTGCCTTGCATCAACCTAACTCTGCAGTGCAGATCAGGCCTTGATCTTTATAAGATCAGGACACTTTTGCTTAGGAGACTAAGGCCCTGCTTCTGCAAACCTGGATGTATTTAACTTCCTGCACATGACAGGTCCCATCAACTAAATGTGAATATTCACATGAAGTATAATTTAGGAATCTAACTTGAGGTACCTAGGTTTGAAAATCTGGACCTAAGATGATCATTTTGTGCAACTTTTCCACGTTGCTGATGGATTACACAAAACCTGCTAAAAATTTATTCCACGGATATCCTCCATTTTGTCAAAGCTTGAGAACTTTGCACAAATGTATGGCCCTGGTTATGTCAGCAATTCCAGCTGTAATGAACAGATTTATCATGTCTTGTATATTGGTGAGAAAAGCAAAGTACTGGACTCTGCAAGGAGGTGAACATGTAGACTAGCTCAGCAAGATCTGCAAGGGGAAATGGTGACACCTTGTGGATTTGAGATGAAATTACAGTGACTGTCAAATTATCGTTAACACATTTAAAACGAGATGCTCCTTCAAATTGCTCTATTATTTGCCACATATATAGTATATGATATGGCCCATATTATATGATTATTAAATGAAAGGCTGCATTATAAGGCAGACATGTAGAAGCAGAAATAACTCAAAATTAGTTGACTTCTTGGTGATCAAAAATGTACAGTTGCAGTAGCATTATTTTTACATGGATTATTAAATAACGTACCCCAAAATCACATGTAAATCCAGACCAACATTTTCAAACATGAGACACCAAATTTAGGCACCTACGCTGGGATTTTCAACGAAATTTAATGGTATTTCATTGTCTTACTCCCTTAATTTCCTTTGAAAATCCCATCCCCAGAATGCTTATTTAGGAAGTTACATAAAAGTGGCCTGATTTTCAGAAGTACTGAGCGTACACAGTTCCCAGGGGGCTTAGCACCTCTGAAAATCAGGCCACTTTTCTGTAGGCATTTAACTTTAGGCCTCCAGGTTTGAAAATTTAGCTTAAATCCTATATTCTCTTTTTAATTCTGATGACATTAGTAAATCACTTAAAGTTCATGTTGATTGAATTATAGCTATAGGGTCTGATTCAAAGGCCTTCCATTGTCTTCTGCTGACTTTGGATCAGGCCTGTATGCCCTTCCCCTCTGAAAAAGTTTACATTTTAAAATGTAATTCAATTTTCCTCAAAAATGGTTGAAATCTGGAAAGAAGCTGCAAAGATTTGTGTGAATGAGTGGCAGGTCACCGAAAAAATCACTTATGTTAAGGAGATTTTAAGAGCAGGTTAGACAAACCCCTGTTAGTGATGGTCTAGATCAGCGGGTCTCAAACTTTAGCTACCTGAGAAACCCCATTTTGATTTAAAAATTTTTGCAGACCCCAAAGCCACCCGCTCAGCCTCAGGCCCCACCCCTACTCCAACCCTTCCCCTACGGCCTCATCCCCACCCCTTTTTACCCCCGCTCCACCCCTGCCCCTCCTCTTCCCTGCCTCTTTCCGCCCCCTCCCCTGAGTGCACCCCATCCCCACTCCTCCCTCCCAGCACCTCCTGCATGCCGGGGAACCAAGGGTACTCCAAGGGGTCCACCGGCCCCCCAATCAATTCCTCCCACTCCTTCCCAGCACCTCCTGAACAGCTGTTGCCTGGCATGCAGGAGGCGCTGGGAGGGAGCAGGAGGAGTTGATCAGTGGGTCCAGCGGACCCCCTGGAGTACCCTCACAGACCCCCAGGTGTCCACAGACCCCAGTTTGAGAAATGCTGCTCTAGGTAATATTTAGTCTTGCCCTCAGTACAGGGCACTGGACTAGATGACCTCTCGAGGTCCCTTCCAGTCCTACCATTCTATGATTCCCTGTTTGTTTATTAAAGAGTTTTACCCCCCAAATCTATCCGGTTTCAATTTTAAAATACATATCTTTAGAGAAAGGTGGGCCTGGGATTCAGGTGACCTGGTTTCACTCCTCGGCTCTGCTACAGACTTAGTGAGTGACCTTGATCAAATCACTTAATCTTTCTGTGCCTTTTCAGGGCTCCAGTCTGTTGGGACCTATAGGTATTACTGTAATAACATCAATGAGATAACTGTCTAGAAGGCAGTGTAACTGACTCCACTTGGGCTAACAATGGGGCTTGAGCCCACAGACCTTGGAGGCTGGAGCTAAACACATGAGATGCTCTCACTTAAGCTAAAGCACATAGCTAATTAGCTAGAAACAATGATAGATTCATAAGTCTCTGATGTGGGCCAGCCACTAGTTGGGGTTACAGGAGCAGCTAAGAAGAGGGAGCACACATTTGTCTTGGGGTTAATGGGAGAGTGTGACAGCTGGCAGTGTCTGAGAAGGAGCAGAGGAATTAGAGACAGATGTAACAAAGAGTCCTGTGGCACCTTATAGACTAACAGACGTACTGAAGCATGAGCTTTCATGGGATGCATCTGACGAAGTGGGTATTCACCCACGAAAGCTCATGCTCCAATATGTCTGTTAGTCTATAAGGTGCCACAGGACTCTTTGTTGCTTTTTACAGATCCAGACTAACACGGCTGCCACTCTGATACTAGAGAGGGATGCTTTCCTATGATGAAGTGAGCAGATATTTGTCAGGAGATGTAGCAAGAGGGTTCAGCAGCTGGGATGCCAGTTGGGACAACTGGTAGAGGAAATTAGCAGAAGGGAATGGTAGCTTCCCAGAAGTCATTCAACAAACAGCCCTTCACATTCAAAGAAACTCACAGTGTGAGTCAGGTGCCAGCTTTTATTTCCTCTTTACCATTATTAAGAAGGAGTGCTTGGGTTATCTTCCTTCTCCACCATGTGTATCTGAACAATGATTTGAGAAGGCCTTGGATCATGGTGATTTTTGACAGTGTAGAGCCCCTGCATCCCTCTGCTCATGTCTCGGTGATATCCCTGCACTATTGCATTAGGACTGGACACTCGTATGGCGATGGGGGGTCTTCTGGAAGCTGGCACACCCTTCACAACAGTGTATATGTTAATATTTCTAACAGATGGCACACTGCCTTCTGTATTAGTTCCTTTGCTTTCCTTACTAGGTTCCTCCTTTACAGAGGAGTCCTGTTCAGGTTCCTGCACTGGGTCTTTTTGCTCAGGAGTCGAAGACTGAATTTCTGCAACAGCTCCTGACATTTCTGTTCCTGACATAGGCTGTTTCTCACAGCTCTCAGGACTGTTTTTACAACCATTAGAAAAGGACTGGCTCTCCTCTGCCTTTATCTTAGCTTGCCTTTCTATTTCCCTCATCTGCTTTCTGGCTTGATACCCCCTCCATGCAGCTTGGATTTGAATTGCAGCATGACAGATCCTGTGCTGCTGTGTCCTGCTTTCAAAGACATTTAGTGTAGGTAAGTCACTAGGCAACACAAAACCTTTCCTCTTGGTCTTGAGTGAAGACTCTACTTTTGGGAAGATTGCTATGGGGATAAAGAAGGTGCCTTCTCTTTTGTTAGTCTTATGTTGGCTTCTTAAACTATCATTTTTAGTGATGTTGCTTAGTGTCCTGGAGTCCCAACCCCACCGCTGATCAAACCTTGGAATGAGTGGGAATAGCTTTTTCTTGCTTTCTGCTCTCCTTTTCTTTTTTAATTGTAGGCCTTCGTCCTTGCCATGTGTGTTAAATCCAAGAAGCAATTCCCGTCGTGTCCTGTAGCCTCGAAAAACTGCCTGAATTTTGGCAGCAGCTTTATTCATCCCATTGATCTCCTTTCTGACCTGACAACCTCGCCAGGCGGACTGAATGATTGTTGCGGACTGGTTTTCTTTTTGAAGTTGCTGTTGTGTTTTTCTTTGTCTGATTCTGCGCTGCTGGGATGGCGCCTCGCTTTGGCACACAGCGTTGGAACTGAAAAACTTGGCATAACTTAGAAACTCTTGCTTATGAGCAGAATGGCTAGTTTTACGATCTTCACTTCTCCCTACTGTCAATAGCCTGTGCCTTGGAGCATCTTTATCCGCTTTCTCAAAGATAGCTGAGCTGTGTATGTGCATTTGCACAGTACACCTGCCTGGCAGTTTTGTGTTAATTCCTTGTATCCCAGCAGCTTTTGGAACATTTGCTGTTGCGTATGGAACATATTGCTTAGCTTGTCTGTAATGTGAAAACTTAACATATTTGTTACAGATGTCTGAAGGCTCATATTCGGGTGTCTCATCCCTCATTACATGACTGGATGTTTTGTTGGCATTTAGGACTTTTTTCATGATCTTTTAGCGACAAGAAATCCGATTGCTGTTATATCTTTTCCTTTCATGTTCCATGCCCCCTTGCAACCTGCTTGGATTACAGAAAGAGAATCATGTTCAGCAACGTGCTTTACCCCTACAGAGGAATCTTTCATCGAGTGCAGTGTGCTCTCCAACGAGTGTATCAGTAACTGCAGCACCTGTGGCTACACAACTGGAGAAGCAATATTTCTGTGCTCAAATCTACATGCATAGCCTAACCCCAAACAGTTCTGCTTTCTGACCGCTACCGCCTTCTGTTTCTTTTGCTAATGTTGCCGTCAATGTGGGCTTCCTTCTCCTGCTACTTAAAAATAACTTCGCCAACAAACTATCTTCTACTTAGGCGAGCAATGAGTATACCCGAACCAGCAGTGCATGCCTCAGGTACATTCAGCATTATGGGCACTAGTGACTATAAACTTCAGAACCTAACTACATTTTCCTATGTTTTGATGATTGGTATTTTTCCTACATGAGCTACCATAATTTGACAGTGACATAGGTCCCAATTTAGCAAGGGAGGAACCCCATTGACTTCAATGAGCCTACTCATGTGATTAAGGTAAGGCACATGCTTACGTGTGTCACAGCCCCACTTATGTATTTGAGCTCAAAGAGGAGAGTGGAGGGAGCCAGACAACTCTGTGCTTTGTACTCCCTGAGCACAAGAGGGGCCAAGAAAGTGTCAGAACTAGCAGTAGCCCTAGCTCCCCTGTCTGACAGAAGTTTTACTGACAAAAGTGCAGTGTAGACATAGCCTCAGACCCTCTCTGGCAACCTGCTGCAGCACCCCTCCATGAACACAGCAACAATTTCTAAAGCCACTACCCATCTCTTATTTTCTAGTTTACTTGGGCTGAAGAACATAACTACAGTAACTCTACAGTTACTTTCAATATAAGCAGCCCATCCAAAACAATTTTTCAATCAACAAATAGATCAGTATTTCAAACAGGCCTGAAGAAGGTTACACCAGGGAACAAGATAAATTCACCCCACAGTTTAATAAATAATCAATCAAACCATAACAACAACAAGTGGGTATTCAATACAGAAAATCCTTTAGCATTAAATTTTGCACTCCTGTGCTAGTAGAGGGACGATCACCTGTGTATCAATATTATTCTATACATTATTTGATTATTTAAATAATCATTTAAAATTATAACTTGGTTTTATTTTACCATAGATCTGTTATGGACACAACTCACCAGAGACTGACATGCGTGTACTAAAAACTGAGCTCCCATTATGACATCATCTGCTACTATGATTTAGGCAATTGGAGCTGAAAGCACATGTGGTTCCAAGCCCTTGTTACAGGAAAATAAGCATGGTTAGATTAATTTCAAGCGATGCTATTACTCTAATCTTTCCTGTCTTAAGGGCTCATTCTGCACTACTCTGACAAGCGGGGCTGGGAGAACACAAGAACAGTCATACTGGGTCAGATCAAAGGTCCATCAAGCCCAGTATCCTGTCCTCTGACAGTGGTCAACGGCAGGTACCCCAAAGGGAATGAACAGACAGGTTATCATCAAGTGATCCATGCCCTGTCACCCAAACCCAGCTTCTCACAAACAGAGGCTAGGGACACCATTCCTGCCCATCCTGGCTAATAGCCATTGATGGACCTATCTTCCATGAATCTATCTAGCTCCCTTTTGATAAGGTCTGCTGATGGTGGGATTTGCCATAGCCCTCAGGGGGAAATCCTGGCCCCACTGAAGTCAATAGGAGTTTTGTTATTGACTTCAGTGGTATCACAATTTCACCCTTGGTGTTGGCTTAACTCAGCTCCAGGGGAAGTCAACAGGAGTTTTAATCACTGAAAGAACTGTGCTTCCATGGAAGTCTATGTTGAAAATTCCACCCTGAGTGCCCTCAACAACCCTTTGATTCCCAATGGGAAGCGAGAATGCTCAGAACCTGACAAGACCCAGCTCTTAATCTGTCCCATTATTTTATACATAAGAACAGCAAGATTCAAGTAGGATACAAAGACTCAAAACCCTTTCTTAGGTTTTTTAGTTACAAGATAAACAACCTTGCATTCCCTAAATAGGTATTTTCATTTGTGAAAACAGCAGAAGGTATTCTCATTTATAAGTCTACACAGATAATGAAAATATTTCTGTTTTCTTACACAAACACAAGACCAATATGGTAGGAGTAAATATATTGAAATTATAAACAACTTTCTCACCTAGAGTACACTCCTTCAGCATGGTCTGGTTATGTCTGTATGGTCTAAGAAATATAATATTCTCTGGTGAAATCTACATTTTATTTTGTTTCTGTGTTTCACAGTTTTTTTCCCCACCACCTCTGGCACTTTTTAAAACAAATGATACAGCATTAATAGTCATCAGAATACAGCAGATGAAAATTAGTAAATGTGTATTGTCCCTGCATGCACCTCCCAGAGCCAGTACATCTGAAACAAATGCAATTAACTGTGCACAGTTTTGTTTCTAAGTACAGAAGAAGAGAGAGTTTGAGGAGGGGGAAAGGGTAGGTAATTCGGGATCTTAAACCCTGACAAATTATTAATTCAATGGGTGAACAGAATTGTGAGGGAAACAAAGGAAAGGCAAGGTATTTTAAAAGGACAAGGCTAAGCACAAAAGGGAAAAGAGAAGAGATCAGAAGCAACATTTAAGCCTAGAAAGGCTATTTGAATAAGCAGAGAAGTCCCCCCATATCTTGTTACATAGAAGATGGCTTCAGTAGGTAGCATGTGGTGGAGACTGAATTCTGACCTAAGGACCAGCACATCATCATCTGCTGCAAGTATAAACTGACTGACAAGAATACTGGATGCAGAGATTTGTGTTTCGTACACGAATCCAGCTTGTCAGAAGGTATTTGGAATAACTTGGGAAAAGCACCAATTACAGACAATAATTAAATGTTCTTACGTATTATCGTTTTATATACTGATGTCAATTACCTGACAGCTGTTATTTGGTATATGCATGGATCCAAAACGTGAAGTCATCACTTCCTTAATACCAAGGCCATCTGATGAGGGTTCAAGTCATCAGGGAAGCAGAAAAGCCCTACAAGAGTTCTCAGCAAAGAATCAAACCAGAATGTCAATTACCATGTCAAATTTTAGCTCGCTTGCAAATGAAATGTGTGATGCTGAAATTCTTTGGATAAGAATTAGAAACTGGACAAAACTAAAATCTCAGATGCACACAACTTCCTGACTTTCCTCCTCCCACATCAGTTAAAAAAGAGTTTCACTTAGCCTTAGATGCAACCAATCTCATTCAAAGCCAAAACATCTGGAGTGGGGAAGCACCGTTACTTGTGTGGCTTTGGACGGAGACAGATGAAATCCCAGCAAGGTCAGATGATTTCCTGGGATCCTGGCTTAATGAAGTCTGCTGTGATGACAGAAAGGGCCATGCTAATGGCAGCAGCATGAGAGGACAGCAGACTGAGAGCATTGGGCAGGAAAGCAGAAGGAAGGGTAAAGCCAGAGGATTCCCTTCATTCAAGGGACAGTGACCTAGCATTTATCTTATTTTAAAAAGTCCTTTTGTGGTAACTGAGCCAACAAATTTACCCTAATTGTAAGCTCAACTGTGAAAGCTCAGGAGTGAACGCTCCTAAGATGTCACAAAAACCTACAACAATAAATGTTGATGAGAAAAGGCACAAAAAGAGACAGAAACACTGAATTGGTCCAAACAAAAAGACTTAGTGATATAAATCAAGGACTTTATTACAGTCATGCCTGCTAAACAAGAACAGTGTGAGACAGGAAATCAATGAACCAAAATGAGTGTGTCAGAAAGTAGGCCTAATTGAAGAGGAAAAAGTCCCATTGCTCCCTTTTGGGGTTCTTAAAAAACTAAGACTTTGTGGAGGAAACAGACAGAGGCAACATGACACTGGCCATAGGTGCTGACTCCGTTGGTGCTCCGGGGCTGGAGTACCCATGGGGGAAAATTGGTGGGTACTCTACACCCACCGGCAGCCAAGCTCCCCGCCCCTCCACCCCAGCTCACTCTGCCTCTGCCTCCTCCTATGAGCGCGCCGCATCCCTGCTTCTCCTCCCAGCACTTGCTGCCGCAAAACAGCTGTTTTGTGGTGTAACAAGCTGTGGGAGGGAGGGGGGAGGAATGGGAACACAGCACGCTCAGGGGAGGAGGCGGGGAAGAGGTGGGGCCGGGGCAGGGATTTGGGGAAGGGGTTGGAATAGAGGTAGGGAGGGGGCGGAGACTTTGGAGAAGGGGTTGGAATAGGGGTGGGTTGGGGCGGGAGGGAGTGAGGCAGGGCAGGGGTGGGAGTGGGGGTGGGATCGAGCACCCAAGGCCAACAGCAGAAGTCGGCGCCTACGACACTGGCTGACTGAAAGAAGGGGAAGGTGTGAAAGAAGGGGAAGGCCATCTCAACTAACTTATTCTTTCTTCCCCCAGACAGGCAGTTCTTTCCCTCTGTAATACCATATAAGAGACTGTCAAACCATGGGGGGAGGTTGGAACTTTCTTCTTAAAACTCTCTCCAGCTGAAAGGGAAAAGGGGTGTTGTTACGATGAAAGCCATCTTTAATACCTTACATTTGAAATGCTTTAACTGTTCTCCCTTCTTTTCTGTATCTTTAATAAAAGGTTAAAGGATTTTTAATGATGTGTTTGCTATGGTATTAAGCAGGCTAAGGTCTCTGATACCAAACCTTGTTTAAAACAGTTTAACGCTGGATGGTTTCAGGGTCATGTTAACACCTTTGACTCTTTGAGCCCATATATTCCACCTAGTTAATACAACATTCCCCACCTTCACAGAGTATTTGCAACTGAGGCAGGAAATCCTCTTTATTAAGCCACTACATACCCCAATATGGACTACTACCACTTCACAGGGCTCTAAGATGAAGTGGGAATTAGCCATTTACACAGGGAATCTGCACTGAGCTAGAACCTCCTACACTAGCAAAAGAGAAATTGGGGGCAGCAGAAAGACATTTTTTTGTTTAAAGGGGTGACAGTACAAGAAGCAAAGCAGTGAAGCCAATTGTAAAAAGAAAGCTTTAGGAAGTGATCTACAAGTCCAGATTCTCAGCTTTTTATTTTCACTCATTTTTGCCCATTTTAACAACTCGTACCTTCCCTGAATTGTTTTCTTCATCAAGGTTTTGAATTGCAGCTACATGGATTTGAGCAGAAATCACTTGTTTCATTAGCAATCAGATAAACATCACTATTAAAAGCCTTCTCACAGAGCCTACATTCCCACACTATTTTCAGCCCCAAACATTTTTTCAGGAGGTGTTTGTGGCTGCTGCTACATGCATACAGGAGACCTGTAGCCAGCAAAAACAGGAAGTCACACAGGCTGTTATTTCCAGCAGGCCATGTGAACAGTATGTGCATTCCATTCAAAGCCCCTTTAAAGGAACTTTCCCAGTTTGTTTTACCCAGGTTTTCTATTTTAATGAAAAGATGCTTGGAAAACTAGTCCATATGTTGACTGGTTTTACTTCAAGGTCCAGTAGTGGGCAGCCTCCACCTCTTCACATACTGCATCGACTGCAGCATGCAAGTACCTTGGTGGTGGAGGAAATTCCAGTGGGGCAAGAATCACCTCTAGCAGGACAAGCTATGGTTTCTGAATGTTAGGTTTTACTAAAAGCCTTGCCATTGACATCACTGACAGTTACGGCCTGGCAAAGATCATCATCTACTGCGTTATCTGCTGTAAGGAAGGAATCAAAGTAGGGAGAGAAGAGAAGCTTCCAATGGGAATTAAAATACTTCAGGAGCATGACAGGCTGCCTCTCTAATGAGAAAACTCATTACCCACTGTGGTAGGAGAGGAAATGAAAGCAGTTGGGGGCACAGTTCCTTCTCTACCTCTGTACTGGAGGTCATATTGCATAAGGCAGCACACAGAGAATAGCAGTCACTGCGTTCTGGATCAAAAAATCCCAGTACTCAATTGGGCCCCAAGTCAGCAAGGTACTTACATGTTTAAAAGTTAGGCACATGCTTGAGTACTTTGCTGAGTTGGGGACTTGAAAAGCAGGAATCTACAGAAAAATTCTTGTAAAAGGAACAAGAACAAGCTGATGTACTGTACCCACATCCCCATACATGGTATCAGTAGGTGAACATGAACAATTCTTTAGAACTAACTATGCTTTTGTATTAGCCATTTTTTAACCTAAATATTTCCCAGTTTATTTTAAGTACTTATGGGTAATAGCAAAAAAACTCAAATATTGGTTTGCACATTTTTGTTTTATATTTTCCGATGCTTTTTTCCCTGCATCTGAAACCACAAAAACATCCCTTATAAAACAATTAAAATCACAAACAATTTTGCAAGGGGGGGAGGGAGGGAAAACAGAAGTACTCCAAAGCTAAACCAAACTGTTTGCTATGTTTCCACCTGGAAAAAATATTAAGTTGAGACCTTAAAAAATTGAGTTTAACAAAAATGCTCTCAGAGACTTAAATACAGGAACACCACCAAACAGTAATGAAAGCAGATACAGAATGGTTGATGCCAGAGTATCAAATTGTTTCTAAATACTATTTCTCATTTTGAAATGCCATGCTCAAAAGAGCAGTGCTAAGGAGAAAATGAAACATGTATTTTTAAAACCCATCTTGAATTAGAACTTCTAATCAGAGCTAGAATTCACACTGCATAGATGTGGATACAGGAAATCACTCTCCTACTTTCTAATATATTTGAGCCGTGGAGGTTGGGTGGGGTGGGTGTGGGGGTGTGTGTGTGTGTGAGTGTTTCACTTGCAGTGACTAAATCAAGGTCAGCACCAGCTGCTTCTCATTAAAAACTAAGATGATGAACCTAAAAGATGTGATTTCCAGGTCTTCTTAGACATAATATGAATTCAAAGTTGTTGAACTAAATGTGTCATTCAAAGGGGCCCTCCCACCCCTAATCCTGATTCTGCACTGATTTCAGAAGTCACAGTCGGATGCAATGAAAGTTGTGAGTGCTTAGCACCCTTGAAAACTCAAGCCATTTATTTGGTGCCTGGTGTTAGGCACCTGAGTTTGAAAGTTTTGGTCATAACCTGTCTCAGATTTACCCATTTGTAAAAAGGGGATAACACCTAGCGCTGTGCTCCCCTCTGTTTTAGACCATATGGGAGCAAAGCACTCTCCACCTCCACCACAAGAGGCAAGGCTGGCTCTAGGCACCAGCTTGGGGTGGCACTTTAAGGGTGTGGCACTCCAGCCCTTTTTTTTTTTTTCTCGCTTGGGGCGGCAAAAAACCTGGAGCCAGCCCTGACACGAGGGAATAGAGATAACATGGTATAGTCCCACCTTCCACAAAGCTCTCACAGCCCTCTGCACCTGGCTCCCAGCATTAGAGACAGTGGCTTATCAGAGGCAGTGCTGAGAAACAGCCACTCTCAGCAGCATGCTGTCCTTCCTGAGACCATTCTTAGCAGAAACATAGCCTAACATGGGTTTGATGGAACTTCCAATGCAGCGCTACACCTGCTTCCTCTGGGGAGTAGATCTCCCAAAAGCTACAGTTTCAGAGTTGGATATTTTGACATATTTCCTTCCTCCCATGATGTTTTCCAGAGGAAGATATGTACATACTTGGGGTGCATTTCATGGGGCTGACTATACACTTTCTCTATCTCACTGAAGTGATGTTGGATTAATGTTTATACAATGCTCTGACAATATAACATGCAGAGGATCATTAGTTTGAGGTTAGAAAGTTATTCCACCCTACAATACGCACAGAATAAAACAGGTGGGATTTTCAAAAGTGCCACTGTTCCCACTGAAGACTATGGAAGTGGGAGCAAAGTGAGACAGATGCAAAATGTTTTTGAAAATCTTGCCCCCTAATAGTCTTCACTCTTGGCTGAGATACTCTTTGCCCACCCAACTCCCAGGCCAAAACTCTGTTATGCATTTTATACTTGTTTAACCTGCATCCTCCCCCTGTTAAAAGCATGGCAGATTTTAAAAACCAAATGCAGATTCTAATTGTGAGATGTGTTTGTAAAACGTTTTGCTAGTTTATTAAAACTAGACATGGAAGGATTAGATTTTCATTGGTAAATGTCAGTAAATGACAATTTCATATAAATGAATGGAAAAATATTTCCGTCAATAATCAAAATTACTGCTTGAGAATTTATTAGTGATTTAAGGACATTTACTTTGTATATTTTGACATGTAACGTTGACAATTTGTGTTTTAATAGTTATACTGCAACTCAAAAAAATTAAAGCTTTATCTATTGTCATTAAAGAATTATCTGACCCCGCCCCATAATTTAAATGTTCACTCCTGTGGAAACTTATTAAAAAAAAAACTCTTACAAATAAAAAAAAAAGATATTTTCCATCAATATTATTAAAAAAAGTCTAATTCTGCCAAGTCTAATTAAAAGTGTTAAAAGCTGCAATGACAATGAACAAACAAACAAACTGTGCTCTATTGAGTATTTTATACCTTCTTTATTATTTTTAGAATGGTTTTACACACAATTAGAAAGCATTCGTTTTTAAATTGAACTTCTGCGTTAGTCTGAAGAGGCTATTTGGCACTGCCCCTTTAAAATTAACGTCAATGTTTTTATGCAGGTACTTCTACGATTTCAAAATAGTCATTAGGTAGAATCACATAGCCTTTTCCTGCCACTATGTCTTTTTCCTTCTGAAACTGAACAATCTCTCGCAGTTTTTCAATCTGTCTTTCCTGACGTCTGCATCGCTGCTGCGCTGTCTTGAGCTTCTTTCGTAGTTTTTCAACTTGTTCCTCGAGCTGCTGAATCCTCTTTCTTTGATGTACTGTATCCTCTACGGTATAGTTGTGATCACAGAAAACGGCAAGATTATTAGGGGTCTGGAGAGGAGGCATTAATAATCCAATACTTGGATCTACCAATCTTGCATCTATTTGAGACAAAGGAAAGGAAGGTTGCGGTGGGGCAGGTGGTAGCAGAGGAGGAGGGGGTGGTGGGGGTGGTGGTGCTGCAGACAGATCTTCGGGTTGCTCTGTAAATTCTTCAGTCTAAAACAGCAAGACAGAAAGTACATTTTAATCTGTTTTGTAAACAGCATTCTAATTGCCACATTGTAATCTGTATGCAACAGTTGCAGCACTCAGCTGACAATGCAGTACGCATTGCTGAAATTAGTAAATGCAGGTGATAAGCACCCCCCTTTTTAGCATTAATTCTGTTCATGAAGTTCGATGACCTACATTTTCAAAAGTGATTGGGATTTGGGGGAACCTCAGTTTTCAATGCTCCGTTTGAGCCACCTTAAAAGCTTTCAGAAATGCTGAGTACCCACCTTCTTAAAAGTCTCAAGCTGGACACCTAGAAATTGAGGCAACCAAAATCTCTAGTCACTTCTGAAGACTTTGTCAAAACACTTATAAAATTATAAACTGTCCAGTCTTTAACTCTGCCACATGGTTGAAGGGTTATCAGCGGCAAGAACACATTCACTCACTTTAATCTAGATACACTTAGTGTACTTATCTAGCCCAAGTCCCCTCAAAACAGGTAATGAACAGAGGGAAGACTTAAATCCTTTCTGCCCCAAATATATAGAGAGCATTCAGAATTGCATCTGTTTGGACTCATATGAAACAGTGCTCTTGAAACACACCAGTAAGCAAATCCAGTATCTAGCAAAAACAGCTAAGAACTTCTTGGTGAAAGATGCATTGAGCTAGAAGTTAATTTTGTAACTGTCTGCTTTGATGGTCTCAATGCATTTAATGGCATTAACAGTGTCAGAGACAGAACATCAAGGTTGGAAGGGACCTCAGGAGGTCATCTAGTCCAACCCTCTGCTCAAAGCAGGACAAATCCCCAGACAGATTTTTTCCCCAGATCCCTAAATGGCCCCCTCAAGGATTGAGCTCACAACCCTGGGTTTAGCAGGCCAATACTCAAACCATTGAGCCATCCCTCCCTCTCAGATACTTGCATAACATAACCTGTTGCCAAATCCTCAGAGCACAAGGTTTTAGGGGTACATTTATACTATATAAGCAGTGTAGAAGCTTCCTACATCGACAGAAGAGGTTTTGCTATCAATGTAGATAATCCACCCCTCCAAGAAGTAATAGCCACAAAGAATCCTTAGGTCAACCTAGCTCTGTCTACAATGAGGATCATACTTACCTAACAGGGTGCAAAATTTTTCACAGTCCTAAGCGATCAAGCTAGATCTAATATATAGGTGTAGAAGACCATGGAAATACAGCACTATCCAAGACATCCGAGCCAAGCAATTTAGTATCTGTTTTTAATTTACTGCCTAGACACTGCTCCAGATAGACTATGATACTAAGCAGAGTGTAACTGAAAAGTCAGTTTTGCTTCTGGTGTTGATTTAAAGTTTCTTGTAGGTGCCCATGTATAATCAATCAGTATACATTAGCACAACCTCAATCTGACAATCCCAGTTGTGTGCCACAGATAAAATAAACCTATGTTTTTTGTCACAATGCATCTTTTAGCCTCACACATGAAGATGTCAAGCATTTTGATCAAGTCAAACTTGTACTAGTCAACCGTAATTCTCAGAGCCCTCTTCGTGGGGAAGATTGTAAGGGAAAGAGGAAGGGAAAAGCTGTCTCTCAGTGAGCAATTCACCCTCCTTAGAGCACTTGGGACAGTTTGACAATTGCCAGACAACTAGACTTGCAGAAATTGGTATCCTCCAATTCTAGTCTCCCCTTTTTGGCTGATGGCACATGGCATCTTTCATAAAAGATCTCCCTCTCAGTATACGTGGCCTGCTCGCTTGGTAATCCATCACTGACATATTATGGGCGAATTCAAAGCATTTCTTATACCCAATGAAGTTTTTGTCCCAAAGATCCTACCAGGAAAAACGGCAACAGGTATTAAAATAAACAATATTACACAGCCTTTTACATCAAGATCATCAATCTGAACCCTGCTCTGAGAGTAATGGTTACCACCATCTATGGCCATTTAAAAACCTCTGCAAATGAGCTGGTAATATCACAACAGCTCCAAGTGAACAGCTGTGCACATCGCCAAATCCACCTCCACAACTGACACTAACAGGCATCCTTACTAACGGTACAAAAAGAGGGGGCAAGGAACAAATGAGCAGATAGAGAATTACACTCTGCTCCCTAGAAATGGTCCATCCACATGGGTTGAGGCACAGTGGCCAGATGCAGGAACCTGAACTGCCACTGATCCCGATATATATTTGTCCTGTGGCATGGGCAGCAACTTGGTTAGAATATTCTGCACCTCACCCTTTCTCTTGTGTCTAATTTGGCTCCCATCATACTAATCTTTTCTATCACGAAACACAATTAGAGAAGAAAGTATAAATAAAGTGTATTTACCTGAAAGTTGCTCATCTTTTCTTGCATGCACTGTGTCTGTCTTTCTTTCTTACCAGCTGCCTTCCATTTTCCACTTACATTCCCTCTTTATTACCAGGTTATTTTCTTGATTGGCCCACTCTCCTGTGTGCCACTCTTCCTGTGTGCCTCTCTTCCCATCTTTTTGCCCTCTGTCATCCCCCCATATCTCTCTTTGAGCCTTTTTTTGCTGTTCTTCTGCTATTCTCACCATCCTCTCTGTTCCCTTCTCAAAGGGGTGAGAGAAAAGAGACTTATTGGTGCATGTTTTATCTCCCTTACAGAAGCTAGGAATCCTCCAAATCACTCCTGTTCCGTGCATTCAGTGTGCCAAAGGGGAAGATTAACCCACTTTAGTCCCAAGGGTAGAGCCTGGGTATGTAACTTGGTGGTGCAATGAAGAAAAAACACACCTGCTCTGTCAGGAGGAGCTACATTTGATGTTTGGAGACAATAACACTGTGAATGTAACAGACAAGGTGTGTGAGGGGTGGGGAGTAGGAAATGCAGAGGTAATATTATGTATACTTCCATTACACTCCACTTTTGCTTGCACTTCATTTTACCTCTCTGCTAAAGCACAGGCCAGGGCGTGTAACACTCTTTTCTGAAAAGATAGAAGACATCAACCTCAGAGCTATGGGATCAAAAACCCTGAATGTAGGAATCAGGGCTGGCTCTACGGTTTTTGCTGCCCCAAGCAAAAGATTTTTTGGCTGCCCCCAACCCCAGCCCTGGGCTCTCACCCCTCCCATCAGTGCCCCCCCCACCCGCACCCGCTGCCGCCCCAGCCCTGGGCTCTCTCTTCCCACCTCCCCCAACCCGCACCCCCTGCCACCCCAGCCCTGGGCTCTCTCTTCCCACCCCTCAACCCGACCCGCACTCCCTACTGCCCCAGCCCTGGGCTCTCTCTTCCCTCCCCACACCCCCGCCACCCCAGCCCTGGGCTCTCTCTTCCCTCCCCACACGCCCGCCACCCCAGCCCTGGGCTCTCTCTTCCCACTCCTCAACCCGACCCGCACCCCCTACTGCCCCAGCCCTGGGCTCTCTCTTCCCTCCCCACACCCCCGCCGCCCCAGCCCTGGGCTCTCTCTTCCCTCCCCACACCCCCGCCGCCCCAGCCCTGGGCTCTCTCTTCCCTCCCCACACCCCCGCCGCCCCAGCCCTGGGCTCTCTCTTCCCTCCCCACACCCCCGCCGCCCCAGCCCTGGGCTCTCTCTTCCCTCCCCACACCCGCACCCCCGTCACCCCAGCCCTGCACTCTCTCTTCCCCCGCTCCCGACCCGGCCAGTACCAGAGCTTCTGGGGGAGTGTACAGAACAGTTAGAGGGATCCATCTCTGTCTTTTCCTCCCAGCTTCTGGCAATTTGAGGGTTAGGGTCATCCCAAGCATGGGGTTGCATCCCCAGCCATCTTGGCTAGTTCTTTTTCAACCCAGTTATACTTTTGGCCATCACAACATCCCATGGCGATGAGTTCCACAGGTTAATTATGTGTCGTGTGGAAAGAATATTTCCTCCTGTTTGTATTAAACCTGCTACCTACTAATTTAATCGAGTAACCCCTGGTTTTTGTATTGTGGGAAAGAGTAAATAAAACCTCTCTATTCATTTTTCCACGCCATTCATGATTATACAGACCTGTCACATCACCCCTTAGTCATCTCTTTTCTAAACTGAATAGCCTTAATCTTTTTAGTACCTCCTTGTATGTAAGCTGTTCCATACCCTTGATCATTTTTGTTGCCCTTCTCTGAACCTTTTTCATTCCACTATATCCTTTTTGAGATGGGGAAACCAAAACTGGACACAGAATTCAAGGTGCAGATACACCAGGAATTTATATAGTGGCATCATATCTTCTGTCTTATTTTCTATCCCCTTCCAAATAGTTACTAACATACTGTTACCCTTCTTGACTGCTGCTGCACGTTGAGCTATCCAAGGTGATTCCAAGATCTCTTTCTCCAGTGCTAACAGCTCAATTAGATATTTCATTATATATGTGTAGATGGAATTATTTTTCTAGTGTGCATTACTTTGCACTTATCAGTGTTGAATTTCATCTGCCAGTTTGTCGTTCAGTTTTGTGAGATCTCTTTGTAACTCTGCAGTCAGCTCTGGACTTAGCTATTTTGAATAAATATGTAGCAATTGCTGCCATTTCACTGTTCACTCCATTTTCCAGATCATTAATGAATATGTTGAACAGGACAGCTCCTTGAGAGAACCTCTCACCATTGTGAAAATGGACCATTTATCCCTACCCTTTATTTCTTATCTTTGAACCAGTTATTGATCCATAAGAGTCTTGTTATTCCAGGACTATCTTGTTTCCTTAAGAGCCTTTCATGAGGGACCTCATCAAAGACTTTCTGAAAATCTAAGTACTTTACATCACCCTCAAACAACTCTAATATATTGGTGAAGCATAACTTCCCTTTACAAAAGCCATATTGACTGTTCCCCAACAAAACATGTTTATCTTTGCACCTGATAATTCTGTTCTTTACTATATTTTCTACCAATTTGCCTGTTACTGAAGTTAGGCTCACCAGCCTATAATTGCCAGGATTGTCTCTGGAATGTGTTTTAAAAATTGGTGTTATATTAGCTATCCTCCGGTCATCTGGTACAGAGGCTTGTTTCAACAATCAGTTACATACTATAGTTAGGAGTTCTGCAATTTTGTATTTGAATTCCTTCAGAACTTTTGGGTGAATGCCATCTGGTCCTGGTGACGTATTACAATTTATCAATTTGTTCTAAAATTCTGTTGATGCATCGATGTGGGACAGTACTTCAGATCTGTCATCCAAAAAGGATACCTATTGAGAGTTAGCTCCCCCACATCTTGGTTTCTTTACATACATTTCAGTGTAAGTCTGCAACAGAACACACACTCTTGTACACTTTAACACATATACACACTGCCTTCACATCTTCTCATTTTTTAATATGGCTTCAAAATATGCCTGTGTCCCCTGGATTCTCCAGAGCGTGAGAAGGGAAGCCTCTCTCAGTTCCCTTCAAACCACATGAGAATCTCCTAAGCAAAAACAGCAGTTCAAAGATTTTTGCAGTCAGCAGCTAATTCTAGTCCCTGAGCTAATAGCTGACTGCTTAATTGGTATCTATGTAGTGTTGTTGTAGCCACATTGGTCCCAAGATATTAGAGAGACAAGGTGGGTGTGGTAGTATCTTTTATTGGAGCTACTTCAGTTGATGAAAGAGACTAGCTTTTGAGATTACACGGAGCTCTTCTTCAGGTCTGGGAAATGTACTCAGTCCGTCACAGCTGAATACAAGGTGGAACAGATCGTTTAGCATAAGTATTAACACATACACCTCTACCCCAATATAACGCTGTCCTCGGGAGCCAAAAGATCTTACCGCGTTATAGGTGAAACTGCATTATATCGAACTTGCCAGAGTGCGCAGCCCCGCCCAGAGCACTACTTTACCGCGTTATATCGGGTCACGTTATATCAGGGTAGAGGTGTATTTTCAAGGGAACATTAAGGATGAGGACTGAGAGGTCAGATATAAAGTGATCGCTTTGTGAAAAAAGTGTTACAGGTGATATGGTGTTTTTGTCATGTATCAGTTTTCTGTGTGGGTTCATTCAAGCGTGTACTGATTGTCTCATTTCACCCACATAGTTGTTATTGGGACATTTAGAGCACTGGAGACAGGCTACTTCACCTTAAATGGTCTCTTGAAATATAGGTTAACTACTTATGCTAAACTATCTATTCCACCTTGAAAACTTGTCTCTCTCACCAACTGCTGGTCCAATAAAAGATATTACCTCACCCACCTTGACTCACTGATTTCCAGCAAGATAAGGAACCTATACCTGTATCCAAAGTGAGACAAGTCTTGGAACACAGCCTTCACGTCAGAAGCATCTCTTTGGCCCTGCATCGATCAGCTGATGACTCCAATTCACATATTTATAACCCTTTCCCGAGTGCCAACTGGCTCAGCTCTCAGGTGGTGATTGTGTGGAACCACAAGATGGCTTGCTCTTAATGGAACCTTTCCATAAAGCTTCACAAAAACAGCAGAGCATTTCTAGTTGTTACCATACCTCTCTTCTACATGTCTCGGGACCCTTCTAAGTTCTCCTGCTCTCTGCACATGTGCAGAAATAAACTATCAGACTTAAATCCATATCTCCTTAACACTGCTTCTCTCCCTTCTTTGCATTTTAAAATATATATATATACTTATACTGCAGTATTTGACTATGTATACATAAATTAAAGTATGTATTATAAGAAAGAGTTTTCGTGTTTACCTTTACCTTCTCACTGGGTTCAGTGTAACAAAATATTGTGGGCACAGCATTTTCTTTCAGTAGCTTGTTGTTGCACTCCCTTTTAAAGCAATCTGGAGTAAAGTGTTCTGAACAAATGCTGCTATACTTCGTTGGTTTGAAGTTTTTCCTTTTAACAGCAGCTTCCCATTTTTTGCAGAGATCAGGTCTCGTGAGAGGAAACCTGCAAATGAAATGGACCTTCAGCTCCATTTCAAGGTTTTCTAAAAAAAGCAATAGCACTGTAGACATACATAAGACACTTAAGACAAGATATTGGCATAGCATCTAGAAATACTAGTCATGGATCAGGACCCCCCAGTGTTAGCTGCTGTATAACCAAGGAACAAAAAGCCCCCGATACTGTTACATTCAGCACCACTGCTTAGAGCCTGATTTTGCAAGCTGATAAACACAGCCATCCCCTTGCTGGGCATAAGGGCGCAATGGAGAGGCACAAGGGATCACCTTCATGGATCAGCTGACAGGCCAGAGCCCAGGGGCAGGTTTTCACGTTATTCAGGGGAACTGAAAGAGCCAGGCCACCCAAAGAACAAGTGGCAATGAGGATTTCAATACATAGCGCAAGGCCTCAAACAAGCATGTTCACAGGACACCTGCGAAGTGTGAAGAAACCTCAGGCTCCTTTGCATGCTCTCCTACAACGCTCAAACCAAGCAGCGCATATGCATGGAGCCAGATCCAGTGACAGGCGGGCTGGCGCAGCCCCTCATTTGCTCAGTGTTTACATCCCCCTGCAGGCTAGGGCCGTGCCACGCCAGACAACGTTGCTGCCAGCTCCGGGCACTGAACAGGCATGTGACCCAGGGTGCCAGGGCAGGTTCGTCCCATTCTCCAGGAGGGATGGGGCAGACTCTCACCAGCTGTCTGTACAGCGCCGGGCACACCGGGGCCCCACCTCAGAAACCCCTCCCCCACGCGAGAGGAGCAAGGGGGACAAGCCCCACTTGGGCAGGCCTCCCCCTGGGTGAGCGCGCGCCACAGCAGCCGGGGCGCTCGCGCTCTGGGCTCCTCGCCAATGACAGTTACTCCCCGCGCCCCCAGCGCGCACCCCGGGCATGGCTCCTCCCCCGGCCGTGGCGCGCTCCCGCCCCGCGCAAGCGCGCTCCTGCCCCGTCCTCACTTGTGGAAGGAGATAGGCTTCTCTTTGTCGTATCGGTTCCGGCAGCGGTAGGCGGAGCAGGACTGCACCATTCTCCCCCGCCGGCGGCCGCCTGCTCCGCTCCGGCACCCACAGAAGAGGAGCGCAAGGACCCAGCTAACTCAGTCACTGCCCGGCCCCCATCCCCTGCTCTGTTAGCCCCTAGGAGCAGAAAAGGGACACGGCCTCTCCCGACTTCAAGATGGCGCTGCCAGCTTCAGCTCAACTCTCGCGATAACAGCATGTCTCTCTCCTCTATTGGCCGTTCCCCTACGCGTGGGTGGAGTCTTCCGATCAGCCCACCAATAGGCGCAGAGACTCCGAGCGCGGCGCGGGCCCAATCTCCCCGCCCCCTCCCTGTTCTTTGCCCTTGCTCCGCCCTCTTTGCTCGCACATCTGGACAGGAGCCCAGCAGTACCTCTCTGCACGCGCTCCAGCTTGAGGCCCGCAGCCTGATTCATTTGCTGATAGGGTGGCCAGACCTCAAGTGTGAGAAATCAGGACATGGTGGGGGATACTAGGAGCCTATATAAGAAAAAGACCCAAAAATGAGGACTGTCCATATAAAATGGGGACATCTGGTCACCTGTTTGCTGAGTCCCACTCTCCTGCCTTTGGTCAGCAATTCTGTCCCCTCTAGCTGCTAATGGCTGCTCCCCTGGGTGAAGTGGCAAACGTCAGGCAGGTCAGGGCTCCTTCCCTCTTGGAGCTGCTTCCTGCCTCCTAGCTTCTCTCCCACTTGCTGTTTTTCGGGACAAAACAGTGAGAGGGAAGCAGCAGCAGCATAGGCCACTGCCAGAGCGGAGAGCCGCCTGGAAGTGTAACTAAGGCTTGTGTCTGCATTGTAGGGTGACCAGATAGCAAGTGTGAAAAATCGGGACAAGGGGTGGGGGGTAATAGGAGTCCATATTATAAAAAGCTCCAAATATTGGAACTTTCCCTATGAAAGCGAGACATCTAGTCACCCTACTACACTTCCACTTTCAGCATTAAAACTTTAGTCGTTAAGGGGTGTGAAAATTCACACACCCGAGCGACAAAAGTTTTAGCGCTGAAAAGCACCAGTATAGACAGCGCTTGATAAAACTAGCACCACTCATTTGGGGTGAGGGAGGTATCACTGGGAGAGCTCTTCCCCAGCAATAAAGCATGTCTACACTGCCCACATCACAGCACGGCTGTGGCCGCACTGTAACATAGGCAGTGTAGACATACCCTAAGCCAGGTGGATAGGGAGAAGCTGAACAGGCCAGCATCCTGTAGAGGCCCTGGAGGAAAAGGAGCTTGGTTTGGAGGTGCAGGGACAGAAGCACTGAAATGTGCCAGGAAGTCAGCTGAGTAGATGAAATGTGATGGGGAGCAGAGACGGAGGAATTCCTTGGCGGGGCGGATGACTAGTGGATAATAGGGGCAGAGGGCCTGAGGTTCATTCATTCAGCAAGCTGAAGATGACAAGCACTGAGTCGCTCAAAAGGAGCTATCATCAGCCTGGTCAGGGCCATATTAATACCCCTGACCCAAGGAATTTTAAATAGAGATTTTAAAAAATTGTAAATCCCCCCATTCTGTTAATCTATGATACAGTGCTCTTACAGCTCAAAAATACAATACATAATTTCCCCCCTACAACCTTGAACCCATTTAGCATTTTCTACTATTTTGTTGTTGTGATGCTCTGTACCTCGAGGGGAACACCCTACACCCCCATCTTCATCTTTATAAAATTATTGTGTGGTATCCAATGCAGTTTGTCACGTTGGGTGTCTTCAGAAGGCTCATGATGCACTGGGCATGGCTGTTATAATGATGTTATAGTAATTGTCACAGTAATGTTATAGGTTATAATTTCATGTATATAGTTATGAGACTGAAAATGTGTCCTCATGGCTTAAAGCAAGCCCATGCAAATACTCTCCAAGAAGAGAGAGGCAGTTTACATCTCATCAGGGCATGGATGGGACAAACCCAGCGCAGCCTCACAGGAACATGAACACTGGCTTAGGCAGCAACAAAATAATCTGTTAGACCATCGAGGGAGTCACCCCCTTCCTTTGGGCAGTTTCGGACTGTGATGAGGTAATGCTCACCTGACTCTGAGGAGGGGGGCAAAGCCAAGAGGGAAGAAAGAACATGATAAAAGGGAGAGAGGTTTGCCATACTCTCTCTCTTCAGCTTACATCTACAGACACCACCACCAAGCAACTGAAACGCTGATCAAAGGGGAGAGCCTGACTGAAAAGTAACCAGCCAGCCTGTTACTTTTGCATCTAAGTTTGTAAGGAAATTGAGAGTGTTAAGATCAGCGTAGAATGCATTTTGCTTTTATTTCATTTGACCAAATCTGACTTGTTATGTTTAGACTTATAATCTCTTAAAATCTACCTTTATAGTTAATACATCTGTTTGTTTATTCTACCTGAAGCAGTGTGTTTGGTTTGAAGCATGTCAGAGGCTCCCCTTGGTATAACAAACCTGGTATATATCAATTTCATTGTTAAATTGACAAACATATATAAGCTTTCAGTGTCCAGCAGGCATAACCGGACACTGCAAGACGGAGGTTCCTAGGGTTGCGTCTGGGACCAGCGATATTGGCTAGTGTCATTCACTTGCAAGTAGTTGGGAGCAACTTACATGCCAGAGGCTGTGCGTGAACAGCCCAGGAGTCGGGGTTCTCACAACAGAGCAGGGTAAGTCTGGCTCCCAGAGTCAAGGATTGGAGAGACCTAGCAGATCACCAGTTCAGACAACACCAGAGGGAAACGTCACAGTTGTACCCAGTGTATAGTAGATAAAGAATTCATGAGTCAGTTGTATACAGGGTAGACATTGACTAAGGCAAGGTATTCTGCAAAGCCCTAGCCCAGAGGTTTTCAAACTGTGGTCTGCGAGATCCATTCAAGAGGTCCACTGATAGTTCCCTCTAAGGCAGGGGTCGGCAACCTTTCAGAAGCGGTGTGCCAAGTCTTCATGTATTCACTCTAATTTAAGGTTTCGCGTGCCAGTAATACATTTTAACGTTTTCAGAAGATCTCTTTCTATAAGTCTATAATACTAAACTATTGTATGTAAAGAAGGTTTTTAAAATGTTTAAGAAGCTTCATTTAAAATTAATTTAAAATGCAGAGCCCCTCAGACTAGTGGCCAGGACCTGGGCAGTGTGAGTGCCACTGAAAATCAGTGCCATAGGTTGCCTACACCTGCTCTAAGGAAATGGTTTTAAAACTTTTTTTTTAGGGCCCAGTTGAAGAAAATTGTTGATGCCCACAATCCAACAGAGCTGGGGATGAGAGGCTTGGGGTGTAGGAGGGGCTCAGGGCTGGGGCAGAGGGTTGGGGTGCAGGGTGAGGGCTGTGGGGTGGGGCCAGGAATGAGGGGTTCAGGGAGGGGGAGGGGGCTGTGGGCTGGGGCATGGGATTGGGGTGCAGAATGGGGTCAGGGCTCGGCTGGGGGGGCTAAGAATCAGGTTCAGGGTGTGGAAGAGGGCTCTGGGCTGGGGCAGGGGTACAGGAGGGGGGCTGGGCTCGGGGATGCAGGCTCGAAATGGGGATGCATGGCACTCAGCCACAGGCACTGCCCCCCCCCAGTTCCCATTCACCAGGAACCAGCCAATGGGAATGTGGAGCCAGTGCTCAGGGTGGGCCAGTGCATGGAGCCCTATGGCCCCCCCGACCTGCTGCTACCCTCTTCCGGGTCACAGCACGGTATCAGGACAGGTAAGCAGTAGGCTACCTTAGCCAGGCAGCACTGCCGATGGGATTTTTAACAGCTCAGTCAGCGGTGCTGGCCAGAGCTACCGTGACTCAGTACTGGGTCGCGACCCATGGTTTGAAAACCACCGTTCTAAGGCGCACCCCTGGGCGGCCGCACATGAGAGATTGAAGGGCCACCCACCTATTAGTGGAGCCATGCAGGACCTGGAGAGAGATGCATATGTAAGAGGAAGTGGTGGCCTTTAGGGGGAATAAGGGGCAGGTGGGAGGAGGCAGTGTGGTGAAAAGAGGGAATGGGGGGAATTTGGGATGTGCAGGGCTGCAGTAGCCAGAGAAAAAGGCAACTTTCCCCAGCTCCAGGGCTGTGGTTGCTGGGGAGAGACCCCCCCCCCCCCCGTCCTTCCCAGCCCAAGCTCAGTGGCTACCATCCCAGGGGAGACCCAGAGGACCCCCCCACCTTCCCAGCCCCAGTTCAGGGACTGCCGCGGCCGGGGAGAGAGGAGACATCCATCTCATTAGCAAGGTAAGACTACTGATATTAAAAATATGAATTATGTGCTTGTATTTGTAGAACAAAATACTTTAATTTATATATGTATTGCTTTTATCCAAAGCACTTTACAATACTTAGCTAACAGTACAAACAACATTTGGAAAGCTCATTAAGTGATCCACTGAGACCCTCAGCAATTGAGAAAAAGTTTGAGAACCACTGCCCTAGCCTATGTTACTGTACACCGAATACTAGGGGAGGGCAGCTTCACAGCACTGCCTCGTTCACCGCACACTTTGCAAGATGCTCTTTACAAGGTCATTAGAAAACGGTAAGAATATTCTGCTGTGTTATCTGAGACACAATAAACCAGGCAATTAAAGATGGTGTCAGAAGGCAGGCTAATGAGGCACAGTTAGGGTCGCAGGTGGAACTTTCAATTCGGTATTTCCTGATTTTTCACTGCTTAATTAGGCAACCTGCGCATTCCCTTTGCAGACTTCCAGGCAGAAAGTATGCTAAGAGAGTCAGCTTACTGGGTGATGATTTCATCCCTTGTCCTCCCCCCTAAACGCTGCACTGTATACAATCCCCTCCGCTGCGTTACTGGGTCAGTCTGTTCCCCGTGCCTCTCCCTAGCAGTCTAGAGGGATGCAAACAGGTCAAGCTACAGACTAGGTCGGGAAGCTGTGCGTTACGGCCAGTGGGAGAGCTCGAGGAGCAGCACAAGCCCCTGCTTCTGTGTGCAAGGAAGGAGATGAAGAGCGATCGTTAATAATCACCCCCCCCTCCCCACACACACGCCCACAGCGCCCACCAAGGGGCAGCGCGCTGCCAACCCCCCTTTCCCAGCTGGCAGAACTGATCAGCCCGCAGCAAGGGAGCGTGTGTGGGCGGATGTGTGGGCAGCTGCCAGCGCGGAGCTGTGTGCGCTCCCATGCCCAGGCGGGAGGGAGAGAGCCGCGGCCGCCGGAGGGGCGGAGAGAGCGGGCGCGAAGGCGGCGCTGCTGCTGGGAGGGGGTTTGACATCAGTTCCCCTGTAGGAGTTTCAGTAAATGCCACAAGCCGAAGGCGCGGAGCCCTGGGCGGCGGAGGAGGCTGCAGCTGCCCCCGGTGGGAGCCGACCCGCCTGCCAGGGGTGAGGCCGCCCCCGCCCCCCATCGCGGACACCGCGCCGAGCAGAGCCTGGGCGCCCCGGGCGCAGGCAGCCCACCTCCCTGCCGTGCATGCGGCTCTGGATCTCCTTCCCCTGGGTGCCGGGCTGAGGCGGGCGGGGGCCCCCCGACCTCCCAGGCGAGCGACCAGTCCCCGCGGGGGGTCCCCTTGCGCCCGCTCCGGCCGGAGGCGGGGCGGCCCCCCTGGCCGGCCGGGAGGGCAGGATGAGCGGCGGCCGCAGCGGCCGGGCGGCGGTGAAGATGGAGGCCCCGTTCTACCCCGAGGAGGGGCTGGAGCTGCTGCCCGACTTCGTGCCGCTCCCCGGCTTCGGCAGCGGTCCCGGGGCAGGGGTGGAGGCGGCGGGGCACAAACTGCTGCTCGGGGCCGGTAAGAAGCGGGAGATGGCGGCGGGGGCGGCCGCCTCCCCCTCGGCGCTGCCGGGGTCCTACACACTGCGGCCGCCCGGCGGCACCCGGAGCGGCGCAGCGCTCAGGCTCATCCCCGCCGCGGCGCCCCCGGGCTCGGCAGCGGGGGGAGGAGCCGGCGGCAGGGGCGGCCCGGAGGCGGCTCTGTTGGCGGCCGGGTCCCCTGCGGAGCTGCCGCTGCTGAAGCTGCCGCCCGCGGCGGACCTGGAGCAGCTGCTGATCCAAGGCAGCCCCGGCCTGGGCCCCGCCAGCCCCTGCCCCGCCGCCGCCCCGCCCCCCGCGGCCGGGCCCTTCCTCTACCGCCAGCAGGTGACGCAGGAGCAGGAGGGATTCGCCGACGGCTTCGTCAAGGCCCTGGCCGACCTGCACAAGCAGAACCAGCTGCTGGGGGCGCCGCTGTCCCCGGGGCCCTGCCGGCCCGCCGCCGACCCGCCCGCCGTCTACACCAACCTCGGCAGCTTCAACCCGGCCGGGCCGCTGAGCCCCGCGGGCAGCGCCTACTCCGCCGGCCCGCCGGGCCTGCCCTTCCCCGCTCCCGCCCCCGCCCCGCCGGCGCTGGGCAGCGGCCGCCTCCCCGCTCCCGGCGCCGCCAGGGCCCTGGAGGAGCCGCAGACTGTGCCCGAGGCGCCTCCGCCGGGCGAGGCGGGCAGCAGCGCCCCGACGCCGCCCTCGCTGTCGCCGCTGGACGCGGAGAGCCAGGAGCGGCTAAAGGCCGAGCGGAAGCGGCTGCGGAACCGCATCGCGGCCTCCAAGTGCCGGCGGCGGAAGCTGGAGCGGATCGCGCGGCTGGAGGAGAAGGTGAAGGCGCTGAAGGGGCAGAACGCCGAGCTGGCCGCCACCGCCAGCCTCCTGCGGGCCCAGGTCACCCAGCTGCAGGGCCGCGTCCGCAGCCACCTCTCCAGCGGCTGCCACATCAGCGCCGCGGGCGCGCCCGCCCCGCCGCCGCCGCCGCCAGAGGGCGCCGCCGAGCCCGCCGCGCCAGAGACCGGCGCCTGCTGAAGCCGCCGGCCGGAGTGGGACGGAGACTGCCCGGGAGACGGGGGCTCGGCCCAGCCCCGCGCAATCGTCGCTGGCCGGAGACTGAAAGCGGAGCCGGGGACTGGAGCGGCCCCGAAAACACGTGCGAGTCTCGCGTGCTCCCCTGCCGGGGAGGAGCCAGCGGCCACCGGCCCCAAGCGCTGCCGCGGCGGGGAATGAAAGATCGTCGAGTTTCCAGAGTCGTCTTCAAATATTCCGGAGCCGGTTGGGGATTTGATTGGGGGGGTAGCACTAGAGCATTGCAGGGAAAGATAGGGATTCAAAGCTTGAGATTAGTGACCAATAGAGGATTTTAAGTACCTAGATTTATTTATTGATGCCTGGAAAAGAAGCAAAGTACAGAAGTCGGGTAGTAAATGGCGTGTAAGGTATATTTATGTGGCACTGAGTACAAAAGATTTTTATATTGGGTATTTTAAAGCTGACTTCAGGAGAAATTCCTACACTTCAAAATGAAGGGTGTTTGGGGGTTGTTTGTCAAAGTTCCAGTGAAGAGCTTGACAGATCTGTAAAGAGTTCAGAACTAAAATAACCTGTTTACAGAAAGTCAACTGTATTTCCCTGCAAAAGGCGTAATTCCTAATACACCTTAATATAGTGTGTAGTGATGGTTCAATATGTTTATTCAGAGCTTGAAAAGAAGCTAAAATTTATACATTTTTTTTAAAACTGTGTGTGTATAAAACAAAGTGTGGCTATGGTATTGGTTGGTATTGAGAGGAATTTTTTAAAAAGATTGTTTTGCTGCAGAGTAGCTTTTGACTTGCAGCTGGCAGTTAAGACATGCAAGTAAAGCACTTGAATGGGTCTGGTTTTAAAATCTAGCCTTAGCTGATAGAGATTCTGCCAGGTGACAGGTTAGAATGAAGCATATTTAATTACAGATTCAACTATAAGAAAATACTCTTATAGATCATAAGCTCCATATTATTTCTTGTGCTAGTGCAAACTTGGAGCATTGGTAATATGTATTTATTTATTGAAACTTTGAAACTTTTTGGATGTCACCTAAACTTTATTTTTATAGCAAACACATACTAGTGGAAGAAATTAATTTGGCAGAAGAGTGTCATTTATGCCTTTTCTTTCACTGTGCACATTCCAGTTCTGCTTGCTCTTTATGGGGTATAGTAGCAATTCAATGCTACCCAGAAAAGGGCTCAGATTGTTTTTTAGCTCTAACAGTTATTATGGTAACTCCATTATATTATGTTTGAATAAATCATAAAAACATAATGGAGAACTAGATTTATTTTTTCAGAAGAAATATGTAAATAATATTTTCTTGTTCTATTTTATTCTAGAGACATTTTTCTAGTTGTTTAGGGAGGGGAAGAGTCAAAAGTCAGAATGTGAGATGAGTTTCTGGGTGGAAGAGTCTGTTGTGATTTATTTATTTTTGCCTAGATTTTACTAATAAGGGATAGAAAAGGAACGGTTTTCTCTGCTTAGACTTAATCCTTGCTTTTTGGGATTCTCTGGATAAATAGCAAAAACCGTGTTATCAGCAGATTTTGCTTTTTTACTACCCTTTGATATGCATGTTTTGAGCACTTCTGCAAATCAAGGTTTATTCAGTCTTGTGGCTTGGTGCAATTACATTTTCACTTTCAGCATGAACTCTAAAGGTTCACTCAACAAGAAACCCTGTCTTCGCTTTGGCCCCAATCCTGGATCTGCCCGTACTGCAAACCACTGAAGTCAATGGAGCTCAGCATGAGCAGATCCAGTTCCAGGATGGGGCCCAGCATAGTCTTTGAAAATATCTTAATTAATATAGTTTGTTTTATAAGCATGATCAATTAAACGAATTCCGTAACTGTTTTTATATCATCCATGTCCTCTTCTGAAAGCTACTTAAGCTATGTTTTCAAATCCATGAAGGGGAATTGATATGCGTACAATGTTTTTTACTTGTGAGCGGGTTAATTTAAAATAGCATAGCTGTAAATGTAAACTGTGTGAGACTTCCCCTTGTCAGGCCTGGGACACACTTAGCACAGATGACTTCAATGAGTAGTGGAGATGCAAACCACGTTAATCATTTAAAAACTGAGTAAAGTTGTAGCATAGCCAGAGCCAAAATGAATGATTTCAACGATAGCCTAAAACTCCCTTCTTCTGTCATAAGAATTGTGTATTAGAAATACTAGCGAACAAATGCAATGCCACTTAATTCTTACGAAGTAAATACAACGTAAAGATCTTTTGCTAAGCGTTCAGTTTCACCACACTAATAGAATTCAACCAGTAATAATGTGCCAAATCTGGCAAATGTGTTTAAAAATGAACCAGTGCTTAGTACATGGAAAAACTGTGCATGTATTTGCAAAGGTGATGGTGTGGAAGTAGAGAATTAATTAATTTTTCACACTTAAACACAAGCTTTATATAATGAAAGAAGGAGGTAATCCTACTTAGTAAACAAACGTGCATTGAGTGCTCTGCACTAGCAATGTTCCTACTTCAGTAATGGAAAATATACTAAGTATTTTGATGATACAGCACAGTGGTCAACTCCTGTAGTTTCAAATGGAAGTGGGGGAGGTGGGTGAAGACCTTCTAGCAGTACCCGAGGAAAAGGTTGAAAAATACCTGACACTGCAATCTGAGTGAGGGGGGGAGGGATGGCTCAGTGGTTTGAGCATTGGCCTGCTAAACCCAGGGTTGGGAGTTCAGTCCTTAAGGGGGCCACTTAAGGATCTGGGGCAAAAATCAGTACTTGGTCCTGCTAGTGAAGGCAGAGGACTGGACTCAATGACCTTTCAAGGTCCCTTTCAGTTCTAGGAGATAGGTATCTCTCCAATTATTATTAACCTAGTCCATTTGCTCCTCAGAAGTATTTAAAGATACAGCTTTAAATAAAGGCACTGTCTATCATTTCCAATAGGGATACTTAACCAATATCTAGAGAAGGGGATGAGTTCCACAAAGAGAAATCACAACCTTGCTTCCAAAATGGTGGCAGAATTATAATATGGGACCAGTGAAGAGCACCCTTCAGCGTAGCACTACGAGGGCTACAAAACATCACTTGGTTTCTCCAGTGATACCTCCGCAATTTGTGGAGCTACATGGCACGTTATTCTCACCAAAGCCTTACCAACCTCATCTTGAATATCTGCAGTGTTGGTTTTATGACTACCTCCGTAAGTCTGTTCTTCTACCATTCTTTTTAGCTTGTAATATTGAGCCTAAGCTTTCTTTGCTTCAGTCCATTGTTGCTTGTCGGACCAGCTTTTAAAATGTTATAATACCCTAGTTATTTCCCCAAGCGTTCTTCTTAGATTATATATAGCTTCTTCAGTCTTTCATGTTGTCTGATCCTTGTATCATTTTGGTTGCTTTTTGTATTGTTCCTGAATTTTCAGAACCAATAAAGTATCAGAGGGGTACCAGTGTTAGTCTGGTTCTGTAAAAGCAGCAGAGGGTCCTGTGGCACTTTACAGACTAACAAACGTTTTGGAGCATGAGCTCTTGTGGGTGAATACCCACTTCGTCGGACGAAGTGGGTATTCACCCACAAGAGCTCATGCTCCAAAACGTCTGTTAGTCTGTAAAGTGCCACAGGACCCTCTGCTGCTTTTACAGAACCAATAAAGTGCACAACAGATGCACCAAGTATGGTCTCATTAGGCCATTTTAGACCCTAATGACCCTAATTTTAATATCTGGTAAAATTTTCAAAACCACTTAAGTGACTTGGGTGCTTACATCCTGTTTTCAAAAGTGACAGGCACTTAGAAGCCTAATTCTCTTTAAAAGTCAGTACAATATTGACTTTTAATGAGACTTTAGCACTTTGAAAATGTTACCTATCCTCCTAGACTTATATTTGATCTCTTCTCACTCATTCCGGATACAGACTGTTCAAGCAAAAGATTCTCATATCTGCAATTTATCATCACTACCAGTCAGTCTTGCACTGTTTTCCAGACAGGTCCAATCTCTCGTGGTCGCTCTACCTGTGTGTTACTATTTTGTGTTTCTCATTAGTAAATTTGATTGCAGATGAAACCTTCCTTTAGATCTAGAATATAAAAATATTACTCTGCACTAAAAAGCATTGGTCCATGGTATTTAATTAGTACTTATGTTTGAAATGTCTTTGTGTCTAGGTGCTACAGGAAGGTGGTGGTGGTTCACTAGATGACATTTATTCTTCTGATTTAGTGTTAAACCCAACATCCCATGGATGGTGGGAGAAGTACTTGTTAGAAATTCCTATTCAATCCTCCTTTCCTCAGGCAGGGGGTGGGAGCTATGGGCAACTGATCTACTGCCCATGCTGACTTGGAGTATGGAAAACCTGTTCCGCTGCTAGCAATTTGTGGTTCCATTCCTAGAAGAGCTGTTTAAATCACTCCTTGCTCAGACTGTGTAGTGACATCACCCAGTTTCATCAGCTGACCTGACTCATCAGCATGGTTGTTACAGGATTCCTGTAATGGGTTTTCCCCCTCTGCTTCTGGATATAAACTGCGTCACGCTCAGATGTGGAATCCAAACACCATTGGTATTCTAATAAATGTGTTTTGTTCTAGTTCTGTTTCCCCTGTTCTTTAGTTAAAAAGGAAATGAGTGAAAAGACTAACTGAATTGTGATGTTGGTAAATAGGTAGGTGGCACTCTTCTCTCTTAGTTCAGTACTGCACTAATGTCACAGTGCATTGTTGGGATGCGCTGTTCTGTTGGAGGTCCTATCTGCCAGAAGACACATAAAGACAATGTTCTGAGTGGTACTTAAAATTTAGGTGGCATAGGTATAGTGCTCATAGTTAGGCCAACCAAACCTCTGGTGTAGATGCAACTAGGCTAATGGAAGAATCCTTCTGTCAGCCTAGCTTCTGTCACTCAGGGAGGTAGAGTTCGGACCTAGAGCACCAGGAAAAACCCCTTTCAGTGCTGTAGGCTCCATCCACACTATGGGTTATGCCAGCATAGCTTCAGGGCCATAACTATGCTGCACTGTGGTCCCTCTTGTGTAGTTATGGCCTATGTCAGTGAAGATCTCATGGCACTTTCCCCAGAGTATGGGGTGTCTTGTTAAGACACAGGTGTTGAATTACAGCTTGACCAATTACATTCTGCATACCTAAAATTCCTGCTCCATTTTCAATGATACAGACTATCCTGTCATATACCAACATTCACTAGAGACGAGCAATCTACAGCAGCTCTCATTTCACCTCCATGGTGGCTGCATTTCAGTGTTTGGGTGGAGTAGTCTCTAAATATCGCTTTTATATCTTGGATTAAATGATCCTGTCTCATTGTAAAATGCTGTTTGAATAGGTCCCAATATTAAACCTTGAATTATCCCATATGATATGATTGTCAACATAGCAATCTTGCTATGAACGGCTACTTCTCTTGTCTGGCAATCAATTTCTAATCTATGGTATGGGATTTTTAACTAATGGTATTTATTCAGTTATCCTATATGATTATTCTAGGCGTTGATATTCAAATATACATTACATCTCCTTTATGTCCTAATCATTAGTCACACAGCAGATGGTAGTTGGATTGCCATGACATAACTAAATTTTATAAACTGATTCCTGCCTGAATGTATTCCTTGTATGGATGCCTGCCTAATAAGCCAACAGTTTCTTGGTTTTTCCCTCATATTCTTAATGTTAAATGACAAATTAACTTTTTCTTGAAGGTTATTTTCAGAGTTCTTGAAACTTCCTCTGTTGTTTCATCAGTGCGTTTTGTCAGGGCCTCCAGACTTATATGTATTGATTGGGCGGGGGAGAGGCAGGGGCGGCTCTAGGTATTTTGCTGCCCCAAGTACGGCAGGCAGGCTGCCTTCGGCGGCTTGCCTGTGGGAGGTCCCCAGTCCTGCGGATTCGGCAGCAGCCTGCGGGAGCTCCGCCGAAGCCGCGGGACCAGCGGACCCTCCGCAAGCATGCTGCCAAAAGCAACCTGCTTGCTGACCTTGCGGCGACCAGCAGAGCGCCCCCTGCGGCTTGCCGCCCCAAGCATGCGCTTGGCGCGCTGGTTCCCGGAGCCGCCTCGGGGAGGAGGGGAAGTATCACAAAAAATAATTACATAATACCTTTTCATCATTGTTTACACCTCCAACTACTGTCTCTAGCAATTTCAGTGTTTCCTTCACGGGATTTTTTTATTTCCTTCCTCTTACCCCTTTTTCATTGATGTGAAGTACACATTGGACAAATACTCAATTTGTGCACTAGCATTGCCATTTTCCCAAGTATTTTTATTTGGTTAAATAGTGATGTGACCAAGAACAAAATCACCTGGCTATTACTCTCCTCTTTGGTGCTCAGATTATGTTTGTCATCAGCGTTGAGCACAGTGACTTGATAGGCTATTCAAATATACAGAATGGCAAGCAGCCTCCTTTTCAAAAACATGTAGGAAGATGAGCAAGGGAAAGTGAAATCTTGACTGGGCAGCTGTCAGTGTGTGAAGATAATCCTGCAGATGCTGATTGCAAAGCCCCAATCTCTTGCTGCAATGCAGCCTTGGGTACAGTAAGTCCTAACTGTGGTATTAATTACATGACAACTACTCCTGTGATTCACTGAAGAAACTTCTTGAGTTGAATTAAATCTTCTCGAAACTACAGTATTTCAGCAAACTTTGTTCCAATTGCCTCTTCAAAGAAGATTGTCAACAAAGTCAGTTTATGGAGAGTCTCAATGCTCTGGGTGAGAAAGGGTGAGAAATGTTGCATTTAATATGGAAACCATATTCTATTGTGGAGGGTGACGTGTGTGAAACTGCTAAGCAATCTTGTGCCACTCCTGTGTTTTCTATCATGCCATGCATCCCTTTGTGAAGTGACTTGCAACCTCTTCATGTTGTTAGACTTATCAGACATAAAGAACAGAGAGATGTTGGCTCAGAGCAGGAACATAATTTACTTTTGCACTGTGGGATCTTCGATGACAAGTGCTGGTAATACAGGTTTCAGAAAACAGGAGGAAGAAAGAGCGTGAAAAAGATCCTGTGTAGCGTGTACTAATGGGACAAACATCCAAATAGCTTTAACTGAAATTTTACGGTTTGGACTGTCTTCCAAAACAACTTGTTTAGCCACTGGCTCCTGTTTGACATTATGGCTACTGGCTAGACGCTCTTTCTTAATTGCTTCTAAAGTTCATTGCATACAGAAAAGAGGCCTAAGATGGATCTCCACTTATATGTTGAAACAACTCATACAAACAGGGCATGCATGTCAAGGAATCAAAATCCCCAATGGCTTTACAGTGGGCTAGTGCTAATGAGAAGTGGTACACTTGAATCACTCGAAGCAAGCCAAGCTGGCATCTATGTTTTGTTATTATCTATGGCCTTTGAAAATGGACCTATACTTAAGTCAGTGATTCTCAACTGGTATACACAGAGGTCTTCCAGGGCCTCCATAAACTCATCTAGATCAGTTTCTCAACCTGGGGGTTGTGAGACAGGTTTAGAATGGTCGCAAGTGCAGGGCCTGCATTGGGAGTAGCAAGCAGGGCAATTGCTAACCCCCCAGGGGGTCCTGTGAAGCTACAATACGTGCTTAACCCCCAGGCACTGAGGCTTGGACTTCAGCTAAGGCTTGCAAGTGAAAAACAGGCACAAATATCACACTACAATGTAAATCCAATATGTATATTCCAATCAATTTTATTATATGATAAAAATGAGAAAGTCAGCAATTTGTCAGTAGCTGTGACACTTTTGTAGTTTTAGGTCTGATTTTGTACCAAGTAGTTTTTAAGTGAGGTGAATTTTTGGGGGGAGGGGGGGGACACAAGACAAATCAGACTCTTGAAAGGGGTACAGTAGTCGGGAAAGGTTGAGAACCACTGCACCAAGTTGTTGACAAAAGCATAAGTATTACTAATGCAGAAATACTGGATTTTGTCTCTTTGAGGTTCCAGCCATAACTAATTCTAAAGTCAGGTCATTTCTTGTGCCAGACGTGCGTTTAAGTATTATCACTTTAGCTCAGATATCATCATGAATGCCAGAGTAGCCAATAAATCAAAGCTTTGCTGAACAAATTTGATTAAACCATGCAAATATCTATGAATTCAAAGCAAGAACTAAATACTTCCCTTTATCTAATCTACCCATCCAGGAATACAAAATTAAAGGAGCTGCAGTTTCTTCAACTGTAATGAACGTGACAGCAAAGTATGTAACAGAACTGTACATTCCATATTCCAGCAATCAAATAGTAGGGTGGAACCCTGCATAATTATGCTAAATCTTGTTGTGATGCAAGGTCACTTTCAGAAGTTCTGCCAAACAGCATTTCTACCAAGAGACAGTTCAGAACTGATGATGCAGAGAACGTGCTTATTTTATAATACCATTTATCACTGATACATTTTAAGCATTACAGGTCATGGCTGCAAACTGAATGGAAGGTCACCGTAAATAGTAGCTGCTCTGAATTAGCATTGAAATTATTGCCTCACAGTGTTTTGCTTTTTTAAGTACAATGAAAAAAATCCATATTCACAGCATGCGTGGTTGTGAATTCAGTTGAACAGCTATTTCTGTCAGGTACTAATACTGCATGTTACACCTGTAAAGTAGCTAATAAAATAACCTAATTAGTACATACGCTTCTGGAGAAATCATAATGGTTGCTATAGATATGCTTTGGCATGGTTCACTCTGTGGCTCTGATAAAAAACAGTCTGTAAAAGATTGAGAATTTTACACAGCCAGCCTGCCTATGCAAAATGGATTGTTAACTGTTTGCGCTGTCTGATACCTGGCTGAATGGCTGTTTGTCAGATCTCTAAAGCTGAACAAACAATAACTGTAGTATTTTAAGATTTTGTCTCTTTAGAGTTCTTGATTATCTTGCTCATCCTTCCCTAATTTGAGTGTATTTAAGTTAATGAAGATTTTTTTATATATAATATATAAGCTTCTCAATACAACTGTGAGGTAGGCACTGGCTTTCAAATGAAGAAAGCTGGAAGATGCTAAATGCCAGATTTTTTTCAATAGAGCTCATGTCAGCACCAAAATGGAGTGGCCCAATTTTTCAGATATTCAGCAACCAGCAGTTGAGACTTTGCAGAACTATGTGGAATTCCTGCCCCGTCTTCCCCCTACCCCCAAATCACCTTTAGCCTTGAGGCCCAGCATGGGCAATATCCAGTCTGGAAACGGGTAATTTTTATATACATCAAAATAGTATGACTGTAAAGTCCACTTATCTTGCAACACTGTAGAGCTAGAAATAGAAGTTTACCTGTGGTAAGAGGAGATTCCCTAATGGGGAACACAGCACTCCTGTCTGACCTGTGAAAGCCAGAGATATTGAACCTTAAGCTTGGGGCTTTTAGGTACAAAGTAGATTTCATGGCTATTACTAAGCCCTGTAGAGTTAGTCTAAGGAGCCTGGTTTCCCAGGTAAAAGGATATGAAAGTCCTAGTTTAAAAAACCACTCCCTTTTTCGGTAGCAGAGAATATATAGAACATATGATGGTGTGGTATGTAGTAAATACTTACTGGCACGTAGTTGGGATAGCCTACTTAATTCAAACAAGTAATAGCTCAGAATCATGCTGATCACTAGGGCACTCTGGGCAGAAAGAACTAAAACAGAGGTTCTGGATTCTCACTGTGCCACATTTTCTGTTTAATATCCATCACAAGAAGACTCTCTAAAATGGTGGGTAGGTAATGACTCTGGTAGGGTTATTTAACACTACCAGAGTCATTACCTACCCAGCATTCTAGAGCCAATGTCATGAAATCTCATGACCACAAGCAGACAGGACTTCTGTCTTACATACACTCTGTAAGATTGCAGCTGTACAGTGCCCTCAAACACTCCTGGGGCATTAGATTGTTACTAACTCAGATCATTTTGTGCTAGTTCCTGAATCATTACTACTTCTACAGCACCCAGGATACTTTCTGGGCTCCCAAAACTTGACCTGGCCCAGCTTCTGAGACGGCAACAGAAGCCTATATGCAATATGGTGCCATTTGTCCTCGCAGGTTGAGAAAATATAATGCAACCATTTTTTAAAATCACTTTGGGGAAGGAAGTCTGTAAAACAATAGCCTTGAAATCTTTTTGACCAGTTTTGTAGTCTTTCCACAGATACATTTGACAATCACATTTAGTAAAAGTTTTCTATATTGAATACAAACGTTCTACAAATATTTAGTCAAGACTAGATTGTGCTACTCATTTAAATGTTTCCCAAACTTGTTCTCTGGAAATTCTGCCCCTCCCAGCCTTGTGACTGGTAACTTCACAATCTTTTTAGCTATAGCCATGGTAACCACACAAATGTGCTCAAGTAAGGTCCCTGAGTTTTGAATATGACCCAGATGATGCAGAGCTTTGATCTGTAGAAATCTGCAGTAAGGACAAACTCCAAAAGGCAGCTACTTCCCTGACTTTTAAAAAAAAAAAAAAAAAAAAAAAAAAAAGCAAATCTCTAGTTCAGTGGTTCTTAAGCAGGGGTCCAGGGCCCCCTAGGGGGCCTCGAACAGGTTTCAGGTGAGTCTCCAAGCAGGGCCAGCGTTAGACTCGCTGGGGCCCAGGGCAGAAAGCCGAAGCCCAGGTCTCTGAGCCCCGCCACCCAGGGCTGAAGCTGAAGCCTGAGCAGTGTAGCTTATGGGGGGGCCCTGTGGCATGGGGCCCCAGGCAGTTGCCCTGATTGCTACCCCCTAATGCCGGCCCTGGCTTTTATATGCAGAAAACCAGTTGTGGCACAGGTGGGCCATGGAGTTCTTATAGCATGTGGGAGGAGGCCTCAGAAAGAGAGAGATTGAGAGCCCCTGCTCTAGTTGAAGGTTGACTCTAGAAGGAAACAAGTTTTTGCTGGTCCCTTGGGTGTTGCCTTGTATTTAAAAGATGACAGGTATTTGGCTCATTAATCCCGCCCATTGAAAAATCAGCTCTGGGGAACAGTGCTACTTAGTTGCAAATACTGTGTATTATGAAGACATGTTTAGGGTAGTTCTGGCATATGAACAACCAGTTTCAAAGTACTAAGTACTGTATTTACACTGGAATAGCTTTACCACTCTCACATTTTTGAACTACTTTGGTGGGGGGGCGGATAACTTAGTGTTGTTTTTTTGTTTTGTTTTTTTTTAAGATGCCAGTGTAGGGTTAGTGAAGTTACTGGCTTTCATGTGCTGTTTAAAAGTGAGCTAGTTTGCAGAGTGTGACATGAGAGATGAAATGTAAGGGCACTATTCAGCTGAAATTCTGTGCCTCCCATCACACCTTGTATTCCGAATGCACAGTTGACTCAATTGAGAAACAGGCCCACCAGCTTTGAGGCCAAAAAGGGAGGGGAGAAATAATTCCATACCAGGCAGTCGTAGGGCTGTGTGGGGTTGCGGAGCTTATGTGACTGAGCATTTTGCTCAGTTATAGCTGCATGGGAACTCTCTGTGTTGGGTCTGAGCATTTCCACAGCTCCAGCTTTCTGAATTACGACAACTGTGAGCTTGTAGTAACTCTCCATACAGGCTCAGCAGGGGAGTGACAAAGTTCGTTGGAGTGGGAACTCTCCCACCTCTGCAGGTATTTTGGGCTGTGATGGGGAGCAGGGGGAGGAAGGAATCGGCTGCTTCTCCTGGACAAACTCTGTTTTTGGAGGTGTTCATCCAAGGTTGGTTGGTGTGCACTCTCTGAAATTTCTTCCTGGGCTGACAAAGCTTCCTGTGTTAGAATGTGGTGTCCTGCTGTCATCCCAAGAGTCATTACTACTGCTGCTGTGCTGGGTGGAGTCTGTGTCTCTATACAGAAGGGAACAGGTTTGGGCAGGCACAGACCAACCACACTAATGTATAATGCCAGTTTCTTCAGGGGGAGAGGCGGTACTTTGGGTGTGTGTGTGTGTGGCTGCCTATGCCTTGTAGAATGGCCCAGCTGCTACAGAAATGATGGGAGGCTGGATAGAGTCCTGAAATTCTCACCTATAGTTGTCATCATTCTTAGTTCTCATTAAGTTTATTACATTTCTTTATAATATGGAAAAAAATCTATTCTTAGCCTCAGACTTTTCAACATGGAGCTCTGTTAGCCACCACTTGAGTTCTATGGGTCCTAGTCTCCATTCCAAGGAGCAGTATCGCTTTACCTGCAAGCAGAGGGGATCAAAGGGCTCTCTCAAAAGGGAGAGGTAACTGCTGTCATTCTCTCTTCCCTCCCCCCTAGCCACTTGCAGCCCCACCACCACAATGTTGCTCAAAAGAGGAATTGTGTACAAAAATCAGTCATTTAGAAACTAGAATCCCATGTTATATTCCTCCAGGGGTTTCAGACGTAACTAGAATGACCAGGCATTCAAGACCTAACATAAAGAAGAGTAGCAAGTAAACCTAAGTAGCTCATCCCAGATTCCACTTTGCTGCTGCAAAAATGGTGATAGATTTTATCCCAATTATTCTAAATTGTGTTTTTTGTCCCTACTTGCCTCATTAACTTAACAGGTTGAGAAGAAGCAACCCTTCCTGAACCTCCCCAGCAGGAGGGATTTTGAAATTTGAGCAGGTACTTTTTGGAGTTGGTTGAATGAGAAATTTGGGATTTATCCCTACAAACAGAGCCTGCTCACATTGTAAAAACGAATTTGCTTGGATTCAGTATTACTTCAGGGTTTCTGTTTCTAGTGGAGTTTTGGAATTGTGTGTGTGTGTAAATTTCCGTTCTGGCTAGTGTATCGTACTCAGACAGAGCTAACTGATTAATTCTGTTGCTTCCTGACTCCAAATTCTCTATTTTTGTCAGAACTGCCTTTCCAAGATAATTTTCGACAGATTGGCTTTCAGACATGGTAACATTCTATACTTAAACTGGAGACTACAGGGCTTAATACAAATGCAGCTGTGGATTATGTCTATTGGATTTTTTTTTACATTGCTATTACAGATTGTAATATTAGAATCAAAATAATTAGTCCAAAGTGGAAAATATTGGTTGATAACTTGCACTTGATTAAATGTAAAACAGTTGATCTTCATTTAGTGGTGTGTAGGAGATACTGTATCTTTTTTAATTGACTTGAGTGGAAAATCCATGTTTACAAGTATACTCCTGGTTCCTACCAATTAATGGTAGCCAATTTAAAAAAACAACAAAAACTGGAGGTTAAAACATACTTCAATCTGCTTTCTTGGCATAGTGGTCTCACTCCTGCAGCCACTGATGGCACTGGGGGTCTTGTTAGGGACTCAAACAGGAGCAAGATTGGATTCTAAGTCTTTGTTTTACATGCTTAAGAGAGAAAGGCGACTTGCCTTGTGCTCTGTTTTGTGCTCCTGTGTGTCGTATATAATTTAGAAACACACTGATCAGTTTGCAATACTAGCACCTCTATGGGGATTGCAGTTTGTTTGGGTTTTTTTTCATGGAGAGTTAGACATTTTGGAATGTATAACATTCATCCCTGTGCTGGAATTGTTTACATGCAAAGAGATTACGTGTTTCATTTTTGTAATCTACAATGTGCAATTTTGTACATGCGTTTTAAACTAAAAGAAGAGTTTATAAGAAAGATACGGTCTCTACTGGACTTGGCCATGAGTATTATTGCTTTGATATAAATATCTGAAAAAATAAAATTTCTTTATATTCATCTTTGTGTTTTTTTGAAAATTCAGAAACTTAAACAAGTTAAATTGTTTAGCTAAACACATTTGGCATTGCCTAGATAGTCTGTATTCCTAACACAAAAGCCTAGCTTGAACTCTTGTATTAAATAAGTTGTACTCCTGCTTGGTACTTGCTAGTTGTTCCTTCTTCCAGTGCTAGCCACTTCCTTTGTTCTTCGTCTCTTAGCAGTCCACGTTAGTGATGATTGGGAAAAGTCACTTGTAAAAACATTGTGGAATTCCGTCTCTCTGAATAACTTCCCACTGACCACTCAGTTCACAACCCAAAATGTAATAAGTCTTCTGAAAAAGCTCTAGCCCTTACTTAACTTTGATTGTTCTGTCTCTTACCACTAGCTTGGAATCTGAACAAGTTTTTGTGAATCAGTCTCAGACTAGGACTGACAATAGCTGACTGGAATCTAGCTCGCTATTAAGGTTCATATTGTCTCCGCGCTAACTAGTAAAAACTTGTTTTGTCACAGGCTAGTCTGACCTGGAGATGACCATGGAGCAGATCTGTTGAATAAAGCACTTTTTTTCCCTCCATAGTCACTCTGACCATAATTAAATTTTAATATTGGGCCGTATGTAATAGTTTAGAAGTGTCCTATTGCACAGTACATTTGCCAAATAGGAGAGCTGGGCACAACCGTTTTCCCACCCTCTGAAAATCTGAGAAATTCCCATTGCGCATTGAGGTGAAAGATACAAACCAACACATCCTGGGCTTGCTAATAACCCCGGGGTTAGAACTCTCGCCTGGGATGCGGGGAATCTTTGTTCAAGTCCCTGCTCTGCCGTATTTGAAAGAGGGCCTTGAAGCTGAAGTTTCCCAGTCCCAGAATGGGCTCTATCCACCAGGCTTGACTAATTCAGGGGGATTTTTCTCTGTCTGGTTTTGAACAGAAATTCCACCTTGGACGAGAAAACTTCCTATGAAAAGTTTGTTTTGTTTCAGCTAATCTGCATTTTCTGATAAAACAGTTTTGAAAAATTCCCAGCCAGCTCTGCCAAGTAGTGACCAGCTGTGGCACAACTGACCGGCGTCACTCAGCCATTGCTTCGGTTGTTTGCGTACTAGCTGTAAGCAGTTGGAGAGAACCCAGTGCTTGCTCTCTAGAAGAAAGCTGTTCAATGAAGACAGACAGATGTCCCACTTAGAGAACGTCTTTCGTAACCAACCTCACCCTACTGCCAGGCTCCCCCTGGAATTAAGATGGTAGGAGAATAATAAAACGTCAAAGCCATTAAGAATGCTAATAACATGCCTTTAAGGCAAATATAGATGCCTCATGTATTGGGGCTTTCGGCTCTCAGGTCCCTGGAGGATTCCCAAGAAACATTCACACATGCGTGTAACTGAACGGGGGTCTTCAGTAGGTCTGTCAGAGAAAGTGTAAATACTCTCCACACACTGATTTCTCACGTGTGTATATAAGCTTTAAGAACTATTCAACATCAAAGTTGCAAAGTTGAGCACTCTAAAGGTAGAAAATGCCACAATTAAGGTTTAGTGTAGCCTTAATTCAGCCCTCTTGTGCATCTGTATTATGATAGTCTTTAATTACATGATCAAACATTTTCCCCCTCTACTGGACCCTCTGCATTGCCAATGGGCAAGCTTTATTGTGGGATTTCCTAAACTGAGTGCTTGACTTTGCAACCTTCAGTTCATTTGAGAGAGGGTGTAAAACAAAATGAAGGAACAAACATTCCATCATAGAGAACCATGTTGATCCTCTAAGGTGGATGATGAGCAGGGTTCAGATCTTTAGAGAGAATCATAGAATATCAGGGTTGGATGGGACCTCAGGAGGTCATCCAGCCCAACCCCCTGCTCAGAGCAGGACCAATTCCCAACTAAATCCTCCCAGCCAGGCAGGGCTGCCCGGGGCTGGGGGGAGGGCAAATGGGGCAATTTGCCCTGGGCCCCACGGTAGTCTGGGTCTTTGGCAGCATTTTGGTGGCGGGGGGCCCTTCAGTGCTGCTGAAGACACAGAGCGACTGAAGGGCCTCCCGCTGCCAAAATACCACTGAAGACCCAGACTGCTGCCAGGTGAGTACAAGTGCCACAGCTCCCCCACTTTGCCCCAGGCCCCTGAATCCTCTGGGAAGCCCTGCAGCCAGGGCTTTGTCAGCACGCATGTTTACCACTTAAGATTGCTATCAATTACACGGTTACCTTCTCTTTGAACCTGCGAGGGGGGAGGGGAGAGAGCTTTAAAACCCACTGGCAAAGTATATTAGTTGACAGCAGAGGAATGCAGACACAGTACTCCCAGCTTCAATTCCAGGCTCGGGAGGGAAGTGGTTAGTCCCCTGCCCCTAGCCTGTTTGTCCCCCCTCTTGACATCAGCTCCTGTTCCCTTCCCCTTCTGCTGCCCCTCACCCTCTGGTAGCTGTAGACCCCCTCTTTCCCCTCCTTCTCCAAAACACGCACCGTTCCCTGCTTTGCATTCCAGTGTGGCTGCAGCTTCCTCACTGCCTCGACACCAGCAGACAGCCTCCTTGCTCTCAGGTTTGGTGCCCAGCACCATAGCATCCCCTAGGTGGCCAGGAGCAATAATTGCATTGAAAGCCCTTCTCTGTTCAGTGATGGAGCATGCTCAGCACCCATGGAGTCCAGAGAATTTAGCTTCAGAACAAGTCTATTGAACATGGGTGGTTTGAGGGGCTTTTTTGGAAGCTTATAACAGTCAAATTTGGGCAAGTTTTCACATGGATGCCAAAAGGCACGTCCCTAACACCAGAAGTTCCTGCTCTAAAGCACGAGGGCCCAAGAGCTACTCAACTAAGCAGTTATAAGAATTAATGGGCAAAATATTTCCCTAATCTTGTTTCTAAAAGCAGCTCAACCATTTTAGCTACAACTTTATCCAGAAATTCAGCCTCAAGGGGACACCTGCCATGGGAACTTTTTGCTCAAATGGTTAAAGTTTTGCAAAGTTATAAGCAACTGAAAACAATGTCTAATTCAAAATGTTGGGCAACCTTACCTATAGGTGTTGCTACCAGTTCCACCTATAATGGGTGAGCATACATATAGTTGTAACCCTTCTGCCCCTCTGAGTTGGCAGCAACAAGGGCCAGGTTCAGTATCCAGGGGTTCCGTTTCAATAACTCAATGCAAAACCAGCTCGAGCCCTCACCCAGTGACCTGGGACAATTATGTCCCTGCCCCCCGGGTGCCTCTAGGAGGCAATACTTCCCCTCTCGCAAGCACAGAATCTTAATGTAGCAAAATCCTTTTAATAAAGGAGGGAAACAATGCAGCATTACGTTGGGGAAACACCACAAACAGGATTATAACACAAACCATGAGCAAAAGAACCACCTCCAAGTAAGTTTGGCAATGTCCTTTTCCCCTCAGGATCTTAAGTCCAAATCACCCCAAAGTCCAACACTATCCTTGGTCAGTGCCTCCTCAGAGTTCAAAAGTTTATCTGCAGTCTTACCCCACAGCCTGGGTTGAATTGGGGGGGGGCACACAGGGTGTTAAGGGGCACCTTACGTGGACTGAGGCCGACTGCCCCCATCTCTCAATGGAGTTCTGCTGCAGCCTTCACCACGAACAGCTCTGCTCCACCAGCCACTCTACTCCTCCAGCCATCCCTGCAAACTGCTCTGCTCTGCTCCACTCACTGTTCCGTGGGCCGCTCCAACCATCCCACAAGCTGCTCCGCTCTGCCAGCTGCCCCAACCGTCCTGCAAACTGCACTGTTTGCCACTTAGCAATATATCTTCAGGCTCCCACACTCATTAACACAGCACTCAATGACCTCAGCTCAGTAATTTTAGCTCTTTTAGTGATTTCAGCTTGTAGTAGAGAAGCCCCAGTGCTGGTGCACTATTGGACCAAAGTGAATTCAGCTCAGCAGTATCTAGCTAGACTCCTAATGAAATCAAAATTAGCTCTGCTCTTCAACAGTGGAGAGAGGGAAAATGCAATTGGTGTTCCAAGCCTTCAAAAGGGGCCCATATCATCAAGTACACATATCTGTCCCCAATCTCTCTCAATTCACGGGGTTTTGGAACCCATGTCCCTTGTCTAGCGAGTGCTATCTAGTTGATGGTGAGACCCTCTGTCATAAAACAGTCTCATAGTCCTTCATTAACATAATCAGAGTAACAACACTTTATTCCTCCTACCCCAATAAGTGACCATTCTTGGCTGCCGTGGGCTCATGCTAGGTGGAGTGGGTGTGCCTATGCAAACAAGATCAGCCCCCTAAGTTCTTTTCCACACTTGCCATAATTCACCACCAGATGTCAGGGTAGAGCTTATCCTGACTCTGCTTACATAGGTGTACTATACAGTTACCATTAAAGGTCATTAGAAGGCATTTAGTTGAGAAGGGTAATTATCTTCTGGGCAAACTAAGGTTTATCATCTACATATGTCGCTTTAGGTTTGTCAGATTCTTTCTGCCAACTTCCTTATGTTTACTTTTGAGGGTTGACTACCTGTCCCAACAGATGTCAAATGGGTCTTGTTGCGCTCCTTCAGAATCTCTTCCAACCCCCAAGGCTCATTCATGTCATTGGTCACACAGGTTCTGCATCAGGTATCTTCCTGGAAGGGTGACAGCCCGTATGTTCTTCTTGGCCTAATCCCTATCAGTTCACATCACATCTCATTCCCACCCTGAACTGGAGATTGTTTCCTAAAGGACAGACATTTCCCCAGCTGCAGCCTCTTTAAAAATGCCTCTCTTTCCCTCAGCATGAGTCAACCACATGTAACCCTTCTGCCCCTCTGAGTTGGCAGCAACAAGGGCCGGGTTCAGTATCCAGGGGTTGCGTTTCAATAACACAATGCAAAACCAGCTCGAGCCCCCACCCAGTGACCTGGGACAATTACATACCCCCCCCCGGGGCGCCTCTAGGAGGCAATACTTCCCCACTCACAAGCACGGAGTCTGAGTATAGCAAAATCCTTTTAATAAGGAGGGAAACAATGCGGCATCAAGTTGGAGAAACACCACAAATAGGATTATAACACAAACCATAAGCAAAAACCCACCTTCAAGTATGTTTGGGAATGTTCTTTCCCCCTTAGGGTCTTAAGTCCAATCACCCCAAAGTCCATCAACCCGAAAGTCTCTGGTCAGTGCCACCCCAGAGTTCAAAAGTTTATCTGCAGAGTTTTACCCCCTCAGCTTGGGTGGAAAGGGGGGGGCACACACAGGGTGTTAAGGGGTAAAACTGCTCCACCTCTCCATGGAGTTCTGCTGCAGCCTTCACCACGACCAGCTCCACTCCACCAGCCCACCCGTGAGCCGCTCCAGCCATCCCCACAAACCACTCTACCCCACTCACTGTTCCGTGGGCTGCTCCAACATGCTGCAAACTGCTCTGCTCTGCCAATCACTGAGCAATAGATCTTCAGGCTCCCCCACTAGTTAACACAGCACTCAGTGATTTCAGCTCAGTAAGCTTAGCTCTTTTAGTGATTTCAGCTCGTAGTAGGGGAGCCCCAGTGCTGGTGCACCATTGGCCCAACATGAATTCAGCTCAGCAGCCTCTAGATGGACTCCTAATAGAACCAAAATTAGCTCTGCTCTTCAACAGTGGAGAGAGGAGGCTGTGCAACTGGTGTTCTGAGCCCTCAAACAGGAGCCCATACAATCAAGAATACACACCCTAGTCCCCAACTTCTGTCATTTCACTAGCTTTTGGAACCCATATCCCTTGTCTAGCAAGTGCTACTTAATTGATGTTGAGACATCTCTGTCATAAAGCAGTCTCATAGTTCCTCATTCACATAATCAGGGTGACAACACTTTATTCCTCCTGTCCCAATAACAAAGAAATTGGGGATACCAGAGCTGTCAAAATAACCATCCCAGGCTGCCGTGGGCTATGATAGGTGGGGTGGGTGTGCCAATGCAAATACCTGAAATTCCTTTCCACATTCCCCATAATTCACCACCAGATGTCAGGGTAGAGCTCATCCTAACTCTGCTTACACACATATTACCAAGCTGAGACTTCTCCCTTACCTGTGCTCCTGGTGGATTCCCAAGTTCTGGGCCACTACTTTGAGAAATAGTACTGGCTGCTAGCACTCATTTGTAAAACAAGGTCGACAGCTCTTGTCCGAGAGTAGCATTTCACTAGCTTGCAACATGAGGCTAGTGCTTAGCTTGCTTAGGTACATTTCATAGAGCTGTTGCTTTCTCTGCCGGTAGGGAAGAGAGGATGGTGAAAGGAATTCTCTAGCCCCCCGACCCCACCCCCCCCAGCAGCTCGATACTATTCCCACTATGTGAACAGATCTGTCTTATGCTCAGGGAGTGTTGGGTGAGAGCCTTCTCACAGGTTAGCTGGGGAGGAGATGGCCATTGTGGAATGGTGCTCCAGGTCTGGCAATAGGTCAGTTAGATAAACTGAACAGATTAGTTCCCAACTTGAGGATGTGTATAAAGCCTGTTCTGAGGAGCATGTACTTGTGTTCTGGCTTGGGTTAGTTACCTTCCCAAAGGTATCTATGTGGGAGAGAAAAGATACCTTGAAACTAAACTGCAAGCCATGTCAATGTTGTTTGTTTGTTTGTTTTTTTAAAAAAAGCTTCTCTATTCCACAAGGTGGTGTCCAGAATACAATGCTGAAGCTGTAATGGTGTTCTCCATACCACACACATGAAGTGGGGAAGTACACGACATAAGTCTCATCAAGAGATCAGAGCTACCTGAGACAAACTGCTGAAATTCCTTTTTCCCCCCCTCAAAGTTAGCAAATCTTAAATTTCAGCCCTAGAGAGACCATGGCAAAGACCAGACTTTTTTCTGTTAATGGATTGCCACTCTAATTTCAGGGAAGTGTCAGCACGAAGTGTGGGGATTACCCCCATATCAAATCTGGCCAATCCTGATTAGTACCAGACTTCAGTTTGCAAGGCTCACATTTTAATGCTTGAGATCTATCCTGCTGAGCATGCGCACTCCCCCTTTGTCCTTCAGAGGGACTGAACATTTACAGAAAATGGGACTATCCAGTTATAACAATTCTGGAAGGGATATAAAAGCTTCGGGTCTCAGCCATTTTAACGATCAGAGAGCAAGATGGAACTATGTTTGAGAGTAAATTACCCCACAGCTGGCTGCTGGCAGAGACCACATATTGGACCTTTGGTTCGATCTGCTCTGGCAGTTCTAATCACCACAGAACAACATGATTACGAGGGTTGCAAAGTGTGAAAAATCTCTTACCGCTAATCATGGCACTGGACAGTCATACCTTGCTGAGTTTGATCTTTAGAAACAAGTTGCTTTCGGTTAGTTTCTGTAGCACTTGTCACTTAGGTATCCAAAGTGCACTAAATGCTAATTTGTAGAAGACTTTACATTCTGCATAACTGTATTTTACTCAAACTTAAGCAAATAGCAGGATTACAAATACAACTGACAGTAGAATGAAACACTGCAAAGCACTAACTGTTGCAACCCCATTGGGCTGGGTGAGGATGGCTGGGAGCAGTCGTGTAATTGTACCCCAAAAGCTGGGGCTGGGGGAAGGAGCTAGTTCCACACATCAGCTCTGCCTCCTCACCCCCCAGGCCTATAGTAGCACCTTGCCCTACTCTTAAGCCGCACATGATAAAGAGGTACAAACCCAACAATGTGTATTTCACTGTAACACAATTTTAAATATTAACTTGCTGTCTCCCTTGGGTTGTTTCTCTACCTTTCTCTCCCCCGCTCCTTTTATTCTGTTTTTTCTTTCTTTCACTCCTTCCTGCTGCGATCTGCAGCTCACCATTCTCCTGACCCTAATGCGGCTCCCTTCCTCCCTCCCCAACTGGTGCGTCTTCCTTACCGGGTATGGGGGTCCCCTTCTTTACCCTCTAGCTCCAGCTCCCATTGTCCACATCCCTCTGCTCTCCCCTTTTCTGAGTCCAGGCTCCCAAATCATGGGAGGCAGAAGAGGGGGAGACTTTCCAGCCTCATAGCACATCCCCCTTTTCTTAAATTATAATTTAAAAATTGCCATGAACCCTAGATACCTGAGCCAGTAAGTCAGAGACAGATTGGTCAGGTTCAGCAGTAAGGCTCTGCTAGCTAGCGGTCCCCTGGCCATGCAAAGCAGGTGTAAACCTAGTCGAGCTGTTCGATGCATCCTGGCCCCCGCCACTGCCCAAGCATGGTATAAGGCAACCAGAGCCTACTGATGAATATGGCTGCTAAAACTTGGGTTTGAAATCATCTAAGGCCAATGCTACAGCTGTTCAGAGAGATCACATGGCAACACTTGTTTAGCGCTTGGGTATGAAACTTTTAATAAGTACAAAAAACGAAGGATGTTCCCAGCCAGAAAGCTACATTCAGCTGGATCTAAACTGGAGTGTATATCTCAGTTGTTTAAGGGGAAAACCACATACTATGAGAGAGAGATGTAATTGTCCCCAAAACATGCATTACAAATCCAGACGTTTCAGAGTGAAGGTTAAATTTAAGAAATCCAGATGGATTAAGATATGGAAATTCACAGTTCAGGCACTTAAACTACCTTCTCTCTGCCCTGTGGCAGTGCCAGACAATAACCATATTAAGGCATTTTGGTGTTTGTGGTCCTTGAGTAAACTATTTTTTAAAAAAGACAAAGGAGCGGTCTTCATTTATCTTCATTATCTTCATTTACCTGCATTAGTCCAGGGAACAAGATGGAGACTTTAAGAATGAGACCTGGAATCCTCTCAAACCCTCAGGTTTTGGTGCAGGTTGTCCCTAGTAGGTGGCAGCCATTACTTTGAAATCTTTGCCTTGCCAAACACACCCAAGATTATTACTGTACTGCAGAGGCGAACTCAGGTTTGCCAGTCTGACAGCGCCCGCTGGGAACAGCAAGGTCAGCTCCAGCAAGTAGCTCTGCAGGAGAGGGATCAAACTCTGCAGATGCTGATGGACAATAAACCTGCTTCTTAAACAGTTCTTATGTCTTGTTTGTGTCCCTTCTCCAAATGACTCACGCCAAGCTTCTCCTGAACGCTTAAAGGATTCAGTGTGTAAACAAGGCAAATGGGACTCGCTTTCATTTCCAAAAACGAGAAGGTAAGTGGTGAGACCTGCTCCCACTGTCAAACCCAAAGATTCTGGGGTGGCAGAAGAGCACAAGGTGTGCGTGAAACCTCCCCATGTGTACCCTACTGGTGTGACCGCAAGGAGGAAATAGCTGGGGTGGATTTGAACTATGTCTGTTCTGGTTGATGACATGTGTATGAGGTTTGGGCACTGCAAGAATCTTGGAATTGGCTGGTAGCTCACTAATAAGAGCAATGGAGGAATTTGCCTGGACATGTATTGCTGACCTTTGTGTTTTCGTTACAGGATGCAGCCCAGTGGGGGTCTACCCTAAGCAGCACTGAAGGGGTAAATATGCAGCTTTCTTTGGCTGAAACCCTGCACATCTCTTTATCCTCTACTTTTAAAATGCACTATCATAAATACCCCTGTACAGCTGAAACCCCTTCTGATTTTCTTAGGGCTTGGCTACACTTGCAAGTTAGGGCACATTGAATCAGCCCTGGGCACCCTAACTCCTGAGGTGTTCACTCTGACACGGCACGTAGAGCACCTGGACTCTGCAGCTGGAGGGCTCCTGGTTCTTCATCTCCACGAGAAGCATAAAGCTTGCTGCACCCTGGCTGAAAAACCTGGGTGTCAGTGTGGATGACGTGTTGTGTTACTGCACTGTGATTGGCCTCTGGAAATGTCCCAAAATCCCCTGAAGTCAAGTGGCCACTCTTTTGTCATTGTTTTGAACTCAGCTGTAGGCATGCGGATATCCCCTTTCAAAGCTCCGTTTCTGACAGCTGACTGCTTATCTGCTCCAGGACAAAGCAAACCATTAGTGTGGAATGCTGCTGCTGTGAGTGTGTGTGAGAGAGAGGTGGGCGTGGGGGGTCTGCTGCTGTCTGAACTTACAAGACAGCATGCTGACACACTCTCTGCCCCCCAAAACACACTGTTTCTCCCCCCACATGGACACAAGACAAACCTTGTCACACTCCACCCGCCCCCATTTGAAAAACATGTTGCAGCCACTTGCATGCTGGGATAGCTACCACAAGGCACTCTTCTCTGTGGCCATTGCAAGAGCTGCTAATGTGGCCACGCCAGTGCGCTTGCAGCTGACTGTGTGAACACATGGCAGCGCTTTCCCTGCTGCTGTCTCCAAAGGCTAGTTTCACTCCCAGAGCTCTACATCTGCAAGTGTAGCCAAGCCCTTCGTGGCTGCACTGCCCCAAAGGAGAGGGGCTAGAAAGAAAGACGACTGATGTGTTGTAGTAACACCTCACTTAAACACATGTGGCTCTGCTTTGTTAAACCATGTAGCTTAATCCCCCACCTGCAGCACTCCACCCGCATGCCTTGCCAGCAACCCTGCGAGATGCAGGGTCCGCCTTCACAGACACAGCCCTTGTTGATATAGCTGGGTCTGCGCCTTCATGGAAGCTGATGTCAAACTCCTGCCTTTGCCTAATGTTTACTGCTGTGTGCGGATGCCTGGCCCAGAGTTCCTTTCAGCCCCCGTGCTGGTTTCCCCTGAGAGGGGGACTGTGCACCACCCCCTGTTCCTAGTGAAGTCTTGTCACTGAAAGCAATGTTAATGTAGCTGGAGGGTAGCTTTTTGGTGACTCTGCTCTTCTCCGCAGGCAAGTGCCATTCTCTGAAAATGCACACAGAGAACTGGGACCAATCTCCAGTTAAAAGGGAAAAAATAAGTTTTCATTGGCTACCAGCAGCGTGAAGCCCTGGGAAGTTGGACTGAAGCAATTTAAGGTTTCCATTCAGTGACGTATCTACACAGAGACCCACTATAAGTAGGTTCCTGTGTATCCATCTTCAGCAGAAGCAGCTCAGTGCTGTATTTCCTGCTGTTTAGTTGTTGGAATTTTTCAGACAAGGCTGCACTTATTAGAAAAAAAAATATCAAAACTCTGTTAGACAGTAGTACCTCAGAACCTAGCCAGGGCAAATGGCTCAGCCATCGCCTGCCTCTTCCCCCCTCTTTGCAAAGACTGCTAGAGGTAAGAACATGAACCAAATATATAGACAGTGAGGTCTGTAGCTTTATTTCCACCTCAGGGTGAGAATGGGATAAGCACAATATTCAAAATACTAAATTAAGAGACTGTTCAAACAGGCATGAGGTAGCGTCTGAGACCACAGGACAAATATTTGTCTACCACGCACTCTGGCAGATAACCGAAAGGCAGCCAAAGGAGGGTGGGGAAGGAGTCCACCGGAGACAAGGCGCAGCATGTTTACTCATCTCAGTGGAGAGAATTAACCCAGTACTGCAAGAGTCCTTTGCTAGACAGAGTTCCTTCAGAACCCAACAGAACCATCCCACTCAGATAATCCGAGCCCTAGGTGCAGGCCTGCTTAGTGATATCCTACTTCTGTGTAAGTCACCCTAAGAATACAGGTGACCCTCTCACAGCAGGTGTCCTTACGCTATCTGCCTGTGATCAACATACTTTGGAAGACTTGGAATATTGTGAGATTGTGGCAGCAAAGGATGCTTCCTTGTTTCTCCTTATCCCCTTCCTGTTGCTACACAAACAGCACGTTGCCGAGTGATGAGATTGTGACATCAGCTACAAGTCATGCTCCCTGCTTCTTTCCTCATCCCCAAAATCAGCTACTTGCACAGTGCAGTCCTATTGGCTGAAATGAATCATGTCAGTGGATTCCTGTGCTTAAGGTGACCGAGTTAGACCAGTAGGTCTCCATATTTTCCCATCCTGTCTAACTGGGAACTTGTCTCATTTAATGGTATGGGAAGGGCAGGCAGGTTGCGACCCGTAAGTCGAGAACCGCTTTATTAGATGGAACAAGTCAGACATGGTGTCACTTTAGGGGGGCACAGACAAAGTGAGATGGCAATTTACTATTCTTGTCCCTTTGCTGTGTGATAGCAGAATTTGGTGCCCTATATGTCAGGTTCCCATTTGCAGTAGAAATCCGAGATGTGGACTCCAGTATTTTCTTAGTGTAATTTGTCCCTTTATGAAAGGTGCACACATGCTGTGTCCTAGAACAGGGGTGGTGACGAAGAGCATGCATATATCTCCCTCTTACAGAAATCTCAGCTTAGGCACTGCTGCCCTGTCTGCAGAAGCAACTACCTTGTGCCTCTGTCTCTCTCCAGGGCTTCATGCAAATCTCATTGCTTAAACTCTGCCTCTTTTCCTCCCTCAGCCCTTGCACTTTTCCTCTGGGAAAACCCTAACCTAAGGCTGAAGCCACATGGCCTGGCTAGATAATCCCAGTCACGCCCTCCCTCCCCGTTTGTTCCACACAAGAAGCAGCTTGGAAAAGGCTAGCGGCCTGAACAAGGAAGAGTGCTCCCCCACCAGACCCTTCAGACTCTGGCTGTCTTTAGTAGAATTCCATCCTAGGGGCTTATATGTCAATGACCAAATAATGGACAAGCCATTAGCTCCTTATGATATTATACGTATCTATTCCCTCTCCCAGAAACATCTTAACATAGAGAGAAGGTTGAGCGCACATACCAGTAAGGCAATGATCACACCTGTTCCAGGTATGTTATAATTATCTCTTCCCCTTGTCCTGACCCTATAAAACCAGCTCTACAAACCGAGAAATTTCATAGCTAAAGGTGAAAATCAAAAGGAAGGAAGCCATGTTAGAGAATGGAGCACACAGTTTGGCACAGATACACCCATCTGCAGGACAATCATACTTCCAGAGAGAAAACTGGGACACATGACAGCAAAGGGCCATGTGCAACAACACAATATTTATCCTTCTAGGACCCTTTCAGTATCTTCTCCTGGGCCAAGCCTCTCACTTCTGAGATGCTCTTGCCCGGTTTGTTTTGAGAGACGATGACAGCATCCCTGTGATGTTTTTATCCTGACGTTTCTGACGTGCACTATAAACCCTGACTGCATCTTAACATAGTTCTTACACATGGGAAGACCTAAGGCACTGAATGGTTGAATACCTGCTTCACGTGCAAGACTCAGCCTACCTATGGAGTCACCTCCATAACAAAGGACACAAGTTAAAACAAAGGCACGGAAGGGTGGGCCTTAGCACTAGTAGAACAATATTCCTCCCACCCTGCAAGCTAGTTGTCTAATGGCAAAGCTAGTATTTCTCATCCTGCATCCCTCAACACCACTGGGGCCTCTTGCTCCCCAACCTCCCTGAGAGAGACTTCAAAGCGGCTCACCCAATGCCCTTGCCACACTCCATCAGGCTCTTCTCTCTCCATCCATCCTATTGTTCTGCATCACCCCCATACGACTCTCACATTGTGGTCCTCTCTGACACCAACAGCAGCATTATCCCTCCGTCCTCACACTCCCTCCTTCATGGTCCTAGGAAAGCCTAAAGCCTGGCTCTCTTTATTATATCTAGGCAAATCTAGTGTTCAGACATAAATATAGAAATGTGGCTGGGTAAGATCTTGACTTTCAGGTGCTTCCTTCTAGATTTTTCTGCACCATCTGGAAATCGAGCCACACCAAACTCTTACCACCCTGTTCCTTTGGAACTGCAAAATCTTCCAGCTGGCAAAAATGCACAGTCCCATAGAACAGGGGCAGGTCTGGTTACTGCATCTAAAATTGTATCGCCAGGCTGCCGTGCTCAGAAACAGGTGTGATTTCTTCAGTATGAATGATAAGCCAGCGTGGATGCAGAATACAGCTGGCAATGGTTCCTATCCAAGATCGCATGTAGGCACCTGCTTATAGTTAATCACATAGCTAAGTCCTCTTGAAATCAATGGGACTTAAGCATATGCTTAAATGCTCTCCTGAATTAGTGCCCAAGTGAGGTGTCCCCTCCTTTATAATATGGCTCAGGCACAAGGACGATGCCCACCCATCTGAACCCACCATTTTGAATGAGGGGTGCTTCCAGTATGGTCTCTATACTGGACACTACATTGTTATAGAATAATTACCACCTCAGACAGAGATTTAACTGCAAATAACGTACTTGGCTCCTTTCAACAGCTTCACACACAACATGGCCTTCCTGATAAAGTAGTTTACAAATGAGACATTGCAAAGCTGTCTGCCATGCCAGGATCCCCACTAACCCCCACACCAAGACTACACTCGTCAGGACACTCTTACAGGGCCAGGTTTTGCTCTCAGTCACACTAGTGTAAATGCAGAGCGTCTCCTTTAAAACGCAAAGAATTACTCTAACGTTGTGCCGGTGGGACAGTGCAGAATTTGGACCACTAGCGCTGGTTATCGAGCTCCAGCACTGGGCTTAGACGCCAGTCCTGCACACGCTGGTGCGCAGACCAACCGAGGACTGTGCCGAAGCCGAGGCCTGCTGACATCAATAGCAGTCTGCCTATGTGCCACCAGTGGCAAGATTGGAGGTTTAATACTTAGAAACACTGCCATCCTTTACTGCCCCTTATGTCGGAACATTAGAGATTATTCACCGCAGTATATACAGAGAGAAAGCCTCCCAATCCCCCAGATTTTTGGACAACTCAAAAATTCCTAGACATAAACACACATAAATTAAAATAAGCCCCCCAAACAGAGGCCCGAATTATTTTGTACTGACACCTGGACACAACATCTGGACAGAAATCCATACAAATCTTCACCCAGCATGCTCCTATGCATTAGAGGAGCTGGTGCAGGGCTCAGAGGGCAGTGCAGTGCTGTGCAAGGCAGTGGGGAGCTCCCATGCCACTGCAGCAGAGAGTGTGCACAGGCTGCATTTCACGAGATGCTGCAATGGGCTTCCTTCTCTGTTCTGCTGGCTTCTGGAGCAGGAGGAAATGGCCCATCTTCTGCTTCCCCCCTTAGCATGGGTTCTATCCCCAGGAGTGCTAGGAGGGAGCAATCTCTGTGCCCAAGAGAGTTTAGAGACAGAAACTATACTCAATATCAAGAGGGAAGTTTCTTGCACCCTCCAGTCCCCTGCACTAGCTAGGGCTGCCAGTTTTGGTTGGACATATTCCTGGAGGTTTCACTACATGACAACTTTTAATTAAAAAGAGTAATCTTTAATTCCTGGAGACTCCAGGACAACCCTAGCACTAGCCCCGTGGTAAGCCAGTCTGGTCACTTGCTTTGAACTGAAGTGGCCTCTTTCCACATGCCCCCAAAGACATAACCCTCCCTCTTCCCCCAGTTCATTAGTTCAGTCAACCTTTCCAGTCTATGGTACCCCTTGAGGGAGTCTGATTTGTCTTGTGTACTCCCAAATTTCACCTCACTTAAAAACAACTGACTTACAAAATCAGACATAGAAATACAAGTGTCACAGCCACACTGGTACTGAACAATGTCTGATTTTCTCATTTTTACCATATCATTATAAAATAAATCACAACCCTCAGGCTGAGAAACCTCAGAGCAGTATAAACAAGTCACTATAAGAATTTTTAGTTTGTACTGACTTCACTAGTGCTTATTATGTAGCCTGTCGTAAAACTAGGCAAATCTCTAGATGGGTTGATGTATCCCTGGAAGATCTGTGCATGCCCCTGGTTGAGAACCACTGCCTTTGTCCACCAGTTGTGATCCTTTAAACTACTCACCTTTGTTACGAGAGGCTGAATTGGGACCTGAGGACCAAGCCAGCTCCCTAGTCCATATATTTCAGGTAAATTCAGTCCAGCTCCTTCTCAGCTATTCTGTGAAATGACTTTCAAAGGTATTCAAGGAATGGCATGTGTCCCTTTTTTCTGATTTATGTTTCGTAAAGAAAGCCTGAAATGATTTTAACCACTTTTTTCCTGCTTAACTTTTACTGTAGGGCTTGTCTATGTATGGGGCTACTCAGAAATAGCTACTGTGCTTTAAATTCACACCCACTTCATCCAAATTAATTTTTAACTACAGACAAGCTCTTAGAAATACTATATTAGAAACATTAAATCAGGTCTCACTTTTGTTTTGCTGGAGAAGCTCCGGGAGGGGCCAGAGATGCATATTGAGCTCTGAAATCTTAATGGAAAGGCTTTAACGAAAGCTTCACTTATCCAGTGTGTTAGTTAACCTTGGAGTTAAATCAATATCAGCCAAAAAATCAGAGATTTAAGCATCATTCCTCAATATCCCTTCTCCTCACACTTGTTCAGGTTTTTTCCCAATCTCTTGTGAGGTCCCCATTTCACTAGTTCTCCAGACACTTAAGGACTTGTCTGCACGACAAAAATGACCCACTGCTGACAACAGGTGCCAGCTTGGGGTGTAGCTGAACACATGTTAGCTGCAAATAGTGTAGGCAAGGATGAATCATGTTTGGCACAGTTTCAGAAACTGGGTTTAAAACTGGAACAGGTTTTAACTAAGGTTCCTTAAACAGCACTGAACACGGTTTGTCCTTGTCTACCCTTGCAGGGGAACTGTGTTTTCTCTTTGCCAGCAATGGGTAGGTTTTTTATGGTGTGAATCAGGCTAGAGAGGATTTTGACAGATCCTGAATTTCAAATGTAAAGAAAAAGCAGAACTTATGCACTTTTCTGCTTTAACCTTCTCAGTCCTTCTTTACACACAAAATGAAGGAGCAACACAGGACACAAACCTCAGCTTTATTCCCTCTCCAACCCGCCAGGTTGTCTTTAGCACTAAGGCCAGTCAAGGACAAGCGCCAACTTCCTTTTGCAAGCACTGACATGAACACTACTCCAGGCAGTGCATCAAAGGAAAAGGCCCCTTCAGTGCACCTCAACAATATTCAGTCATCCTAACTGAACTGGGCAGAGTTGGCAGTTGGTTGTGAGCCTTTCCAAAGATAAGGACCCTGGCTGCCCTCAAAAGAGGTAGCTTGGAGGTGAGGAGGGGAAGATAGAGAATAAAAGGCAGCTGGCGAAGGAGGAGGAGCAGCAGTTTGGAGGTCCCCCATGAATTTGTGCCAGTTTGTGGCCTGCTGGCTTCTTTCAATTCTCACTCTCTTTTATAAAGTCAGCTAGAGGATTTACTCCATTGTAAGTCACCCATTACCCCGGCTGATTGCCATAGACCTCACCACAATGTAGCACCTCATCATTCTACTGTGAAAGTCCATATTTAGATGCCAGGCCAGGCTGGGCAATGGCAGGCACTGAGCCAGGCCATGTTGACAACATAGGCTCCCGAGGTCTTTATGGGGCAACTGTCACCGCCCAGAAGGGGCACATTAGTAGCCTACGATTGGCACCCTAGCTGGCTTGTTACAGTAGCACAGTCATGACCCATCCCAACATTATGTTCAATCCATGGGGCCTTCTCCACAACTAGTGGTGTAGTCCCCAAATCGTAATTCTCATGCCCAGGCAGTGGAGAACCCCGCTTGCCTCCCACCTGGCCCAAACCCCTTGGTTCCCTTCCACAACTGTCCGAGTCCCCACCACTCACCTGTACAGAGTGACCTGACCTAGAGCCTATACAGCCCCCAGCCCTGAGTCCCAAAGCTCTCCCTTTGCAATGAGTGATGGTGGTTGGGTGGAGTGCGAGCTTGGAGTGGTGAATCCCACTCTCTGCTGCATCTCCAGGTCCTGGTGGTAACCCTGCCCATGCCCCAGCCTGCTTCCTGGCCTTCCTGAGCCCCAAGTCTGGGCTGCATTTCAAGCTGCTTCTCACAGCAGCAGCAACAGGTGTCCTCTGGAGTGACATTCCCTTCCTCCAATGGAAGGCAGGCTGGCAGCGGGTAGCCAGGGTGGGATATCCTCCCTGGCTTCTGGGGACCACTCCCCTTTCTGTCCCAACCCTAATGAATCAGGGCTTGCGAGGGTAGAGATACCTCCATGGGCATGTGGAGTTGGGGCTCCCCACCAGCCATTTCCTAAATGGAGCAGAACATCATATTTTGTGATGTGGGACATGGGCTTCCAACGGGTCCAGAGGGACACTTGGGTGTCTCTATAATACCACACTCAGGTGCATCCTTCAGTCTATACCAGTGTCTCTAAACAGGGTATGTGGATGACGAAGGAGGGAAAGCAGACAGGCCTCTCAGTTGTTCCCCAGAGTCTCAGCTTTCAGCAAATTAAAAAAAAAGAAACGTGTAGCTGATAGGTTTGCAAAGAAAAGCTTGAATACACAACTTGAGTGTAACCACTTCAGCCATGTCTGCCTGACTTTGAAGAGAGCCTGAAACAAGAGCTGAGATATGAATTGCCTTTGTGCATCTCATTGGGGGCTAAGTATCAACACAGTTAACTATTTCCCTGCTCTTCAAAACAGGTCAGAAAAGAGAGGATGCATCATCATGTGGAAATCTGCACCACTGATTCTGCTTGGCCACTCATTTGGGGGCAGCTCCTTAACAGCACAGGGTGGGGGGGTAGAGGGGGCACCAAAATGAGGCATGACTGGTTACATTTTCCAGAAGTGGTGCTCAGCATTACCAAGAGTCTTGGGCATGCTGCTCTATACCATAGAGCACTCCTCAGTCTCCAGCATTGTTGCTGAAGAATGTTGACATTCCCCATGGCAGATGGAGGGCTCATGTGACATACTGTACACTGTGCATCATCTATTTACATCTTTTTTTACATTAGTCACAGATGGCTTGGCATAATTACTTTTTTAAAATAAAAACAAGGAGATATCCAGACTTTAACATTATTTTCCTGGACCCACAGTTATACTCTTGTGGGACCATATGCTAATGTGTGCGCACTTGCGCACACACACACACACACACACGCACACACATACTTACTTACTTACTTACTTCAGGGGAAAGGCTGCCTGAGTAAGGACTGAAGAGAACAGAATTTTGGCAGTCAAACAAAAATACTCTGTCTCAGGGCTCACGACTCACTGCTGTACTGGTGCCTCCTCCTGGTCACTCTGGGGAGTAGCTCTTTAGGCCAAACACCCCTGCCTGCAGTGCACACGCTGGTTCTCTGACTCTAGTCTGCAGCCCCTCTCACTCCAGGACTGCAGAGTCCTCTTTGTGACTTCTCCTTCTAGCTAGGACAGTCAGTGTTACCTCTTCCATGGTTCAGTCTGCCAACAGTCCTAGGCAGTCTGCCCATTCACTGCCCCAGTGCTCCTGGGGCCAGGAAGGGAACCCAAACCCACTGTCTATTCCAGGTTCCAGGGCAGGGATCCTCAGCTCAACAGTCCTGGGCTAGACAACTTATACCTCCCCGTACTGGGAGGACACATGACCATTCCACATCTCCCCTGCCCAGTGACCCCCCTACACCCAGCTCAAGGCCACAACGCCCTCCACACCCCATGTTATCTGCAGGGAGGGACTCTCTATCCTTCTCTTCATGGCCCCTTCCCCATTTCATAGACTCATAGAAGATTACGGTTGGAATAGACCTCAGGAGGTCATCTAGTCCAATCCCCTGCTCAAAGCAGGACCAACCCCAACTAAATCATCCCAACCAGGGCTTTGTCAAGCCAGGCCTTAAAAACCTCTAAGGAAGGAGATTCCACCACCTCCCTAGGTAACCCATTCCAGTGCTTCACCGCTCTCCTAGTGAAATAGTGTTTCCTAATATCCAACCTAAACTTCCCACACTGCAACTTGAGACCATTACTCCTTGTTCTGTCATCTGCCACCACTGAGAACAGCCGAACTCCCTCCTCTTTGGAACCCCCCTTCAGGTAGTTGAAGGCGGCTATCAAATCCCCCCTCATTCTTCTCTTCTGCAGACTAAATAAGCCCTGTTCCTTCAGCATCTCCTCATAAGTCATGTGCCCCAGCCCCCTGATCATTTTCATTGACCTCCACTGGACTCTCTCCAATTTGTCCACATCCCTTCTGTAGTGGAGGAACTCAGGTAAGGCTCACAGGAAAATATAAGCAAAGACAACACTAAAGCAAAATTATGTGCTGCTAGTGAAAGGGGCTACAGAGAATAACAAGGGCATATATATAATCAGAAGAAGAGGGAAGGAGGGAGGGAAAGAAATGGGCTAGTACTGGCAACACCAAATTTTCAAAAATTGTGAGTCAGGTCCCACATATTATGAGTCTGGCTTAAAACCATGAGACTTAACAAATAATAATAAATGTTGGTTTCTTTTTCTTTTCCTTCAGCTTTTTGAGCCTTTTCACTCACACTGATGTCACAGTGTCAAGATTTTCCATAGCCACAAGGTGCACTTGCTCTATTTTAAATAAAATCTGAGATTCTTAGATTATCACATGACTCCAGGTGCTGGGATTTCATGTAAGAAATCAGATAATGTGAGATTTGCAATAAGATCACAAGACTGATGTACTAAGAAGAAATTTAGGTCCTTTCGTAAAGAGAAGGGGATGAAATTAATGATGGCTCAAGGCCCTTCTTCAGTCCGTCCTCTTCAAGAAAGCTAAAGATATTTGAACAATAAGGGCGTGAAGAAGAGGCTGTGATGTTACACCCCATATTCTTCATAGAAATATTATGATATGAATATGGCATAAGTGGGAAATGTTTTATGCAAGATAGGTCATGTGAGATATCACTGGAAAGGTTATGATTTACTGAATGTCTTTATCCAATTTGTATTCATGTATCATTTCTGTATCTGAAGTTAGGAATATTGTCTATGTAACAATTACAACTGTGTGGGTACGTCCTTGGGAAATGCCCATCAGATAGTAAGTAATCAGCCTTAATGGGCCAATCGGAAAAGACAACGAGTCTTCGAAGATGTGGCTCCCCCATCTTCCCAGGAGTTCCTTCCTGTGGGCCTTGCAAATAAACCTTGTCTCATGGTTGCCCTGACACTGCAAAGTCATGTGATAATGTCACCTGGTACAAAATGCCACGTTGGACACTGCTGGTACTTTTCCACTGGAAACAAAGGCTTCCCACCTTATGTACATTCTATTTAAGGCTGGGAAAGAAGACAGTCAGGAATTTTCTCCATTGCCTGCCCAAGAAGGAAGACTGCTAAAAACACCTGAAGGGAAAGGCAGGGTTGAGTCCAGGCTGAGACAGGAATCCAGTCTGTAAAGAGAAATAACTGAAATTCTGAGGTACAGAAACTCTGCAACTTGTCTAAAACAACATTGAGCTTAATTTGCATGTTGTGTTTTATTTGCTCAGTAATCTGTTTTGTTCTGTTTGCTATCCCTTATAATCACTGAAAATTTGCCTTTTGCAGTTGTTAAACTTATTTCTTGTTTATTTCAAACCCAGTTTATGCAATTCATATCTGGAGGAGGGGGCAACAAGCTGTGCGTATTTCTCTCCACATTGAGGGAGAGGGCGAATTTCTATGAGCTTGCGCTGTGCAGATCTTTCTATACAGCACAAGACAATATTATTTTGGGTTTACTCCCCAAAGGGGGTGTGCATGTGAGTGCTGGGTGAATCCCTGAGCTGATTCCTCCCACACAGAGCTGATCTCCATGTCTCTGTGTCGTTCAGCAGTTGTGTCCCTACTCGTGTGTGTATATGTGTATGCTGGAGAAAGCTTGAGGGCCTGGCACAGCATAACAGGGTGAGGAAACCCAGGCTGGTGGAACAGGCAGAACCAGTGGGACCCCAGCACATCTAGTGGCATCCCAGATGGAGGGGGTCCAACCCATCACGGAGGCACAAACAGCTAAAGGCAAAAGCTACCCTTGTGCAGAGGAGAAATGCAAGACCTCTGCACTCCTGAATGAAGATGGTGAGGGTGGGGACCAGAGCTGGGGTGTAGGGGTGGCATGGTGGGGGAGTAAGTGAGAAGGGACTTCCAGTTAGTGAACTAAGAATGTTCTGAGCTGAGGGAGCCGTCAGGTCTGGCCACTGTCCAGGGTGACAGTGCATCAGCTGTGTCAGTGCGCTGCATCCACTCTAGTGCACCATCTACTGACCTGAGCTGGTTCAGGTTAGCCCTGTCCTTACTCTATTCAGTGGTGGGGGATATTGGGACGATTGCTGCCACTCTCAACCGTCAATGGAAGCATCTTTGGGCAGAGATGCAAGATGCTTTTCAACTGAGTGAATGAAACTGGGCATCATCCCTGTAAAGGAGACAAGGCCACATCTGGGTTAGAGAGGATGGGAAGCCCCAAGCAGAGAGAGCAGCAAAGAGTCCTGTGACATCTTGTAGACTAACAGACGTTTTAGAACATGAGCTTTCGTGGGTGAATATCCACTTCGTCAGATGCATTCACCCACGAAAGCTCATGGGGAAAAGACAAGGCTGGGATTCAAAGAAATGCAGGGGGAACCTGGAGAAGGGAGGCTAACATGCCTCCAGGGCGAGACAGAGGAAGAGAAGAGAATATGACAGTAGACAACAAATGGGGGGAATTAAAGTGGGAAATTAAACAAACTGAGGAGAAAAATAAAGTCCCAGGAAGTGTCTCACCTTGGAGAAGGTTGATTTGTGTTTCTCTGGTATGGCCCAGGTTTTAGGGCCAGCTCCTAAGGGTATATATTTACAGATTAATTAAAAAGCCCTCCACCACCAGTCCATTTCTGACATGACTTTCCCCTTCCCACTTGGGCTGCAGCACCAAAAGCTCCTTCTTCTAAACAGCCAGGCTTGCTGAAGGCATGAACAGGAAGGAAGAGGGGCAGCGAGGCCCCAGTGTACAAGGCACTGGGCTGGAATTCAGGAGAACTGAGTCTCCCATCTCTGACATTGACCATCTGAGAGACCCAGTGCAGGACTTTTCTGCCTAGGTTTCCCCTTCATCTTGTTCATTTAAATGGAAAGCTCTTCTGATCAGAGACTTTCTCTCACTACATGTACATCTTCGCAGCAGAGCTAACCCAGATAATTGGGGAGCAGCCATGAGGCAAAGCCCTGCCCACGTTGCTGTCTCCTCCCTGGCACTGCACTCCCCCATGTGTGTCGCTAGGACATTCCAACATCCTTTGTGCTGCAGTAAGCCAAGCATCCTGTCATTCCCTCCCAAGGAACCTGCCCGTTCTTCTGGCACATGAGGACTTGTGGGAAGGTATTGGAGGACGCTCTGCACTTGAGTGATTTAGCTGCATCCTAATTGCAGGGGGAACATTAGAGCAGCAACCAGCTTCTAATCCAAGCCCCCCAGCTGGGTCAGCTAGTCTGGGTTGAAAACTCTGCCAAACTTGGGTATGAGCTTTTTGTGTGTGGATGTGAGGTGGGATTAGGGATAACACCTGAGTAGGCTCCTGAGTTACCTCTGCAGACATACCTTATGTGTATGTACAGTGCCTAGCACCCTGGGGGTCCTGCTTCTGACTGGAGAATCCGGGTGTTACTGTAATACAAATAAATAATAATAATGAAATAATAATAATAGATGAAATAGTTACAGAGGTGCAAGAATGTATGCACTGGAATACAGGGATGAAATGAAGGGTATATTTTTAGGCTATCAGGAAAATATTTCTGACTGTGAGCTATTAGACTGTGGAATAATCACCCAAGGGAATGTGCATACACCCTATCCCTTGTGATATATAACATTACACTGGACCGAACATTATATAATGTAGTGGCTGGTGGACCAGTGAAAGCCTGAGTATTTAATAAGTTTTCCCCAGCTCAAACTGGTATGATGTGAAGGCTGAGAATCCATATTCACATTAATTAGATAAATCTAACCTGTTGACCTTCTCTGCAGTAAATCTGGTGATTTGCCTATTGGTTATTGCTTTATGTTTCTAGCAAGCAAACATCTCTCTTTACTGATGGCATGGTGGGTGGATGGAAAGCTAGTTTACATTTTCACATTGGTTTTACTCCTCTGTAAAGCCTACTCAGCGGTGACTAATCCCGAATTGATTCACCTTTCCCATTTGGAGCATTTTATTTTCACCAGATTTTAGTATTTAATTCAGATTAACCATTTGCAGACTATGTGCTGGGCATATAATATATTGTATATACATTGGCTGGCTCTAAGGTGGTGCCAAAAATATTGTCCAAATGTGAAAACAATTCCTGAGGTTCTGGTCTATTGCCCAAGGCACGGGGCAATATAACACAAATGAAGGAATTATTTTTATCTTGATAGTCAGATTTGTATTATCATTGCTCTCAAAGACAAATGATTTTGTTATAATGACCCTAGACAGATGAAACTCACACAAACATAATGCATAAAAGAAAATAGAAAATGCAGAAGAAATGATAGGTAAAGTCTGAATAAGAAGGAAAATAACCTACAGTAGGTACATTATGTGCTGCAGACTGGTGAGGTAACTCTCCTTGTTTCATTGTACACTGGGTTCATTTTGTGAAGCTTCCAGAAGTGGCAGTGCATCGTGTAGGGAAAAGTAAATGTCCACAAGCAGGTTGTGATGTAAAAAAATCTTCACACCCAGGAATGATTCTGCCAAGGAGAACCCAGTATGGAATGATCCAGAAAGCTTGGCAGTCTGAGAGGAACTTCATCAACCTAATTTCAAACATCATTTGCAGTACGAGGAGCTACCAGCTCCCTCTTGGCCAAGATAGGCTTGGGCCCAGACAGCACAGAAATGTGGGAAAGGGGGTAGATGGGACACCTGCACCAAAATCCTGTAGGCAAACATGGAGGGTGTCCAGCTCTCAGTGGGTCCCTTGGAGAATGGCACTCAGAGACAAGGCTCACAGCCTGAGAAGGTCCTTCTCTCAAATTCTGGACAACTTCGCTGGCAGGTGAGAATGTGGGATACTTCACTTAAGTACCACTCATGCAACTAGCAGATCTAATCCTGCACCTCCTCACCACTGTTGTCAACGAGCTGTGATCCCAACCTGCCTGCTTTCCCAGCCTGTGGTGATGCCATGTGAGATTCCAAAGCCCCCAGGTCTCATCTGGGCAGGCAGCCATCTCTTCACTGTGGTCCAGGTCATTCCAACTCCCTGCTCTCAGGCTGCTGGCAATTGGATCACTCTCTAGGTTGGAACTCATTCCCCTGGCTGCAGCTTCACGGCTTGGACTCCCCAAGCCATCCTGAACCCAAGCCCTGTCCCAGCTCCTTAGCCACCTCTGGCCCTTAGCAGGATTCCCCAGAGATGTCCTTGGAGCACTCCCTTTCAGGCTTTTTCTCTCAGGCTCGCTCTTACTGTCTGTCTCAAGGCCAGGACTCCTTAACTCAGGACTATTTATTCAGGCCTCTCCTGACCTGGGCTGGATTCCTGTGGCCTCCCTTTCTCCTCCCACGGCTAGAGAACTTCTCTCCTGCCCATAGGAGATGGCCACTTCCCATTTCCAATAGTTTCATCCTCAGAGCAATCCAATTGCCTAAGAGGAAGAGGTTCAGTTGAGCACTGTGGCATTCATAGATGCTAGGACTGGAAGGGACCTTGAGAGGTCATCGAGTCCAGTCCCCTGCCCTCATGGCAGGACCAAATACTGTCTAGACCATCCTGATAGATATTTATCTAATCTATTCTTAAATATCTCCAGAGATGGAGATTCCACAACTCCCTAGGCAATTTATTCCAGTGTTTAACCACCCTGACAGTTAGGAACTTTTTCCTGATGTCCAACCTAAACCTCCCTTGCTGCAGTTTAAGCCCATTGCTTCTTGTTCTATCCTTAGAGGCTAAGATGAACAAGTTTTCTCCCTCCTCCTTATGACACCCTTTTAGATACCTGAAAACTGCTATCATGTCCTCTCTCAGTCTTCTCTTTTCCAACTAAACAAACCCAATTCTTTCAGCCTTCCTTCATAGGTCACGTTCTCTAGACCTTTAATCATTCTTGTTGCTCTTCTCTGGACCCTCTCCAATTTCTCCACATCTTTCTTGAAATGTGGTGCCCAGAACTGGGCATAATACTCCAGTTGAGGCCTAACCAGCGCAGAGTAAAGCGGAAGAATGACTTCTCGCGTCTTGCTCACAACACACCTGTTAATGCATCCCAGAATCATGTTTGCTTTTTTTGCAACAGCATCACACTGTTGACTCATATTTAGCTTGTGTAACCCCTTTCTGCTGTACTCCTTCCTAGAAAGTCTCTCCCATTCTGTATGTGTGAAACTGATTGTTCCTTCCTAAGTGGAGTACTTTGCATTTGTTTTATCGAAGATATTGAACAGAGCCGGTCCCAAAACAGACCCCTGCAGAACCCCACTCGTTATACCTTTTCATCAGGCTTGGCAACCATTAATAACTACTCTCTGAGCACAGTTATCCAGCCAGTTATGCACCCACCTTATAGTAGCCCCATCTAAGTTGTATTTGCCTAGTTTACTGATATCATATGAGAGCGTATCAAATGCCTTACTAAAGTCTAGGCATACCACATCCACTGCTTCTCCCTTATTCACAAGACTTGTTAGCCTATCAAAGAAAGCTATCAGATTGGTTTGACATGATTTGTTCTTTACTAATCCATGCTAGCTATTCCCTATCACTTTCCAAGTGTTTGCAGATGATTTCCTTAATTACTTGCTCCATTATCTTCCTTGACACAGAAGTTAAACTAACTGGTCTGTAGTTTCCTGGGTTGTTTTTATTTCCTTTTTTATATATGGGCACTATATTTGCCCTTTTCCAGTCTTTTGGAATCTCTCCTGTCTCCCATGATTTTCCAAAGATAATAGCTAGAGGTTCAGATACCTCCTCTATTAGCTCGTTGAGTATTTTAGGATGCATTTCATCAGGCCCTGAGGACTTGCAGGCATCTAACTTTTCTAAGTGATTTTTAATTTTTTTTTTATTTTATCTTCTAAACCTACCCCCTTCCCATTAGCATTCACAATGTTAGGCATTTCTTCAGACTTCTCAGTGAAGACCAAAACAGAGAAGTCATTAAGCATCTCTGCCATTTCTAAGTTTCCTGTTACCGTTTCTCCCTTCTCACTGTGCAGTGGGCCTACCCTGTCCTTGGTCTTCCTCTTGCTTCTAATGTATTGATAAAAAGTCTCTTGTTTCCCTTTATTCCCGTAGCTAGTTTGAGCTCATTTTGTGCCTTTGCCTTTCTAATCTTGCCCCTGCATGCCTGTGTTGTTTGCTTATATTCATCCTTCATAATTTGTCCTAGTTTCCATTTTTTATGAGACTCCTTTTTATTTTTTAGATCATGCAAGATCTTGTGGTTAAGCCAAGGTGGTCTTGTGCCACATTTTCTCTTTCCTACTGTACAAGAGTTCGCCGGGGCTTGACCCTCTCCGGGGCATTGGGGAGCCACACTGGCTCACTACACCTTGTTGGTTCCAGGGAATTAGTCCAGCCCGGCGGTCTCCTCTCGGTCGCCCTTGCTGTAGCTGGCCAAAATGCGGTTAGCCCGGTCCTGGCTTAGGGTGGGGCAACACCGCTAAGTCTGCGTTCGGCCCCCCTCAGTCAGGGCTGAGCAATCTTAGTACACAGTTTTAAGCCCCAGCCCTAGGTCAGGGCAGGGCAACAAATGCTGAGTCAGGGGGCTTAGGCCCTCAGGCAGGACTAAGCAGTAACCATAGGCTCCAGCCTCCTCAGGCCAGGGAGAGGGGAGTCTGCCACCCAGGAGTTGGGTGGCAGGGGGGACGTAGGCCCTCCCACTCCACTGCGTCCCAGCCTGGGGCCCTAGCAGCAGCCAAAGATCCGCTGCTTAGTCAGTGGGGATCCTGGCCACAACACACCGACATAGGCTCTGGTAGTGCTGCAGCCACTCTGAGGCCGGCTGCCCCGGGCTACTTCCACACTCCCCTTAGGGCGCTACTTGGGTCCTGGTGTTGGCCTCTGGGGGATCCAGGGGCATGGGTTCTTCGGGGCAAGGGTTGATTGGCAGGCCCGGCAGCTGCTCCAGACAGCGGGTGCAGGGCAGGCCCGGACAATCTGGGCGGCTGCCTGGGACCACAGGGGTTTCCCAGTCATGGGCTCCACTAGGGATGTCTGCTCACTCCAGCGCCTAGGCTCCTACTGAGCTCTGAGAGCCGGCCTTTATAGCTCCAGGTCACTGCCTGACGCTCTGAGGGGCAGGCTCAGAGCTCCCTAGCTCCACCCACTCCAACCTCCAGCCAGGCTCTTTCCCCTCCGGGGCGGCAGGGAGCCACACCAGCTCACTACACCTACCCAGCGGAATAGCTTGCTTTTGGGCCCTTAATAGTGTCCCTTTGAAAAATTGCCAACTCTCCTCAGTTGTTTTTCCCCTCAGTCTTGATTCCCATGGGACCTTACCTATCAGGTCTCCGAGCTTACCAAAATCCGCCTTCCTGAAATCTATTTTGCTGTACTCTCTTCTACCTTTCCTTAGAATTGTGAACTCTGTGATTTCATGGATCACTTTCACCCAAGCTGTCTTCCACTTTCAAATTCTCAGTGAGTTCCTCCCTATTTGTTAAAATCAAATCTAGAACAGCTTCCCCCCAGTAGCTTTTTCAACCTTCTGAAATAAAAAGTTGTCTGCAATGCAGTCCAAGAACTTATTGGATAGTCTGTGCCCCGCGGTGTTATTTTCCCCAACATATATCTGGATAGTTGAAGTCCCTCATCACCACCAAATCTTGGGCTTTGGATGATTTTGTTAGTTGTTTAAAAAAAAAGCCTCATCCACCTATTCCACCTTGTTAGGTGGTCTGCAGTAGACCCCTAGCATGACATCACCCTTGTTTTTTTTACCCCTTTTAGCCTAACCCAGAGACTCTCAACACTTCTGTCTCCTATGTCCATCTCCACCTCAGTCTAAGTGCGTACATTTTTAATGTAGAAGGCAACGCCTCCTCCCCTTGTCCCCTTCTATCCTTCCTGAGCAAGCTGTACCCATCCATACCAACATTCCAATTGTGTATTATCCCACCATGTTTAGGTGATGCTAACAATGTCATAGTTGTATTTATTTATTCATTCATTCTCTTCGAGTTTCAAAGCTGCAGCAGCACTGGAGAGGTCACAGTGCCTGTTTGGGTTCAGTATGGTAGTTTTCTTTTTCTAATGATACATAGAACTGGCTGAAAAACTGAGATTTTTCCCATTTGAATTTTCATGGGAAAAATCCCCCTTTGAATTTTTACTGTTGGAAAATGCCTAATTTTCCCATGGTAAATTTCAAAGCTGTGGGAAAGTGGTTCCCCTTCCCCATGTTTCACTGTTAAATGTAACTTTCAAGTATTAATGTTATTTTCTCCCTTAAAGTTATACTATCAATACTTTCTTCCTGTTTCCCAACTGGAAAAAAAGAGTCAGGAAATTGGAAAAAAGTAGATTTGGCCACACTTTCTCCAGATTATCCAACTTTTGCCAGTTGAGAAACAGTCAGATAGTGGGAGGGAAACCCACAGATTTTAAATGAAAATTTTCAAATATTCTGAACATTTTCAGGCTCCCCCATAAATGTTTACATTTAGAAAAAAACGGTTACTCCCCCCAAAATTAAAAAAGATCTGGGAAATGGCAGTCAAAAACTATTTTTCCACAAAAATATTCATTTTCAACTCAATCCTATTTTCCAACTAAAAACTTTCATCAATGTTTGACCAACTCTAGCTATTAGTTATTATCGTTACAGAGGGGCAGTTGTCCATAGATTACTCAGAATTATCCTTGTTGATAAACTACAAGGAGTGCAACAGACATTATCAAGGAAACTTCAGTTAATTTCTTATTACTCTGGTACTTATCCTGAACAAATTCTGTTCTGAGGTACACCAATGTCACTCAGGAGCAACAGCTCTGAAATCAATAGATTTATTCCAGATTTACACTGGTGGGTCTCAGAGCAGAGTCTGACCAGGAGTAAGGCAAGACATTTAAGGATCTGTAGTGTTGAGTCTTGGCTCCTTTGTTCTAACACAGCTCCCCTCTCATGCACCTCTGCCTCATATTCATAAGAATGGCCATACGAAGTCAGACAAGTGGTCCATCTAGCCCAGTATCCTGTCTTCGATAGTGGTCAATGCCAGGTGCTTCAGAGGGAATGAACAGAACAGAGAAATCATTAAGTGATCCAGCCTGTTGTCCAGTCCCAGCTCCTGGCTGTCAGAGGTTTAAGGACACCCAGAGCATGGGGTTGCATCCCTGCCCATGTTGGCTAATAACCATTGATGGACCGATCCTCCAGGACCTCAATCACCTGTTACTATTAGAAATGGCATGTATGGCACTCAGAAGTGCCAGATTTTTAAAATAGCTCAGCACCCTGCAGCTCCTATTGAGGACAAAGACTTTTGAAAATCAGGTTCTTGCAGTACAAAAAGAAAGACACCATCCACACCCCACATTGCCCACTTGCTAAAGGAGCAGGAGTTAAACAGCAGGGGAGCATGAGGTCAGGCAGGACAAGGGTTACAGAAATAAACCCATGAGGTTACTCACTTTCTGTGTGCACACTTCTAGCTGCTGACATGGAAAGCGTCATTATTATTGACTCACTTGCTTCTTGTGAGTCCTGAGGATGAAGTGAGTCATCAGGAGAGATTTCAGGCCAGAGCAGGGTTTGCCAGAATCTAAAGACTATCCTGACTGGGATTTTCCAAGTCTGAGTATCAATGACTTAGGGTTGCCAACTCTGGTGGTTTTATTGCAGGTCTCATGATATTTGGTGGTGTTTTTGAATCGCTGGCTCCTGGACTCACGTAAGGATCTCAGATTTCATTTTTTTAAAAGGATGTTTCTTGCCCTAGGGGTTGTGAAGGAAAGCTTGAGAATATGAACCTTAAAGGCTCAAAAAGCCAGGAGCCAAATGAAACAGAACCCAACACTGATGATTTTAAAAGTCCTAGGGTTTTTGAGATGATGCTTGTGGCTGGCACTTCTGGTGACACTGATTAGCTTCTCCAGGTGTGGCTCCAGCCTCATGTAAATAGACTATGGTGTGAATATAACTTGGTGTGGATATAACCATGGCTTTTGTAGCCCAGTGCATCAGGTTGTGCCACTTGAATTCCATGCCTGGTATTCTCATTGACATATATAAACAATTATCAAACCAAAAGACACTAGCTTCAAGGAAGCCAATACCCTACACTAAAGCACTGTTTGCCCCCATTCACATGGGATGCAGGACCAGGGGAAGGAGAGGAACAAAGCCACTGAAGGGTTTTTCCAGTTTGCTGTGCATAGGAACTACTTACCATCAGTGGGTTAACAACTCCAAGACTTGATAATTTAGCTGAACTGCCAATTCTCTTTACAGGCACTTCCGGCTCATGTATTTATCCAGGGCAATTGGATTTACTGGAAAAGACATTCCCTTAAAATCAGGGTGCAAATTTCAGAAAGATGTAAATCTTCAACTATCCTATCAAAGTTGTGATTTTTATTCATTTTTCTTTTGGTCCTCAGCATTGTACTCAGGCAGGGAAGGGGCAAGGGAAAAAGCAGAATAGGAAGATCCCTGGAGAAAACATCGAAGCAGGGAACTGAAAGATTTCAGGTTGATTGTTTAAAAAAAAAAAAAAGCAGTATTAAAAAAAAAATCCACTTGATTTAAAGCAGCTCATTAGTGACACATACTTTGCTAAAAGAATGAGGAGTCCTTGTGGCACCTTAGAGACTAACAAATTGATTTGGGTTTTAGCCCACGAAAACTTATGCCTAAATAAATTTGTTAGTCTCTAAGGTGCCACAAGGACTCCTCGTTCTTTTTTGCTGATACTAACAAGGCTGCCACTCTGATACTTTGCTAAAGAGTTTATGAGTAAATTGACATTAAAATCTCACAAATTTTCTATATGATTTGGGGAACAAATGCAACAGATTTTGACCAAGTGTCCTAATTCCCAGCGCCCAAGCTGGAGGCATGATTTTGAACTAAAACAACTAGGAACGTTTCCTCGGGGTACGCAGGAGTCACTTCCGCAGCCAAAAGCTGTTTACTCAAGAGGGCTTGCAATAAGTGGCTGTTACTTTCCAGTATAAAATGTGACAATGTACAAGTAGCAAGTACATTTCCAGAAGGGGGGGGGAGATAAGATTTTGAATATGAAGCAGAACATATGTTAGTGTGAAGCTGAACAGCCTTCTGCACCACATATTCTAGCCAAATGATTAGTAACACCTGATATACCCACTGCTCCTCATTAGTCACCTGCCAGCAATGAGCAATTGGCTTCATATTAGCACTTGCTACTCTCTTTCCTCCCACCAATTAAGCATCTGTTAATCATGAGAAACAAATCATCCTCTTGGAAAACAACAAACATTGAGGTTTTGTAATAAAATGGAACATTGTAAATAATCAGTAAGATGCCCTGAAAAAGTTAGTATTTTTTTTTTTAAAGTTTAGCTATCTATTAAAAATGCTGGGGAGAGGGAAACAAGTCAGCAATATTGACCAGTACATAACATTAACATGGATTAGAAATATAGGACATAAGAGACTGGATCAGACCAAGCCCATTCGCCCAGTATTATGTCTCTGACAGTAGCCAGCACTGGATGCTTTGGAGGAAGATGTAAAAAACCCTGTGTAGCAGCTGAGAGAGAATTGGCTTCAGGGAAAGTTTCTTTCCACTCCCCCAATAGCCAGAGGTTGGCTTATACCTGAAGCTTGAGGATTTACACCTCTACACAACCTCATTACATTTTACCACCTACTATTATACTCTTGATTATTTTTTGTTCTCCATGTAAATTTTCAGTCCTTTTCTGAATCCTGCTCAGATCTTGGCCTCAGAAATATCTTGTGGCAATGAGCTTCACTGGCTAATTGGTTCATCTACCAAGTGACAGAATGAAACAATGGTTGCATTAGTCAGTATTAGTAAAGTGCATTTTGGCAGGACCAAATTTGTAACTTATTAGCCTTGATAAAAGGGGACAATGGATCTGTACATCAGACCACTGCTCAAATCCCTCCAGCAGCCTCCTGCCTCCTTCTGTCAAGTTCATGCTCTTTATGCTGATCTACAAAGCTCTGGGAAGAGCTGCCTCTTTATCTGCTCTTGTAAACTATGGGTTAGATTCACAAAGGAATCAGGATGCCTGCATCCAAAATATAGATCCTCAAAACCCAAACTGCCACCTAACACTGGAGGTGCTTAAAGTGCTTATATTTCTACTTTTAAAGTTCTTTAGGTGGCTAAACGTCTGCCGGTGGGCATCCACACAGCTTCAACAGGAAAGATTGAGAGCCCCACTTCACATCACCACAGTGGATTTTAACCTGTCTCCCGCATTCTGGATGAGTGCTGTACCAGGGCACCTGACTCTGTCCCAGCCCAGGAGCTCCTGACAGGGTGCAGTCATAGGCCTAGTATCTCTCAGCAGGTGGTTCATGTCTTCCTAGAATCTCAGAAACCATCCAGCATGACTTAAGTCCAAATGGAAATGGGTTGCAGTGTGGTACAATCACACCCAGGGGGTCGTCTTTGCTTGACTTCCTACAAAAACTGTGATGCTACCTTCTTCAACTTGTCTGAGTCACTCAATAAGATTCTCACTCACCTGCCTGCCTGCCAATTTTGGGGATTTTCTTCTTTTAAGTTGTGTAGGGCTAGCACATTTTTCCTATTTTACTTTGGCCTTTTTTTTTTAAAATGAAAATTGACCATCTGTATTGGCTTATTCTGGGAGCTTTGCTTCCTGTCTGACTGAAGGAACTGGTTGGAACACACAGAGGGCAGTGTTTATGCTCAGTGAGGTAACCTGGTCCACATTTCACCCTACTGCTACTGCCCTCCAAGATTAAAAAACCACAAAACCACCCCTAAGAGCAAGCTCCAGCTGTCTTGCCCTAAGGAGCTAACACCCAGTAAGAACAACTCTGGAAGACTGTATTTTTAAAGAAAAGTGTCTGTAACCAAGTTTGAGGGGAGAAAACAGAAGAGAGTCGAACCCACGAAACCAATAAAAAAAAATCAGCAAGGAGAGTCTTGTTTTAACAGTGATTTATTATCAGTAAAAAACAGAGTTTAGAATTGTGCGCGCTTTAGAGGCTTTATTTAGTGCAGTGCACAGACCCTAGCCCCGAACAGCTGTTGGGAGACCTTTGGCTATATTCTTATCCCAACTTCTAGCCCAGTCCCTTGTTACCAATGACATCAATGCTGCAAGTCACAACCAACTCGGCAACAGGCAATTCTATACAGTACTTGTGATAAGGGTCATTGTGAGGCCTACGGATGCTGCAGGATATTTTATGGGAACTAGGACATGCCGTTTTGGCTGCTCCCTTGTTAATGTTCATGGCTTATTGGAAAGCTATGAAAATCTTTCAGGGCTTGTCATTTTTTCCATTGGCACTTTGCTGCTGCCAGTCTTTCAAATTTTTATCTACATGGACCCAGGACTTTTTGGGAGAAAAATCCCTATGAATAACGTTAACAGTGCATCCCTTTCTTTGGGGGTGAGGGCTCTGTTCATGCTGGAGTCCTTCACAAAAAGACTCCCCTCTACTGATGGGCTACTGGTTGTTGTTTTGAAAAAAACTGTAATGGTGGCTCTTCAAATTGAGATGCAGCCATGTATTCCACTAGAGGTGCACGCCTGGTGCGCCAGAACCGGAGACTTGTCTAGCATTGCCTGTAGAGGAGCGGTACTTGTGCTTCATTGCTGTGGCCCCTCCCCTGGCTATATGAGGCAATAGCACCGTGACCCCCCTCAGTTCCTTCGCACTGGAAGCTCCTGAGAGGAGAGACTGATGCTGAGGGAGGGTGGGCTGTGGAATACATGTCTGCATCACATCCCAAGGAACCAGAGTTACAGTCAGTAACCGTTTCTTCGGGTAGATGCAGCTGTGTATATTCCACTTAGGTGACTCGCAAGCAGTACCCCAGTCCGGAGGTGGGGCTCAGTCTACTGCAATAGGGACTACAGGACCATCTTTCCAAGGCCTGCATCTGCTCTGGAAGAGGCGATAACAGCATAGTGGTCCCTAAACGTAAGTATGGATGTCCACGTGGCAGCCCTGCAAATATCCAGTATGGAAATGTCCCTGAGGAACACCACTGAAGTCACTTGTGCTCTCATGGAGTGAGCCTGTATCCGCTGGGGAGGTGTGACTGAAGCTCTCTCATATGCAGTCTTGACACAGGGTATTGCCCATCTAAAGATGATCTGTGCAGAGAGGACTGCCCCTTCATGCAGCACACATGACCTGAACAGGCGAGGTGAAGCATGCAATGTCTAGAAAAAGGCTACACAATCGCCAGACATCCAGAGTGTGGAGGCACAGTTCTTCCAGAGAAGAGAGCGGTTTAGGGAAAAAATACAGGTAAATACACTGCCTGATTCAGATAAATCAGAGACCCCCTTGAATAAAAACTGTGTGTGGGGTCACAGTGTTACCTTGTCTTTGAAGAACTGAGTGTAAGACAGCTCTGCCATTAGGGCCTGCAACTCTCACACCTTCTTGCTGAAGTGATGGCTATCAGGAATGCGGTTTTCCAAGACAGGAGAGACAGCAGACAGGACACAAGGGGTTCAAACGGCGGGTCCATCAGAGCTGTCAGAACTGAGTTTAGGTCCCACCAGGGAACCGATTCTCAGACAGGAGAACGTAAGGGGAGATGCCCCTTCAGAAATCTCATCACCGTGGCAGTGGGAAAAATTAACTTCCCTTGAATCAGGGGATGGAACCCTGATATCGCTGCCAAATGTGCTCTCAGTGAACTGAGCACAAGGTCTGGTTTCTGAAGATGTTGCAGGTAACTCCCAAGATGTCCTGGATGGAAGCCTCTTTTGGTTGAGTCCCGCGAACCATGGACCAGATCGAACCTCTTCCATTTTGCTAAGTAGATCATCTGAGTGGAGAACTTCTTACAGCTGAGTACGACTTGTTGGACAGCCACTGAGCACCACTATTCCTCTTCATTAGGCATGCAGCAGCCATGCTGTGAGGTGCAGGGAACTGACTGCAGGATGGAAGGTTTGGCTGTGGCTCAGCGTGAGCAGGTTGGGATGGAGAGGAAGGGAAATGGAAGGTTGAATTGACAGAGCAAGGAGATCTGAGAACCAGCAATGTCTCGCAGGAGCAACGAGGATGAACTTGGCTCGATCAGCTTTGAGCTTGAGGATGACTTGTGGAATGACCAGAATAGGTGGACAGGCATACAGAAGAGTCAACTGCCAGGTGCAGTGGAAGGTGCTAGAGAGGGAGCTCAGGCTGAGGCCCCCTCAAGAACAGAATAGTTGACATTTCCTGTTCTCCCTCATTGAAACAGGTTAATTGCAGGGATGCCCCATGTTGCAAAGATGACCCAGAGAACATTCCCCTTCAGGGACCACTTGTGGCTCTGGGAGAAAACTCTGCTGGAATGGTCCATGAGATGATTTTGCATACCCAGTAAATGGACTGCTATGGGAGTGATGTCTTCTTCGATGCAAAATTGCCATAGGTTGATCATCTCCAGGAAGAGTAACCTAGAGTGTGCCCCTCCTTGCTTATTCACACAGTACATCGTGGTGGTATCGTCTGTGAGTATGTGAAACACTGTGTGTCTGGATGCGGTCTTGGAAGGCATGACATGCACTGTGGATAGTCTGAAGTTCCAACACATTGATATACAGTGAGGCTTCCTGTTCCAACCCCAGGCCCTGCACCCTCAACAAGTTCAGGTGTGCTCTCCAACCCAGAAGGGAAGTGTCAGTAACCACTGACTTGGTCGGAGAGGGCCGAGCGAAGGGGATTCCTTGGCACACACTGTGTGGGTACTCCCACTAGCACAAGGAATCTAGGACTGGTGAAGAAAGGCGCACCAACCTGTCCAGAGAATTCAGGGTGGTACGCTCTTCTGAACCACATCTGAAGAGGGAGAAGGCGCAACCTGGTGAAGTGGACCACCTGCATGCAAGCAGACGTGGCTCAACAGGCTGACACACGTGACGGTCATGGAGGGCTGAGACTGCAGACTGAGACATCTGTTGAACTGTCTCAAAGTCCTCGACCTCATTGAATCTAACAGGGCACCAATTGACTCAATTTTCAGAGTGGGAGACAAGGTTGACTTTGCAGTATTTAAAATGAGTCCCAGATGGTCAAGCAAACAACACTGTACCCATGTGGTTGAGAACCTCCTCTCTGGAGCCACCCTTCAGCAACCAGTCACCGAGGTACAGAAAGGTATGGATTCCCTTCTTCCTGAAATATGCCAAGACCATTGCCACGCATTTGGTGAAGATCAGTGGGCAGAAGAGAGGCCGAATGGGAGAACCGTACACTGAAAGTGGCGTTCCCCTACCACAAAATGTGGAAACTTCCTAAGGCCCAGCAGAATCACCACTTGAAAGTAAGCATTCTGAAGGTCCAGAGCAGCAAACCAGTCATTTTGAGACAACATGGGGAGGATTGCCGATAGAGTGACAATTTGGAATCTCATGTACTTGATGGAATTTATTGAGGCCACAAAGATCAAGAAAGGGTCTCATCCTGCCCTGGGATTTAGGAATCAGGAAGTACCGGGAGTCAAAGCCATCGCCTCAATGTCCTTGTGGAACTTTCTCCACCACTCCCAACTTCAACAGAGAGCTGACCAGCTTGGTGAGCAGTGTCTTGTGAGATGGATCCTCAAGGAGGTACGGGGAAGAGAGGTGGGAACGGGGCGTGGAGAGGAACTGGATTGTGTAGCCCGATCTGATAGTATCTAGGACTCAGCTGTTAGAGGTAATTGAGTCCCAAGCATTGCAAAAGTGGATCAGTCAACACCCAAAGGGACAGGGAGACAGAGGGAGTGGAGCAAAGACTCCAGCAACTGGTGGTGAGAAGGAACTGAGGGGGCTCAGATTGACCCTACCTTATATCACCAGAGGAGGAGCCAGTGCCACTCCTCCACTGGGACTGCTAGGCAAAAGTCTCTGGTTCCAGTGCACTGGGCATGCACACACCTAAGTGGAACACAGGTCTGCATCTAGTCAAAGGAGGAGGATTGTTAAGCATTGTTTTGTAAGTGCAATTTACATTTACTGTGAAGAATTACAGGAGCATCCATACAGGTGCTCAGATACCACAGCACTGAGTGCATGAAAAATATATTGCTTCTATATACGCACATTGTCACACAACAACAGAAACATATGAAATAAGGGCAGCATGATCCAGTCATTCTTTCCATAAATACTGATAATCGGTGGTTTGGTGAAGAATTTTCTCCTCAACAAGGAAGATCTCTATGCAGGAATGCATGGATGCAAAGTAAATGAGCAAATTCAGCATACTGGCCTCATCCTTTGCTCCTGTATAACCGAGCTGAGCACAGCACTTGCTTCCTTAACCATACAGAGCACTGAAAACTGTCAGTCAAACTACATATAATGTTCATACTACACATGAGAATATCATCAATTGGCCTAGTTTTTACAGGAAGAATAGGCAGCCCCAATTCAGCCAAGCACTTACACACACATCCTTAAGTGCTTTGCTGTACTGAAGCCTATATTATTTCATCGGCACTCAAAGGTGAGCTGAGTGCCTCCCTCTCAGAAAGATGACAGGATCCTTGGCCCCAGAGAGCTTAAAATTAGGCATGGCCTAGCAAGACAGAAAGGACGGGTAGGGGAGGAAACACAGTAACGTCAATAAGATTATGCACTTACTCAGTGACAGCTTGTGCATGAGCTCACATACTAAAGAGAGTGTTTATGAACAGACTCCTTAACTGGCTAATTTTGCATAGGCATCATGGCAGAAGTGGGTCTAAGGAGGGCTTTGAATGAGGAGATTTAGGGAGTGTCCTGTGGATCAGAAGAGGGAGGACATTCCAGGTGTAAAGAGTGGCATGGGCAAAAGTGTGAAGACATCTGTGGGAGAAACAGAGAAATGGGATATCAAGGTCAGAAAGGATGACGTTTTTACCAGAATGACTAGTCTGGACCGTTCTCTTGGGAAATAAAGAGGAAGTTATTTGTGACCACAGGACTCATGATGGCCAAGCCCCAAAAGATGCACAAGGATAAGTTTATCAGTCCTACAATCATCTTTTCAATATTGCCACCAGCTAAAAAGAGCAGGTGGGACCTCTTGGAGAGCTCTGCCTACAGCAGCAATGCGCAGATCTGTGCACCTGATTCTCTATAATACCTTGATTTGTCATCTTAAATGTGCATATATCAGGCAGGATTTAAGTTCCTTGAATATCAAGCAAGATTCACATACTGTAGTATCATCAGCATGTTGACATTTAACTGAGGTAGACAGCAAGTTGTCATCATATATTAGTGATGACAAAATGAAGGGAAAAGATGAGGTGCTAAAAAGCACTAAAGGCAGCCAAAGCCAATAGCAAACACCATGTGTTTTTCTTTTTTAATTTTTTTGTTTTTATCGCCTCCATTTTCTCTTTTCACCCATCTCAAATAGAAGATACGTGCAAAGAAAGGTTCAACAATCCATTTAAATCATAACATGATTTTGGATATTCAAGGGCAAATTTAAAAAAAGTCAACCCCCGCCACCCCCCCCCCCCAAAAACCCCACAAAACCCAACTCTATCTTATATTTATAAAGGCAAAACCAGTGATGTGCATTTTAAGCACTGATACAACAACAACACAAAACTGACAGACTCTGCAAAACCCATTAACCAAAAGCATTCAATGAAAAAATCCCATCATCTTCCTACACTTGTATAAGCACTCAAAATTGTATGCACATATATTTGCATGATCAGAAAATGGAGACTATATTAATGGATGCCATTTCAAAATATGTCCCAATACACATTATGTAAACATACAAAGGAACGGTTATTCTATTAATTTTATTTTCAAGTATTCAGAAAGTTAGAATGTTTGCTATTTTGCTTCAAAAATATTTCTTTCCTCCAGCTAGAAAGTACTGAATTCCCACAGAATGGCTTGAGGATTTTGAGTTTTCCAGCAGCACTGATTTCATACAATGAAAATATTTTCAAACAATTCACCTTGTAGCTTGTGATATCCGGTGTTAAAAATACTCACAAATTCCAAACATTTGGGGTAAAAAAAAAAAATCGTACAGATTTTGAATTTTCCAGCAGATTTTTATGGCCCCATGTTACTGTTTTGTTTTGTCTTAAACTTAATGGTACAAACTTGTGAGAAAGAATAGTTACTGTTTTCATCTAAATACTTGAATTACCATCCATATTCAGGTAAAATTTTAAGTGTAAAAATTATCCAGTTATGACATACACTTTGGATTTCCACTTTTAAACAAATTGCTACTGAAAACCTAAGGGTTTTTTTGCGGTGGTAAATTACTTTGATATAGCTGCACTGATGCAAACCCTGTTTAAATGTGTTGCACGGTTACATAAAGTAGGGCTTACAACAGTGCAACTTACCCGACGTTCAAATACTGCTATGTACACAAAACCTACGTGAAAAAATATTACTCAGTGCCGGTCACCCAAGTGTTGACTATTCCTGGTTTCTTCATCTTGACCCTAATGGAAAGCCTTTTTTCCCAAAACTGAAAAGTAAAATAGTTGGAAATATATATCATTATACATAGTGCAGTTAAAGCAATACTGAAGTGTTTTTTCCTCTATTTGTGCAATATGAATTGTGCACAGCAGTAAAATTCACTGTGTTAACTGTAATGCTGTCTTTGGGTTTCTTCTTGCATAGGCAGATATGAAAAACTATTGTTATTTAAAAATACTCTGACCTACCACAGTGAGAATTAAGCAGTTTGATAAACTATATATTGAAGTATCTTAACGCGTCACGCTAATCTGAATTCTTTTTTTGTTTGACGTCCTGACATCACTTAAATAGAACTTCCCTTTCACAAACCACACACGAAGAGGTGTTTTATAACTAGCATTATCTTGCATTACATACAATTGCTCATTGGGTGTAAGCAGATGTAGGTAATTTATTACATCATAAATCTAACCTCTTCAATATTTAAGCGTATGTAACACACAAATTAAAAATTCCAGTTAAGCATCACCACATTTTAACCCCTCACATTTGCATAAAATAATTGACTACAAGCTATTAAATTGCAAAAACTGAAAGTTTATACAGGTGCTTTACTACGTCATACTGTGTCATGGGTCCCTTTGTTCAGCTTTCTACACAAACGTCTGAGTCATGGTTGTTTCCACTGATTATCTATTCAGTCTCTGCGTTATCACTTCTCGGTACATGATAGAGATGTATATTAGCAGCAGAAAGATGACAAAGAAATCATCTAAAAATCCCAGAATTCCAAAGAGGGCTTCAGGAAGAAAATCCAGAGGTGAAGCCAGATAGAGCAGAGCTCCTAGCAGGCAGAGGAATATTCTGAGACGGAACATCCAGAAAAGGCCCCCTACAGTAAACATCTCCCTGAAAGCATGCCGCAGTAAAGTGGGTAAATCCATAATTCTTTCCATAATCTATGAACAAACAAAACAGAAATAATTAATCTTTTGCAACATCATACAAAATGCCAACATAAATACTTCCTAAATGGAATTTTTTTGTTTGTTTTTGCTTGAAGTACAACATTGATACTATCACATTCACCAGTTTTGGAATCCATTATGTCACATGACAAAGTTTATAGATGTGGTACTTGAAACCACAGTATAACGAATTCATGAAAGATTTTAACTGCCAAGACACCTATTGGGCAAGAAACACAGCAAAACGAGCATCATAGAGGTTCCTAATTGACACAGAAGACAACTTATGATTCATCAAGTAGCAACAGCAAGCAGTGGAGAAACTATTCTGGATCCATTTCTTACAGATAAGTAGTAACCGATTAAGGATATAACAATAATAGAGAAGTTTGGAATCAATGGTTACAAGTTATATTAGTTCAGTACAATAAAGAAATGGGCTTGAACTCATTATAGCAAAGAGAAGGCTCACAGAAGGCAGGGGTATATATTTAAGAAAAGGTAAATCAACAAAAACATTTCAGGAAAGCAGAATGCAATGGAAGAAAGTATGGAAAAATCTAAGAATATGGAAGAAAACTGGGGATTCCTATGAGATGCCATAATTAAGCTGCAACAGATTACATTTCCTCTGAAAAAGAATAATGCAATATACAAGCTGTGGCTAAATGTGTCTTTTCAAGGGACTGTTCAAGCTTTAAGATTAGAAAACAAAATAAAACCAGCCAAGGCTCCTTCTTATTTTTTATTCTGTGGCTTCATCCACACTAATTAGCTATGGTTCAGTGGGAGCCATTTTTTAATTTTAACACTGTTTCAATAATGGCTCCTTTCCCAAAACAGACAGAGCCACAGAATAGAAGACTAAAAGGAGACATGGACCAAACTTAAAAAAAATACTTTAGAGAGTAAGGGTAGTCTTATGATTAAGGCAATGGACTGTGTGCAACATCCACAGGCAGGATGTCTAGGTTCAATTCCTGGGTCCGCCATGGACTTCCTGTGTGACCTTGGGCAAGTCATTGAGGGCCTAATCCACAACCCACTGAAGTTAATGGGAGACTCAATTTCAATGGCCTTTGGACCAGGCTTTCAATCTCTGTACCTGTAAAATGGGGATAATACTTCCTTTCTCTCATATTGTCAGGGTCGTCTATTTAGATTGTAAACTCTTTGGGGTAGGGTCCCTAGTAAGAAACAAATGAGATGTGCAGGAAGGACCCCACTGAAATCACTGGGATTTGCCTGGGCACATCTCATCTGTAGGATCAGGGTCTGCGTTTACAAACTGTGCCTAGCAAATGTGACAACAGTAGCTTGCAAGGTGTACATTCTAACATTCTTACAACTCTAACTATGACACTCAAGGTATGGCTACACTTGCAGCTGTACAGCGCTGGGAGTTAAACCTGTCTTCATACAGCTGAGTAGGGAAAGCGCTGCAGTCTGTCCACACTGACAACTACCAGTGCACTGTCGTGGCCACATTTGCAGCATCTGCAGCAGCATTGGGAGCAATGCATTATGGGTAGCTATCCCAGCGTTCAAGTGGCTGCAACATGCTTTTCAAAAGGGGGGGTGGGGTGGAGTGTGACAGGGAGCGTGGAGGAGAAAGAGTGGATTTTTGGAGCCGACACTGTGTCAGCAGCTGCCTTGCAAGTTCTGACCCCCGCCCCCACCCCTCTCTCACTCACTGAAAGCAAACAGCAGCTGTTTTTTTCCCCTCACAGACAAGATAAGAAGCCGCACCAAAACAGATCCTCCTCTCCCTCCACGCTGCTTCTCTCCTCAAGCCCCCTCCCTTCTCCTCTCTTCAAGTAAACACTAGCTGTGGGCATTCCAAAGGGAGCCACCTGCCTCTGCTCATTCACAGCAAACAGTAGCTGTGTTTGTTTTTTTGATAACCAGCTTCGGAGCCCGGACTTCACAACAAAACATAGAGTAATCTTCACTTAAAAGGACTATGGGAAGCTTCCAGAGGTCAGTCACAGCGTACTAAGATTATTCCTTGTTTACACTGGAACCCCAGTGCTGCAGCATCAGCGCTATACTCTTTATTCCTCTTGGGGAGGTGGAGTACAGGCAACGCTGTAGCCACGGAGATACAGCGCTGTATGTGCCTTGCCAGTGTGGACGGGGAGTGAGTTACAGCGCTATAAAGCCACCACCAGCGCTGTAACTCTCAAGTGTAGCCAAGGCCTCAGTTATAGAAATAACACTCTCAGAGAGAAAAGTTTAGAGAACAAAATAGAGAAGGCACACATAACTCATTAGGAAATTGAGGGAGCGTAGAACTCAAAATACATTTTCAAAAGAAAGGGAGCAATATCAACACAGAAAAAACCAAAGCTAAATTCTCCTGATCAGTTCATAGAACCATAGAATATCAGGGTTGGAAGGGACCTCAGGAGGTCATCTAGTCCAACCCCCTGCTCAAAGCAGGATCAATCCCCAGATTTTTACCCCAGTTGCCTAAATGGCCCCCTCCAGGATTGAATTCACAACCCTGGGTTTAGCAGGCCAATGCTCAAACCAGTTCTGGGTCTTTATATACTGGGAGCAAAAAGGGAAATATTTTTCTTTACAAGCCACATATTTCTTTACTCGTTAATTATGAATAAGTTAGGCCCTGAATCAGGAAAGCACTTAAGTACATGTTGTGACAGACCCAGGCCAGTGGGGTACAGGAGTCTGGTAGAAGGCAAATATACTGGTCACTGGATGAGTAGTTTTCTGTTCCCTGAGTGACTAGAGCAGGGGCTGCACTAGAGTAATCAGGAACCTGCTAGAACCAATTCAGGCAGACAGGCTGATTAGATCACCTGCAGCCAATCAGGCAGGTTAATCAGGGCTCCTGGGTTTAAAAAGCTCACTCCAGTCAGGGAGGGGGAGAGCCAGAAGAGAGGAAGTGCGTGTGAGGAGCTGGGAGCAAGAGGCACAAGGAGCTGAGAGTGAGAGGGTGTGCTGCTGGAGGGCTGAGGAGTACAAGCGTTATCAGACACCAGGAGGAAGATCCTGTGGTGAGGATAAAGAAGGTGTTTGGAGGAGGCCATGGGGAAAGTAGCCCAGGGAGTTGTAGCTGTCATGCAGCTGTTACAGGAGGTACTATAGACAGCTGCAATCCACAGGGCTCTGGGCTGGAACCCGGAGTAGAGGGTGGGCCCGGGTTCCCCCCAAACCTCCCAACTCCTGATCAGACACAGGGGGAGTTGACCCAGACTGTGGGGAAGATCACTGAGGTGAGCAAATCTGCCAATAAGAGCAGGACCCGCCAAGGTAGAGGAGGAACTTTGTCACAACGTTTAACCACCCTTCCTGAATAAAGGATGCTCTTCTGAATCAGGGCTTTAATGAGTACCATGTCATTACAACAGAAATGCAAGGTTAAAGGAGTAGTTAAAAATAAATGTTTTTATGCTTAAGCTGCAGGAACTTGTATTTACTAAACAAAACCTGTGTAGTTCCCATGCGTTATAAACAGAAAATAAACACCTACAAGAAAATATCACATTATAAAACAGCGTTAGTCTTTTGCTAGTTTATTGACTCTCCACGCCCTCATAACCTTACTTACAGTTCTGGGCTGTCCTGAGAATCTCCGGTTGTAATCATTAACATCTTGAAGCACTTGTGCTGCATCCTGCTGATCTTCACCAAAGAGTGGTAAAAACAATGTTACCTGTGCACAACAGCAAGAAGTCACTTCATGCCCGACAGTTCTTACGAATATGAAATTGCAAATTTATAAATGAAACAATAGTAATTCAGTGCTAAACCTCATTCTTTAAGTACAATTCATTACCGTAGACCAAACTTGGTACAACTTTAGATATATATGGCCTTGTTTCTAAGTATTTACCTAAAAACCAGTAGTTAATACTTGCCCTGTATTTACTTAGGGCTTGGCTACACTCAAAACTGCAAAGCGCTGCCGTGGCAGCGCTTTGAAGTGCGAATGTGGTCGCAGTGCCAGCGCTGGGAGAGAGCTCTCCCAGCGCTGCAGGTACTCCATCTCCCCATGGGGATTAGCTTGCAGCACTGGGAGCCGCGCTCCTAGCGCTGGGGCACTGTTTACACTGGCGCTTTGCAGCGCTGTAACTTGCTGCGCTCAGGGGGGTGTTTTTTTCACACCTGAGTGAGAAAGTTGCAGCGCTGTAAATAACCAGTGTAGCCAAGGCTTTAGATACAGTTCCCAAGTCTTAAAGAATTAACACTTTAAGATACTATAAAAAGGATATAGAAAGCTATTTTCAAAAATATTTTACTAAGGACAATGTACAAGAACTCAGTCTTTGAAGTAGATCAAAGGTAAAGTTTTCAAAATTGCATAAGTGACTTAGGAACTCAAGTCTCATTTTCAGAGCTGACTTAGGCACTTAGATGCTTGAGGGTTTTGAAACTTTCATCTCAAAAATCAGACAAATGCTTCTGTCATCATTACTGATGATCTTGCATTGAAGCATAAAAGCAGCGAAGTTTGAGCTCACTGTATATCCACTTACAGCACAGTGGCTGAGGGCCTTCACCAACATTGTTCCTCCAAAGTGCACCAGCCTAGGGGGAGTTCGCTGCCACCTGCTTTGTGATCATGGCTATCATGGTAATGCTCAGAGTGAGTCTCCAAGCCCTATCCCATTAAGGTTCCCCTTGACTGCAAAGCTGGTGATGACAATGGGAAGCTTTGAGGGTAAGGTGATTCAACTGGAGAAAGTGGGCAGGACAAGAAAAAAAGATAGTCTTGGTTTTTGCAAAAGTAATGAATGGAGGATTCTCCTCTTAAAGAAAAAAATAGTATGGGGAATTAATTCTGCTACAAGTATCTAAAATACACAATATAACATACATACGCATGTGTACATTTTATCTATATACAGAAAACTATTGTAATTTTACCCATATGTGGTGATGATAGTTATGATACACTTTAGCATAAGGTTCTGCAGTTTATCACATTGCTTTGCAATTTTTCATCTTTGAAACCTTACCATGTACTCTGCCACTAATCCATCGAGCAGTTGAAAACACCTACTTCCTCTCCTTTTTTTAAACAGCAACTTGCCAAAGGACAGTTTGCTTCCCCCCTCCCGAAATATGAAATCCTCCTTCCACTGCATAGGCTGAGCAACACTCAGTCCCAGATCAATGACAGGCTTAAGGGCCAGTGCCAGTCCTCAAATCCTTCCAGCGGGCCAATAATGTCACTCATGCCACCCAAAACCCACCCCCAACCTGCCTAAGGCTCTGGGAGTTTGGATTGGGGAGGAGTTCTGGACTGAGAACTGGTTAAAAGACAGAGAATAAAGGATAGGAATAAATGGTAAATTTTCAGAATGGAGGGGGTAACTAGTAGTGTTCCCCAAGGGTCAGTCCTAGGACCAATTTATTCATAAATGATCTGGAGAAAGGGGTAAACAGTGAGGTGGCACAGTTTGCAGATGATACTAAACTGCTCAAGATAGTTAAGACCAAAGCAGACTGTGAAGAACTTCAAAAAGATCTCACAAAAGTAAGTGATGGGGCAACAAAATGGCAAATGAAATTTAATGTGGATAAGTGTAAAGTAATGTACATTGGGAAAAATAACCCCAACTATACATACAATATGATGGGGGCTAATTTAGCTGCAACTAATCAGGAAAGAGATCTTAGAGTCATCGTGGATAGTTCTCTGAAGACGTCCACGCAGTGTGCAGTGGCCATTAAAAAAGCAAACAGGATGTTAGGAAAACAACAAGGATTCCGGTGGCACCTTAAAGACTAATAGATTTATTCGGGCATAAGATTTTGTGGGTAAAAAACCTCACTTCTTCAGATGCATGGAGTGAAAATGACAGATCATGTGTTATTATATAATGCCTGCAAGAGAAAGCAGTTACCTCACAAGTGGCGAATCAGTGCTGACAGGGCCAATTCGATCAGGGTGGATGTAGTCTACTCTCAATAATAGATGAGGTGGTGTCAATTCCAGGAGAGGCAGAGCTGCTTCTGTAATGAGCCAGCCACTCCCAATCCCTATTCAAGCCCAAATTAATGGTGTTAAATTTGCAAATGAATTTTAGTTCTACCATTTCTCTTTGAAGTCTGTTACTGAAGTTTTTTTTTTCCCCAAGTATGGCAACTTTTAAATCTGTTATAGAATGTCCAGGGAGATTGAAGTGTTCTCCTGCTGGCTTTTGTATGTTACCATTCCTGATGTCCGATTTGTGTCCATTTCTTCTTTTTTTGTAGAGACTATCCAGTTTGGCGAACATACATGGCTGGCACATGATGGCATATATCACATTAATAGATGTGCAGGTGAATGAGTCCTTGATGGTGTGGCTGATGTGGTTGAGTCCTTCTGGGGCACCTGGCATTGGCCACTGTCCGTAGACAGAATACTGGGCTGCATGGACCTTTTGTCTGACCCAGTATGGCCATTCTTATGTTCTTATGGGGTAGGGGATTGGGGTGCAGGCTCTGGGAGGGAGTTTGGGTGCTGGATGCAGGCTCTGGGCTGGGGCAGGGGTGTGGGTGCAGGAGGAGGGAGTGGTTTGCAGGCTCTGGGAGGGAGTTTGGGGGAGGGGTGTGTGTGTGGGGGTGCAGACTCTGGGAGGGAATTTGAGGGTTGGAGGGGGTATGTGGGGAAGGGGTGCAGGCTCTGGGAGGGGGTATAGGGAAGGGGTGCAGGCTCTGGGAGGGGCTTTGGGGTAGGAGGGAGGGGTATAGACTTTGGGAGAGGGTCAGAGGGTGCAATGCTTACCTGTGGCTCCAAGGGGTGACAGGATGGGGGGCCTCTGTGTGTTGCTGCCCCCAGGCACTGTCCCTGCAGCTTCCCATGGGCCACAGGGGCACTTGGGGTGTGGGCAGCACATGGAGGCACAGCCCCACCCCGTCCCAGGGGCCGCAGGGAGGGGCTGGTAGACACATGGAGTGAGAAGGCAGACGCCGGTCAGCTCCACTGCACTGCTGGGGACCCAGGCCATTTTAAATTGCCTGGGGGGCAGGAGAGCGCCCGGGGGTGGTAGGTGGTGCCAAGGGAGAGACCCAGCCCCAAAACTGCTGGAGCCCAGGCCACATTGGGGAGGTTTGCAGGCCACAAATGGCCCACGGGCCGTGAGTTTCAGATCCCTGCTTAAGATGAAATAGATCACATTCCATGGCTAGTTATGGGTGCTTTAGTCCATTGGAAAGAGAAGCGTACAGGATAATACTGGCCCTTTGAGCTATAAAAGAGGATGCCTGGGGAAGAAAGAGATTTGGTGAGAGAGCTCTCTGCAGCTCTCCCTGGAACAAGGGAGGAATTATCAGGGAGCCAGTAGAGGGGTTAACCAGTGCCAGGAGGCTGAAAAGGGTGGAGACCCGGGAAGACTGGCTGGCTGACCTTCCTGAGATGAAGGGCCACAGCCAGGAGACTGATTATGGTTCTGGGAGAAGGCTGAAGGCAGAAGAGCAGCAAGAGGGGATAGCTGGCTGGTAACCCCAAGTCAGAGCCAGGGCTAGAGGCACCTGAAGGCCAGGGAACAGCAGAAGGAGTTGCCTCTAAGCCAGAGTGCCATAGCCAAGGGCCAGAGAGGGCTGATGGTGGGGGAGCGCCAGAGGAGCTTATCTACTGTCATCTCCAGAGGTGAAGAGCTGGACCCACAGGGTGTGAGATGGCCAGCAGGAGTGAGGGATGCTCTCCTGGTAAAGACCATCTCTCAGCAGTCAGGCTGTGAGGGTTCCCACTGGAAGGGCAGGGTTGCACTCCAGCTGGAAAGGCAGGAGTGGCTGTCCAGAGACAAAACAGGACAGTTTCTGGATATGGCTGAAGGGGCCATGGTGTGGTACATGGGACATCATGAGATGAGATGTCAGGTGATCGTAATGATTATGTGCACTGGGAATAATGAATGTATTTTATTTTGCACATGGTTTAATAAATCAATCAATCCCAAGGAGGGGTGTTATTGAGAGAGAAGAACCTTAGAAGTGAAGTTATTTGGTTACCTGAGAGGGGAAACTGAGGCAGGGCACACATGCCATGGCTTGCATGGGGGGTGGGCACTCTAGGTGGAGCTGCTCTATGATAAGGAGATTCCCAGGTTTTCTGATGTAATGTAATACTTGCTACTAGCCCTGGAAGGGCTCAGGATACTGCATCTTAAAACAGTCAAATGGGAAATCATTTTTAGGGCACTGTTAGAGGTTTTTAAAAGCAAATCTGTTAAAATCTTCCAGTCCTGGCCTCGTACTCAGGAAACTTGGGGACTCAATTCCTGCCCTGCCACAGACCTCCTATGTGACCTTCAGCAAGCCTGTCTGTGCTTTAGCTCCACAAATGTGAAGTGAGGATCTCATCACTTCCCAAACACAGGGGTGAGGATAAATACCTCAGTATTTGGGAAGCACTGAAACACTAATAAGATAAATAATTGGACTCATGGTAATGGAGGCATTTTGGCTTTACAGGTGAAGGAATACAATACTCAAAATACTACTTTAAAACATCTTTAAAATATTTTTAATAATTTTTGTGAGAAGTATGCACCCTAAACAGAATACATAGCGAAATGCTGTAAAGATTTTACTGGCGCTGGTTTGGGATGACCCATATAACTCACTCGTAGCTCATGAGTAGTGCAGCCATCTCAAACTCAGGATGTTAAATACCACGGCATCATGTCTGTAATAATGAAAGGCCCTAAACTTTTAAACACTTTATATGCCTAACTTTAAGTATGCAATATAACCCTAACCATTTAAAATCATGAGTCAGACCATCCAAAAATCGTGAGATTTCTTTAAAAAAAAAGCATTAGACTTGTGTTTTTTTTTTTAAATTTGCTTTCTTGTTTTTAAGCCTTTGGAGGAAGCACTTGCCACCAAAAATATAAGTGATCATTTCATGTTCAAAATTCAAACTTAAAGCACATGCAGAAATGCAGACCTCCCCGCTGGTTGCTCAGAAAGACGCTCTGCTAACCCCTTCCAATCTCTTGGGTGGTGGTGTGGATATGTGTCTAGCTGACAGAAGACTTTCACTTCCCCCCACCTTATTGCTATCCTGTCTGTCTCTCCTCCGTTCCCCTTATAGTTATTGTGTCTCCTCGCCCCCCCCCCCGCCCCCACTCCCTTTCTGGTCTCCCTCTCACTTCCCCACTAAGACTCTTGTCCCACTCTCACACACTCCCCACCACCAGTTCTTCTGTCCCTCACTTGCCTGCCAATATCCCTCCCCTTCCCCTTATAGAGTCTTATCATTCTTCCTGTCCCTCTCTGCCATCCCTTACTTAGTTTTAGACGTAAGCATGAGAGTGCGTGTTTTCAGAATCTAGGCCTAAATTTGGAATCAGAACTATTCGGTCTTTGATGATATAAAGTGTTACCGTTTGTCTGCAGATTGGGCAACGGATAGCACCGAGCCACGAGCCATACCTCCAGTACGCAATAATGCAGGCACCTAATGGAGGTAAATATCAAAAGCTGTAATGATTAAAATTTTAGATTGTTAGACGTTTTTGATTTAAAACAATTATTTCAGCAAGAAAAATGGTAATATAATATTAAAATATTAGGCACAAGTACTTTAGGCATAACTGGCTGTTTTTTATATATTAACAACTTCAGAAACTAAAACCAAATTTATCCAAATTCCAAATTTGATTAATAAATTCTGATCCAAGTCAATTTCAACATTAACTTCAATAGCAGGGTGGATAAACAAATACAAAAATTGAGTTTATATTTTAAAAATAAGTCTGTTTAAAATTAAATTTGAAATTGACAACAAAAAAATAATATTAAGCAGTACATTTGATGCCACTTTTTGAAGAAAGTAAAACCACAGAACTGTGGAAGTCACTGGCTAAGCTGCATGAGCGAACTGCTGGCCCACCAGCTATTTTAAGCCGACCCTTGAGCTCCGCTCCGGTGCTCCAGCCAGGGAGCAGGGTCGGGGGCCAGAAGCCCTCGGAAGCTGTGGCAGTGCTTTAATGTGGTTGTGTAGTCGCGGCACCAACGCTGGGAGACAGCTCTCTCAGCACTGTTAAAAAAAAAACCACCTCCATGAGGGAAAATAGCTCCCTGTACTGGTGCACTGTCTACACTGCCACTTTAAAGCACTGAAACTTTTTCACACTCCTAAGAGAGAAATTTTCAGTGCTGTAAAGCAGCAGTGTAGACAAAGCCTTAGTGTAAAGGCTATGGTTAACTGAAAATCAACATGTTTTATTATCAGGGGGTAGCCGTGTTAGTCTGTATCCACAAAATCAATAAGGAGTCCGGTGGCATCTTAAACACTAATAGATTTATTTGGGCATAAGCTTTCATGGGTAAAAAACCCACTTCAGATGCATGGAGTAAAAATTACGAATGCAGGCATTATTATACTGACACATGAAGAGAAGGGAGTTACCTCACAAGTTTTAATAGCTAACAACCAATGAAAATCAACTTTTCTTTAGGAAAATAACTAAAAAGTACAAATGCAGAACACAATTAGTATAGACAGTAAAGGTTTTCAGCTTACTGATTTGAATTATGATTAAACTGGGTCATTGAAATTGCACTGACTTAAATCAATCCATCCTGGTCAAGAGCATATATCTTAAAAGAGAAGTCAAAAAGCTTCTGCATCATTGTAATTGGAAAATGATTAGTTTACCAAGATAAAGTTTAGCTGAGAAAACTACAGTTTACAAAACTGCCACCTCAGCTCCTCATTTTATTTTAAAAAATGTTTTCAGTTAGTTCTGTTTTTCCCAAGTTTAGAAACTTTAAGGATACAGAATCAAATATATTTGCAGACGAGTGGAAATTTTGATTTCAAACCTAGTAGCACAGAAAAAAATATTTAGAATGTAATTTTAGACATTGCTTGTCGTCGTTTTTGCTGATACAGACTAACATGGCTACTGCTCTGAAACCTATTACCAGATACTTTCTCAAGAAGTTATATAGAAAGTTATTTGTTTTTACTAGTGTTATTCCACAAAAAACAGTTTCTCTTCAGATCAAGTTAAGGATACTTTAGAAATGGTTACTCACCCTGTATAGTAACTGTGGTTCTTCGAGACGTGTCCCCTTTTGGTGCTCCACTGGAGGTGTGCTAGCGCCCCCGTGCCTTTGATCAGAGATTTCTCATAACAGTGTCTGTTTGGCCCGTGCATGTGTGCTACTCAGCCCCGTGCCCTGTACCATTGTTATACAGCACTAGGTGGGGGAACTGCCCTCAGTTCCTTCTCTACCACCAAGCACCACAGCAGAGAACTCCAAAGTAGAGGGGAAGGAGGGCTGGTACTGGAGCACTTAGAGATACAAATCTTGAAGAACCTCAGTTACTGCACACAGAGAATAATCATTTTTAATTCTTCCAATAGTGTCCCTATGGGTGCTCCACTCTAGGTGACTACCAAGCAGTTCCCTCTAAGGCGGCGTTCGGCGGGGGGCTTCACAGTCAAATTTAGCACAGAAGAAAGTACAGCTGAGCCAAACAGTATTAGAAGCAGAGTTATAAGTTACTGTGTAGTGTTCGGCAAATATATGTATAGACACCCAAGTAGCAACCTTACATATTTCAATAATGGGCACGTTTTTGAGGAATGCTGCAGAGATGGAAATAGACATTGAATGAGTACCTATGTTCTAAGTGTTTGAATATTACAAGATTTGTAGCAAGAATTACTGCAGCCAGATAGCTACTTAGAAAGTCTTTGACTACAAACTGAAGACTGTTTTGATCTATCTACAAGTGAGACAAACAATTTGAGGGTCTTTCTGAAGGGTTTAGTCCTAACCAGACAGAAGGCCTGACATCAAGGGTGTGCAACAATGCTTCTTGATTATCTAGGTGAGGTTCAGGGTGGAAAACTGGCAGGTGAATTGATTGGTTAATATGGAACTTGGAAGAAACTTCAGGTAAAATTTTTTGATGAGGTCACAGCATGACATTGTCCTTAAAAAATACTGTGAAAGGGGGGGAATGTCATTAGGGCCCCTATTTCCTAAACCCATTGCGCTGATGTGATGGCTTTCAGAAAAGCTTTCCTTGATAAATGGAGCTGTGAGGAGGTAGCCATCAGTTCAAACAGTGGTCTTGCGAGGCATTTAAGGATCAGGTGGAGGTCCCAAACAGGAGTAGGATGTTTGACTGGCAGATAGAGATTTCCTAGTCCCCGGATGAACCTTGCTGTCATGGGATGGGGAAAAATGGAATAACCCTGTATTGGAGTGTGGAAAGCCATGATGGCGACCAGATGGGCTCTAATAGAGCTCAGCAATAGTCCCAAACTTTTTAGTGTTAGGATCTAGTCCAATAAATCTAGCAGCGATGAGGTCATTGGTGGAATAAGTCTATGGTCACACCAAGAAAGAAATCTTGTCCATTTCTGAAAGTATGTGTAGCAGGTAGACTCTTTCCTGCTGTGTTATAGAATTCTTTTTACTTCCTCTGAGCAGGTTGCCTCTAGTCCCATGAACCATGGGCCAACCACGCTTTGAGACGAAGGACTGCAAGACTGGGGTAAAGGATCATCCTGCCTTCCTGGGAGAGGAGAGGAGTAGCAGCATGGAGAGTGATCGGAGAGCAAATGCCAGCTGTATCAGGCTAGGAAAACTTGTTCATCTGGGATAGGTTGGAACTATTAGGATGATTCTGGTTTTGTCTTTTTTTTTTTTTTTTACTTTGAGGAGAACAAGCGGAATTGGTGAGAATATGTACAAGAGTCAACGATCAATGAAAGTGAAAAATACCTCCAGAGATCTGTGACCCAGTTTGCCTCTTGAGCACTGCAAACCAGCTGATTGCTGCAGGCAGGAGGGAGGGGGAGCTTGCGCGCTGAGTCCTTGCTCCTCCACCTCCTCCCTCCTGAACACTGCAAGCCAGCTGATCACTGCGGGCAGGAGGGGGGGAAGGAAGGGGAAGGTGCTGATACGTGGGGTGTGCTGGTGGGTGGGAGGCAAGGCATAGGGGAGCTGATGGGGGGCTGCCGGCTATGGACAAAGCAGGCAGCCAAATGACATTATAGCAAAGCATTGCACAACTTTAAAAGGAGCATGTTCTGTAATTAAGCAGGGACGTAAGATTGAAACAACGTTAAGCGAGAGGGCATTAAGTGGGGAGTTACTGTACTGGCTGCCCAGTGCCCTAACAACTGAAAACAGTTCTTGATCGGGGGCTTGATCAGTATGGGGGCTGAGTTGAATTGTACTGGCTTTTTTGGAAAGGGACATAAACCTATCCAGAGGAATGTAGACTCTTGCTGCTATTAAATCAAGATAAGCTCCTATAAATTTTAAGTTTTGCACAGTGGTCAAAATGGATTTTTGAACGTTCAGTTGCAGGCCCAACTTGAAGAGATCTATAACCTCAGAAGTTGGGTCAGATGACAGGCTGAAAAGGAGCAGCTGGTACAGAAGGGCTTTGTTGATAGACAAAGCTATGTGGGCAGATGAGGGCGAATGAAGGATACCAAGCAGCATATGATGAGGTTCTTTAACTTCCTCGAGTTAATTTCAAGGAGTCAGCAATTCTCTTGACCAGATCATGGAACTGCTTAAATTATCCACCAAGGAAGGAGGATGACAAACGATAGCTTCATCCGTACAGGAAGAGGAGATACTGGCCACAGGAGAGACTTCATCATTGGCTCAAGCTTCCTGCTCCTCAAAGGCTTCTTCTTGAGGGTCAGGTCTCCTAGAGGGAGCAGGCGATGCAGGTTGCCTCTCTGCAACGGGTGGTGCTTGATGTCTTGGAATATTGTTGATGACAGGCTGCCCAAGGGTCCCAATGTGGCCAAGAAGGTGGTGCATAAGGCATAGACGGCACCCACGGGTGCTCATACCAGAAAGATAGTGCTTGCAATCTTGTGCCACAAGTGGTTATAGGCTCATCAGAGACCTCTGGAAAGGGGCCTCTACAAAAGCGAGGGGAGAACCCTGAACTGATATTTGGGACACCAAGGCAAAGTCTTCATCAGAATCCTCATCCTCAAACCCACTCTGGAATGGTGGAGTGCCTGAAGAAATCTGAGGTGAAACTGTTGGTATCAGGCAAACTTCAGGCAATCTCGATGTCCTCGGTACCAAAAGAACATAGGAGCCGAGCAACAGAGAATCGGGCATCTCAGATACAGCCAGGTCCCGGGGAAAATGGAAGTCCTGCAGCACCAAGCATACTGTCGGTACCTGTAATCTGCACTCAGGTGATGGTGGCTGAGGCTGCTGACAGTACCATAGGTCTTGGGCACTCTGAGAGAGGTGTGGTTGGAGCCCGAATGGGCTTCTTCGGTTCCAATCAAGCAGAGGAAGAGCTCTTCTTGCCACCTTGGTATGCTAATAGTACCAATGATTTCTCCAGGCCCAAGGTTTTGCTGTCTTTTGGTCTAGTGGTGCCCTGGGTACCTGAGGAACCTGAAGCCTTGTGGGTACATGACTGGAGAGCAGATGGTGGTGAAGTGGCTGAAGACACCAACCACCTCAGCTTTTTACCTGGTGAGCCTCCGACATGGTCCTTGGAGGACCTATGAGATGGGTCTTGTGTCTTCCTCTTAGATGCCCTGGAGGAGTGTTGCTCAGACAGAGAGGAAGCAATAGAATTGTTGGGAGACTTGCAACTAGGGGTCCCCTGGGCATGGGTCAGAAGTTGGGCATAGAGAGCTCTCCGTCATGAGGAGATGAAGTTTTATCTCTCTGTTTTTTCTGGCTCTGAATTTCAGTTCCAGGCAGAACTTCCACTCTTGGGTGATGAGTAATTCCACTAGGCAACAGATGAAGCGGGAGTGCCCATTGCTTACTGGGATTGCCTCTCGGCACAATAGACTATGTCTGAAACTGGGAGAACCAGACACAAGCTCCCTCCCAGTTCACAAGAACTACCTTATCTACCAACCAATATCTATTTACATATATATAAGAATTTTTTTTTTTTTTACTAGGAAGCTAAAACTACTACTACTACTTACTAACTAATTACACTATTGCTAAGAACTACTACAAATAGCTACTAGAATAAGAAATGAAGACAAAGTTGAGGAAACTCAATGGGGACAACTGCCAGAGCTCCGTCTCAGGCTGAAGCGGCTGAGAAGGAACTGAGGGCAGTTCGCCTGTGCAGTGCTATACAACAAAGACACAAGGTGACTAGCACACATGCACAGGCCGAATAGACACAGTTATGAGAAATCTCTGATCAAAGGCTCGGGGGGGGGGGGTGCTAGTGCACTTACGGAGGAGCACCATAGGGACACTCCTCCAAGAAGAATCCATAGGTTCTGAGGCTATTCAGAAGAGATGGTGAGGGACAAACTTTTACTTCTAAAGCATGTCAAATAAAATCTCAATCACAATTTCTTTCTAGAAGGTTTGTAATAAACTAAGGTAAACAAGACAACTTCATGCACTACACTGTTACCCAAGAACCTCAGTTTACAAATATTCTTCAGAAACAAGTCATTGGGAGAGTAATTTTCATTAACTTTTGGAGCACTACATATGAGTGGGTTACCCTTCCCCATTGCCTCTTTCCTTCTGCCTCTCCATAAATAAACAAGACCTGTGACAAATCAGGCACGAGTTTGCAACATGTTAAGGAGGAAAAGTGTAATATGTCTGTGCTATATACATATATGCATGCAAAGGCCTCAAGGTACACAGGAGGATGGGCAGTAGCCCCTCTCTAGGAGTATGTCTACAAGCTGTGCTGCTGTAGCATGGACACTACAGCAACGGAAGGGGCTGTCCCTGTAATAAATCCATCTCTTCAAGAGGCGGTAGCTAAGTTGACAGTGAGGTTGCATCTGTCACGGAGGGAGGCCGACCTCACTACATTGCACAGAGCATGACATTTTTCACAGTCACGAACAAGGTAGCTAAATTGACCTACATTTCAGGTGCACACAAGCCCTACGTGGCTCTGAAAAGAACACAGCTGGAATACTGTACTTACACTCGAATACTCCTACTCAAAACCAAGCCTGAGGGCTTGTCTACATGGACACTAAGTTTGCAGCAAGCTGAAGTGTAAATCCACCCTGTACTAGCGTGCTGCATACTAAGTGTCTGTTTGGCCGCTGCAGCCATGCATTAACAATTCCCTAGCGTTTCTGATCTACCCTGCTCTGAAACAGGGGTAGATCAATGTGGACTAGACTAGGGAACTGTTAGGGCACGGCAGTAGTGACCAGAGGGACACTACGTGACACGCTAATGAGGGGTAAGTTAACTCCCCAGTTTGCTGTGGACTAAAGGCTGGTCTACACTTAAAACTTAGGCTGACCTTGAAAAGCTGCTCAGGGCTGTGAAAAATTTCACATAGGGTTGCCAGATGTCTAGTTTTTGACCGGAACACCCAATCGAAAAGGGTCCCTGGTGGCTCCGGTCAGCCCTGTTAAAAGTCCAGTTGGCAGACTCCCTACCCAGCTCCTGGAAAGTTGCAACATGTTCCTCCAGCTCCTAGGTGCAGGGACAGCCACGGGGGCTCCGTACTCTCCCTCTCCCTGTTCACCATCTCCACAGCTCCCACTGGCTGGGAACCATGGCCAATGGGAACTGCAGGGGCAGCACCTCTGTGGCAGGGGCTTTGAAATGATGAAGGAAGGGGAGGTTCTGTCCTCAGAGAGGTGTCATCTGCTCTGATCATCTCAATGGGGTGTTAACTCTCTAATCTAGTGGTGATAATGATAATTTAAATGTCAGAATTTTTAATTTTCTCTGCTGATCATTTTTACTTACCACAGAAAAGATGTCCACAGTTTGTTTCAATGGGAAACGTAGCCTGCTGTAAACAGACTGGACAGGACATGTCAGTATAGAAACGATGTCTATCACCAGCAGATGCATCCTGTTGGGACAAAAGAGATACATATTGTTCAGGAATTAACTTCAATTTAGAAGACCACTTGAGTTTTAAAAAAACCCAGAATATATTCTCCACTTGCTAGAAGCCAGACACAGATGATTCAAATTTAAAACTAAATAAGGGCAGAAATAGAATAATATTTAAATAGAAAAATCAATTCAGTAAGCAGGTGTTTGTGTAACAAACACATTATTTTCTTCCATCCGTTCTATATAGCATACACTTCAATCTAATTAAGGATAATGAAAATAAAACCTTATGATCTTATATTTAACAAACAGAACTCTTTAGTTTAGGTGCACTGAAGTGTGAGCGACGCTCAAAAACTAGCTTCCAATTCACTATTCACAAAAGCCTGTCTACACTAGGCAAGAGGCGATGCATCAGTGTTAGCTATAATAAGAAATTTTGGCCTGGGCCCTATCGTAGAAAACTTTGAAGCTGAACAATTCCAGCATGTTGATGACTGCTTGGCTAATCCTTGGATTCCTTCCATGGTTCTGTCACAGGCATCGCAGCCTAGAATCTCCTGTCCCCATAGGTGCCAGGGAAGGGGCCAAGGCCTTTAGCTGGCCTGAGTGGCTCATTGCCCCAGCTCACTGGGCCTTGGCTGCTGTGCTATTTTCTAGAAAGCTTAGCTTGTTAGTCTAAATGCTTCTGGTCCCTGCTCTATAGCTGCAAATTGGACTCCACATTTGAGTTCCTGACCCCCTACTGCCAGGCTCTATGTTACTGTGCAGGGAGCACGCACTGTAATCTAACTTGCATTCTCTTGTGGAGAAACTTGGAACTGTCCTGTACTCAGGGCCGACTCTAGGTTTTTTGCCGCCCCAAGCTCCGAGAGCGTAAATGCCTAAGCAAACAAGCAAGAAAGTATCCAAAAAAAAAAAAAGAATGGCCAGAATGCCACCCCTGGAATTGTGCTGCCCCAAGCACGTGCTTCCTCTGCTGGTGCCTAGAGCTTCTTTAAGGCTCTTCTGAAAGAGATTATGGATTCCAGTTTAAGAAAAAGGGATAGATCTGACAGGCCCTTTTAAATTTATCTATGATCTAAAATTGTAAGGGGATATCATGATATCCATACAAGAAATCTGTCACTTCACCAATAGCTGAAGTTAGTTTTAGTAAGTCCATTTGCAGCGAATGGAGTTTATGCAATGGACATGGACACATTTTCTTTTTCCAGAATGACCCGTTTCAGAATTTTTTTAAACTTTAGCAGTAAAGGAGCAACAAATCTACACCACATATAATTACACAGATGGACATTTCCAACATCTAGTATGGTACCTGGTCTGTTTGAAGCTGCTGCCGAAGTGCCCTCACTAGCTCTTGGTTGTCTGGATGAATGTTCTGGTGCTCATTTCTGTAAGAGGGAAAAAAAATGAAAGAACAATGACAGCCAGAACACAGAAGAACAAAGTTTTAAAAACAAAGTGATTTAAAAAATAAAACCTGAAACTGAGGGGGAAAAAAAAAAATCATTCACTCTCAGTATAATGGATTTTAAAGAAAATTCTAACATAATTAAGGAAACTGCATGATCAATATGTTTAAAAAGGTTTCACTGATATTTTAAGCCATGTGGCACTGTGACCTTTCGTCAAAGGAAAACATCCTTCTTATGACCAATCATCAAGAATAGCTTTGGCTGAAAATTATCAGTTTTAATAAATGAAAACAAAATCATTATTGTGTAAAAAATCAAGTTACTTGTAAATATATGTTAGCTAACTCAGAAGTAAGAGTTATAATATTTTTTCTTTCCATTGGGAAGTCCTTTGTTGCTGGAAACATAATTAGGACAACTATTTTTTTCTTCGCTGCATGCATATACTCACTTATTATTGTAGAGTTGAAGTATCTTTTTTTTTAATCTATTTTATTTGCTATCTGAAGGATTATGAAATACCACTCAAGAGAAGAAATGGCAGGCTTTTCCTTTGTTTATGAACACTGATCTTATATAACTTACTCCCAGCATTAAAAATATAAACCACTGAGGACCCCAGTGGCAACAAGAGTAGAGGTTAGACATGATAAAAAGACAGATTACCGTATATACTTGTTCATAAACCTAATTTTTTTTTTTTTTTTTTTTTTTAGTAAAAAAGGGAAGCACCAGAGAAGGGGGTCAGTTTATGAACGGGTAGAGAGAGGAGAGGTGGGACACAGCCCCTCCAACAGAGGGAGCGAGAGGCTGCACAGCCAGCAGAGCCAGAAGGGAAGAGGCAGGGCCAGAGTCTCTCCGCTTCTGGCCATGTTGCTCTCCTCCCAGCCTCCGAAGCAGCTGCAACTTCGGGACTGGCAGGTCCCGCCCCCCAGAGCAGGCTGTGGCCATGCTGCGCCGCCTGGTCTGACCCATCACAGCAGGCTGCGGCCATGCTGCCCAGCCTGCCGGAGCAGCTCCAGCCAGGCCAGAGACATCCTCCCCTGGCCCTCCCCAGATAAGGTGGGAAGGGATGGGATGAGGAGAGTGTGGGGATCCCCGGCTAGGGTCACGTGGGGGGTTACTCTCTTGACTCCCAGCTTCTCTCCCCCCCCACCCTCCAACAAAAAAATTTCTCCACCTGTTGCTGTCCCGGCCTGTCATGGTAAGCAGCCGGGGCGTTGGGACACTTAGGTTTACCTCCGTGCCTGCAGACACTCGAGGTAAACAAACTATCACGGCCCACCAGCAGCTTATTCTGATGGCCCAGGAGCCAAACTTTGCTGACCTCTGAATTATAGGGTCGGCTTATGAACGGGTTACAAAAGTTTTCCTTTTTACTTATCCATCTTGGGTGGGGGGGTGTCAGCTTATAAATGTACCAGCTTATGATTGAGTATATACGGTACTTAAAAGGAGAATCAGAAGAAAGGGCTGCACTGAGGACTGATGAGAAACGGGTGGAGATAAACATTCATCACTTTTTCCCAGACTTGAGCAGGCCACATGGAAATCTTTCTGTATCAATGTGGTGTCATTAAGCTCAACTAAAAATCTTCTACAAGAGATAATGGAATTTTCAGTATTATATTGAGTATTGTTGAAGTTGCAAAGAAGTTCCGTTATAAGTCCGTTTTCATTTGCTCCGTATTTTCTAAAACATTTACCTTTTGAGATGAATCTGACATGTTTGGTATTAACTCAAAGGTGAATTTATTTCTGAAAGTTTGAGCAAAATTCTCTTAGTTGTGGGTGTGTTTTTTTTAAAAGTTTGGGCATGTTGAAAAACAATATGCTTATCCCATTTTAGTATCGCCTTTGCTTGGTTTTGGAAAAAGATGAAAAATTAAAGCAAACTAAAATCTAAGCAACTGAAATATTGCTAGTGAACATGCTACACGGAAATCTGCTAAGATTTTTAGCTGAGCCTAACAAAGAGCTACTCCATCTCTGACACTTTAGTGCACCATCACCCTGCCGAGGGGCCTGGCAGAATTGCACAATGGGCTGGAAGGGACAGGACTATTGTCCTATGATGCTTCTGGGGAATTCTGCACCACTGCACAATGCAGAATCTTGCAGAAATTAACATTGTGCGTGCAGAATTACCTTTCCCCCACAGAAATGGGGTTAGTTGATAGCTGCCACTAGGGGCCACTGAACTTGGCCGAACCTAACTTGCATGTAGAAGACACTGTCGGTGAAAGGAGGGGGAGTTAGAGGGTTCGCAGCAGCTGCAGTTCCCAGCATACCTTGAGAGAAGACAAGTGCAGCGCAAGAAACTACCTGCAAGCCTGGGACCGAGTATCAAGCTGTTTCTCCCTCTCGATCCCTGGCAGGGAGGGAGCAGGTGTCTGAGCAAAGGGGCGTCCCATAGCTGGGCTCTGTGCTTGTGGGTGTCTGGCCCCCCAGCTGGGCTCTGGGGGAAAATGGGATGCAGGTATCTGGGCTGGGGAGCCCGAGGTTGGGCTCCGGGGAAAAGAGGTTGTGGATGTCTGGCTCCCCGGCTGGGCTCTGGAGGGGGCAGGGGGGAAGGGAAAGAGAAACAGGAACTGGATTGTCAGAGAGGTTTCTTTAACGCACTACTCCTGGGGGAATTTGTGTGTGTGTCTGTACTGTTACAGACATACTTGCTGACATGTATTTTGAAATAAACTATCAAAATAATTGAATTAGGCATGATTATGGAGCTGAATAGGAGCTCCCAGTGTGATTCTTGACAAAAGAGCTAACGTTCTGGGACATATAAACAGGGCAACCTTGAGTGGGAGTAGAGATTACTTTACCTCTATATTTGTTACTGGTGTGACTGCTGCTGTATTACTGTGTCCAGTTCTGATGCCAACAATTCAAGAAGGATGTTAATAAATTAGAGAAGATTCATAGAAGAGCCAAGAGAATGATTAAAGGATTAGAGAACCTGCCTTATTGTGATAGACTCAAAGAGCGCGGTCTAGTTAGGTTAAAGAGAAGGTTGAGGGTGATGTGATTACAATCGATAAATATCTACATGGGGAACAAATATTTAATAAAGGGCTCTTCAATCCAGCAGAGAACCAGTGGCTGGAAGTTGAAGCTAGAGAAATTCAGACTGGAAAAAAAGCATACATTTTTAACAGCGAGGGTAATTAACCATTAGATCAATTTATTAAGGGTTTTGGTGGATTCTCCATCACTGACCATTTTAAAATCAAGATTGGCTGTTTTTCCTAAATATATGCTGTAGGAATTATTTTGAGGAAGTTCTATGGCCTGTGTTACACAGGAGGTCAGACTAGATGATCACAACGGTCCCTTCTGGGCTTGGAATCCATGAATTGTTTACAACATAATTATACAACCAATTTTTTTTTCCCCGGAAAAAACTCATTCTGGAACTCTAATTTTTATTTATATTTCTTTAAAGTGAACATTTCCCCAATAGCGCTATGAACTTTTGCAGTTTTGCATACCTGACTTTGCAATTTTATCATCTTAGTCTAGTTTTTAGCATTTAACAGCTTATGTATTCTTTCAAAAATAAATGAAAATGGCTTGCAGAGTACCTGCACGCTTGGCAATATACAATAATGTATTGTTTTACAACATCAGATATACATATATAGCCTATTGTCCCTTATACACAAGATGCTCAGTGCATAAGAAAAAGGACATTCACTGTGCAATGTCCACAGAAAATACATCAAGAGCTCCTGAGGAGCCGGCTTTGTTCACAGCATGCCTTTTAAGAGCACAGGAAAAACCATGTCTATTATATTGGAATAGACAAGAAATTGTATGTGACTATGTAGGTTAGGGGTTTGTTATAGAACTGGATGAGCAGGGTTCTGTGGCCTGCTTTGTGCAGGGGGTCGGACTAGATGATCACATTGGTCCCTTCTGACCCTAGAATCTATGAATTAAAGCCTGTTATAATGTATGCATACAAGGAAGCAGAGTGAAGATTAGATGTGCAATCTTTACTTTTAAATTTCTTGAATTTTGAGTGCTTCACCACACAACAGCTTTAACCTTATTTTGTTTTTTAAAAATGCCCATAATTTGGAATGATTCAGTAGCCACCACCAAATGTTATGACTCACAAAACGAAGTGTGGATCTAAATGAGGTAAGAGCTCCTGCTTCATTCAACATGCACTTTCCTCCAGTGAAAATGAGAAAATGCTCATATGGAGTTTAATTTACCTATATGGTAACATTGTAATCTCCCCTGTTAAAAAGTAAGTCTCCTTGTAGGTTTCATCTCTTTTGGAAACATTGATGTACCTATAAAAGTGAAAAGTGTGCGATAGACTAGACTGATGTGCAATGACTAGATAACGAAGATACTGGGAAGCAGGTTAGATAAGCAATGAGGGACAATTAGGTAGTTTCTGATATATTCTAGGTTGTTTGGCTCCTTTTAACTTGTTAGGTGAGCTAAGATTTCACCATCTCAGCTCTGTCTATTGTGACAACTAACTCTCAGCTTTTAGAGAGGATGGCAGCAAACTGACTAATTTGTCAAGATTTAGTTACTTACAAGGGCAAACTGACTTAACAAAAGTGTCTATAATGATTGAATTAAATAGCTGCAGCTCTTGGAAGTTTTTTTTTTTTTAATCTTTTACTGTTAACAGCTTCTTCAACAGCTCAGACTTTGAATTCATGCATTGATTCTGAACTGTGATGTGTTTTTCTTTAATAAAAAGAGGGAAATCACCACATGCCTTAAGTTCAATAGACCCTCCCCTTCACATTCCACTTCACATTCTATTTCTGCCCTCAAGGCCACACTCAAACACACTGTTGCTCCCCATCCTGTACTGCTTCCTACTGTCTACTGTTCTTCCCTGGTACCCCTCTTTAACAGTCATGAACCCCACTCCAAGCTTCCCAGTCTCCTCTTTCTCATTCTATACTTGCCACATGCCCAAACCCAGTTTTAAATATTTTAAAATAAAATCTCTAAAACTGGATAGGTGCATGAGACAGAGGTATGGATGAGAAGACGACTGTGGGGAGGGGAACAGATGCAGGGTATGGCAACATGGAGGGGTATGGTGTTGAGACACATGTGAGAGAATATGAGGCTCATGCTCCTCCTCCCCTCCAGTATTTGGTGGATAAGAAGAGTGGTATCCAAGAGGTTTACAGATTTAGGTGGGGACAATGCTGGAGTCTGGGTAAGGGAGTCGGGTGCCTACTATCCTTCAAGCTCAGGAGCTGAATCAGCCAAGGATGCTGCTTAATGAAATGCATCCTAGAATACCTAAGGAGTTGACTGAGGAGATATCTGAGCCACTAGCAATTATCTCTGAAAAATCATGGAAGACGGGAGAGATTCCAGAAAACCGGAAAAGGGCAAATATAGTACCTATTTATAAAAAAGACAATAAGGAAATATGCTTAACTTCTGTACCCGGAAAGATAATGGAGCAAATAATGAAGCCATCAATTTGCAAATATCTAGAAAATAATAAGATAAGTAATAATCAGAACGGATTTGTGAAGAACAAATCATGTTAAATCAACCTTAAAGCTTTCTTTGACAGGGTAACAAGCCTTGTGGCTGGGGGGAAGCGGTAGACATGGTATAACAACTTTAGTAAAGCTTTTGATACTGTCTCACACGACCTTCTCATAAACTAAGGCAATGCAACCTAGATGGAGCTACTATGAGGTGGGTGCATAACTGGTTGGAAAACTGGTACCAGAGAGTAGTTATCAGTGGTTCACAGTCATGCTGGAATGGCATAATGAGTGGGATCCTGCAGGGATCCGTTCTGGGTCCAGTTCTGTTCAATTTCTTCACCACTGATTTAGATAATGGCATAGAGAGAACACTTACAAAGTTTGCGGACAATACCAAGCTGGGAGGGGTTGCAAGTGCTTTGGAGGATAGGATTAAAATTCAAAATCACCTGGACAAGCTGGAGAAATGGTCTGAAGTAAATAGGAGGAAATTCAATAAGGATAAATACAAAGTAGTCCAATTAGAAAGGAACAACCAGTTGCACACATACAAAATGGGAAGAGACTGCCTAGGAAGGAGCACCGCGGAAAAAGATCTGGGGGTCATAGTGGACCACAAGCTAAATATAAGGCAACAGTGTAATGCTGTTGCAAAAAAAAAAAAGCAAACGTCATTCTGGGATATATTAACAGGAGTGTTGTAAGCAAGACACGAGAAGTAATTCTTCCATTCTACTCTGCGCTTATTAGGCCTCAACTGGAGTATTATGTCCAGTTCTGGGCGCCGCATTTCAGGAAAGATGTGGACAAATTGGAGAAAGTCCAGAGAAGAGCAACAAAAATGATTAAAGGTCTAGAAAACATGACCTATTAGTGAAGGCTGAAAAAATTGAGTTTGTTTAGTCTGGAAAAAAGACTGAGAGGGGACATGATAACAGTTTTCAAATACATAAAAGGTTGTTACAAGGAGGAGGGAGAAAAATTGTTTTTCTTATTTAACCTCTGAGAATAGGACAAGAAACAATGGGCTTAAATTGCAGGAAGGAAGGTTTAGGTTGGACATTGGAAAAACTTAACTGTCAGGGTGGTTAAGCACTGGAATAAATTGCCCAGGGAGGTTGTGGAATCTCCATAATTGGATATTTTTAAGAGCAGGTTAGACAAACACCTGTCAGGGATGGTCTAGATCAGGGGTAGGCAACCTATGGCATGTGTGCCATAAGCGGCACGCAAGCTGGTTTTCAGTGGCACTCACACTGCCTGGATCCTAGCCACCAGTCTGGGGGGCTCTGCATTTTAGTTTAATTTTAAAATGAAGCTTCTTAAACATTTTAAAAATCTTATTTACTTTACATACAATAGATAAGTTATATATTATAAACGTATAGAAAGAGACCTTCTAAAAACATTAACATGTATTACTGGCACGCGAAACCTTGAATTAGAGTGAATAACTGAAGACTCAGCACACCACTTCTGAAAGGCTGCCGACACCTGGTCTAGAAAATAGTTAGTCTTGCCATGAGTCTCTTCCAGTTCTGTGATTCACCCTTTAAAGAGTTATGCTGTCTTAAAGACAACGTTAAGCACAAAAGCACTGAATTGCTCTATGTTTCAATCCAGCTTGCTTCTCCAGCAAATCACCATTTAGGACATGAAGGTGGAGCCAGTGTGTGCGTTCTGTATGGAGCCCTTTGCTCTGTAAAAGGTATCAAGCTGACTAGCTCCCTTACCCAGGCCATCAGCAACTCTCATCGTAGCCACGTATCCCTGAAGCTCCAACTCCAAGAAAACTCTGCCTGCTCCAATATTGCTCATCAAAATCCCTTATTCACCGCTGGAATCCTGCTGTTGCTGCCCCAGGATTGCGGCAGTGGGGCTCGTCGGCGATTTAAAGGGCCTGGGGCTCCCCACAGCGGCTGGAGCCCAGAGCTCTTTAAATCACTGCTGGAACCCTGCCGCCCCTACCCCGATATAACGGGGTTTCAGCTATAATGCAGTACAGATTTTTGGCTCCCCACGACCACGTTATAGCAGGGTAGAGGTGTATTTTTTTTCAAAAAAAGTCTTCTCCTGTCCTACAGTATTTGAAACATATTTACAAACCAACTATTTACAAACAAATCAGTCAATCCATTCAAAAGTTTAAGGGAATTAAAACTAGGATTTTTAACAGAAGTGTAACTGCAACCTTAACTACGAGTCACTATTAACATCTCTATCAGTAGCAAGTGATTGTGATATTAACTATGCAGGCCATGAATTCAGTAATTTACATTCTCAGGAAATGTTGGACCATATTCAGTTTGACCAGCTGAAGATCCAGAAAAGAGTTTGGCATCATCCCTGGAAAACTCGTCATTTCATTATGGTTATGGACTAAACATCAAACTGTGTCAAGCAATCTTCAATTAAACAACAAGATATCTAGACTGGGATGTCAACAATTTATTTCAACAGCATGGATCCATAATTACTTTGCACCTTAATGCAATTACTCAATTTAATAGAAAAAGTTAAAACTTCACAGTAATGTTGGAATGCATGTATTGATCAATTCCTATCAACATTGTCTCACCTTAAAAGCATATACACCAGAGCAGCAATGAGAGTGAAACTGAGCACAACAGCCACCAGTACCTGGTCACTTATTCCTTCTATAACCGAATCATTATCTAGTTTCAAACTCTGAACTTCTGCTTGTTGACTGGCCATTCCAGGTCTAAAACGTAAAAAGAACACATATAAAATATATATATGTATGCACATATATATATACACACACACACAACTCTTGAAGCTACATATAATTTATTGGTTGGAATATATACTAAAAAAAACAAAGTGGGAAAAAAGTTGAATTTGACCATATATACACAGCTTGTTGTAGGGAGTGGAACTAATACCATTACAATACCAGCAAAAGTTTTAAATGATTGGCTGCTATCTGAAGTCTTAAAATTAAACAAGATTTTTTTTGAAGCTGCCAGATATACTGAGGATCCTTGATAGGAGAGACTGCTTGATTTGACATGTTCCAAATACAGCCTACCTACATCGAGTATGCATCCACGGTCTGAAGTGCTAGGAGTTCTCAAACTTTTTCATAGTGTAGACCACATTGTAACAGTCTTTTGGACCATCCCCTATCTATGGCAACTACAGGTGGGATTTTCATAAGCAATAAATGTTAGCCTAACGTTGCTACTATTGAAGTCAATGGGAGTTTGAGAAATCCACCCTATAGCATTTACTTACACAAAAGAATATTTAAGAAGTATTAATGGGGGATGGGGGAGGAGGTAATCATGCCTCCTACTCTTGCTCTTCATTGTGTCTGCCCTTCCTACACGTTCCTTTCCATCTGCAGGAAACATGGAGATTTAGCACAGCACACCCAGTCACTTTCCTCAGACAAAGAGCAAGTGCTCCTCAGGGCACAGTTTGGAAGCCTCTGGGCTAAACCTTGAAGGAAAAGGTCATTTTCAGATTACTTCTTGTTCTAAACTAGGTGTTGGTAACTTTTCATAACCGGTGTGTTAAGTCCTCATTTACTCACTCTGATTTAAGGTTTCGCGTGCCAGTAATACATTTTAATGTTTTTAGAAGGTCTCTTTCTAAAAGTCTATAATATAGAACTAAACTATTGTTGTATGTAAAGTAAATAAGGTTTTTTAAATGTTTAAGGAGTTTCATTTAATATTAAATTAAAATGCAGAGCCCTCTGGACCGACAGCCAGGACCTGGGCAGTGTGAGTGCCACTGAAAATCGGCTTGCGTGCCACCTTCGGCACGCAGGCCATAGGTTGCCTACCCTTGTTCTAACCCTTAACATAACATTTGTTTTCTTGTTAACTTCATAATCGGCAAATATCAGAGCGACTTATCTTCTACAGATAATGTTGGCTAAACTACAGTGGGAGAGGTAAACCAAATAAAATTGGCTGCAACAAGCTGTTAAGGGCTCCTGTGGCAATCAAGATGGGCTCTGAACCACAGCTGTGAACATTATGAAATCAACCAAAGAAAATGAAGCTGGCTTTGGGAAAGGAGTGACATGTTTACAAAATATCATGCTGGAACTGTGTTCCATCACAATTAAAGTTTTAAAAATATTTTTTCTTGATGATAAATATGGACTCTTGGAGACAAAATATGAGACTAATCTAAATTTGTATAATTTATATAATCTTCTACCTCTCTCTCCACCCCCCCCCCAGTACACACGCCACCATTTTAGGACTCCCTGATACCTCCTTATATAATAAATCATTTCAGAATTTGTCCCTTAATGTTTGAAAAATGCCAGCCAGGAAGTTATTAATTAGCCCTAAATATACACTAAATGGAAAGAAAGAACACCAAAGTCATGGAAATTAATGTACACCAGTAATGATACGATTACACTTAGAGGAAAGCATACCCATTATTGTGGCAAAATTTCCACTAGTCTACTACTGATAGTCTCAAAAAACATCTTTTCACCAAAACTCAACGTGGATATGAAGGTCTGGTCTTCTATCACTGTGGGGAATTTACAGGCTAGTCTCCATTATATTTGTGGGAGCTATTCTCCATTATATTTATGGGAGCTGCCTATTTCAGTTTCTGTGCAGCAGTGAAGAAAGAGAAGCCAGTGCATTCTGCCATCCCAGTAAGTGGATGAGTGATGATATTTTTAAGGACTGTAAGAATGGGGAAAAAATCCCGAGCGAAAAGTTAGGGTGTGTGTGTGAAAGGACCCAAGTGAAAAGAACATCCTTGTATCCTGCATATGTCCTTAAGGAAAACAGTAGCCATTCTGTGACCTCCTGTCGGACCCTGAGAAGTTGGACGAGGAGAGGAGGTAAGTCCATCTCACAAGGAAAAGGATCTGAATTATTTCACTCCATGCTGCTGTGTCTGGGCTGAGCAGGGACCAATTGTACAGAATAAAGGTTTAGCGGCAGCCACTAGCAACTCTCTGGCATCAGAAAGGTGGCAGTAACTGGCATCTTTCAGGCAGCTGTGGCCTTGCAGGTAAAACAGCTTGTGGGATGGGCTTGTTTTACAGCCTTCTCAACAACTTCAGCATGGACCTTGCCTACATGTTGGCCAGGAGCAGGCATTTCTTCGTCCTGGTTGCTACGAGGGAAATCATTCCTTCTCCCAAGATTCAGGAGACTCCAGTGAAACTTTCCTGCTTGCTCTTCAAGCTGTGGGATTCAGGGGGAGTGGCAGGGAAGTTCTGAAAATCTTAACCCCTAGTTCCATGCCACTGATTCTGGTCAGGTGACAGGGAAGGAAGCTTCACTGAGGACTGCTCAACTGTCTTGCTGTGGAGCTTGCCCACAGCACCAAGGAGCTGTGTTTCTGTGGCCTGCTGTCTATCTGCCATTTCTCAGAGGTGAGGAGAGATTATGTCCTTCAGACCCTCTTCTGAAAGCCAAAAGATTTTCTAAGCTCAGCAGTTTTGAGCCAAAAAGTCTTGAAGCCACTGAAGAAGCCACATGTTTAGTTAAGAACACTTCAAAAATCTTGTGAAAGCTCTGCTTCAAAGAGAGACTTGAATTCTGCTGTATGCACTGCTTGGAGGGCAAAAAATTCTGGGGAGATCTTCCAGAGGGGCATCCTTAAAGCCAACCTCAGACCAAAGACCCTGGTTGCCTCCAGTTGCCATACAGAAGGGGGCTGCTCATTGTGAAGACTGGCTGACACGAAGGAAACTGGGAAACATTCATTTCCAAACACCACATGGTCCAAGTTAAAACTAACATGTTGTTTGGAGGTGAGGTATGTATTTTATTGGATATAGATGTGGGTAAGGATTAAGGGTATGTAGGAGACAATTAAATTTGGATTTCTGTCTCCGTACTTATTTATTTTTACTGAAGTGTCTCAGGGCTCTCCTAGAGAATCAACAATGAGTTGACGTAAGTAAATAAGGTTTGTATTCAACTACTTTATGAAATACTTGCCGTGCTCCATTTATGCAAATTTTTTTTTAAATTATATTTACCTAACCTTTTCATCTTAACAATTTTAGTTGAATCAACCTAACTGCAAGACCATGTGTTTTTCAGATGCCGAATAATCCATTTAAAAGACATTCTTCCTTCTCGGTGTTAAAAATTTGTGCTCATTGTTTCTTTATGATGTATAAAGGAGGATAGAAAGTTGTTTAATTTGTTCCTTCTCTTTTATACTACAAATTCTTGTTTATGCTAGTTTTTATGGAAGACTATGGATGACAAAATTACTTTAGAAAAAAAACAAGAAAGTGAAACTAATAATTCAGAGGAGAGGTAACTGTTACTCAGACTTTTAAGAACTCGTGTTTTCTTGACATTCATCCAACTGAATAATCAGTTGGGAGACTCTCTCTTTAACAAAGTTTCATTCCTACACTGCCTTTCAGTTAAGAAATGAGAAAGCTCACAATCCTCCAGCAAAATCAACTTACAAAAGACAAAAAACAAAAACAAAAAAACAGCCATTTTTTTTTAAATAGCAAAAAATTTCAGCCCCTCTTTAAACATAAAAAAAGAAGCAAAAAGGACACTAACCAGATTTTTAATTGCCAGTCCTCTTTAATCTCCTGGTGTTTCTAATACAAAATATCAGGGCTCTTCAGTGAGAAAAAGAAAAGAAAGAATTACCTTATCTTTTGCACTGAAACCCAGCTATGTCACAATTGGCTTGATCAGGACTTGGTTAAATAGCAGACAAGCTGATACCAGATGCATTTGCAGCATGATTCTCAATGACTATGGAATGGAACGATACACAGACAGACTGGTAGGGACTGGGGGTGGTAGAAGGTATGAAGAGTGGTGAAGTACTGGAATGGGTTTCCTAGGGAGGTGGTGGAATCCCATTCCTTAGAGGTTTTTAAGGTCAGGTTAGACAAAGCCCTGGCTGGGATGTAGTTGGGAATTGGTCCTGCTTTGAGCAGGAGGTTGGACTAGATGACCTCCTGAGGTCCCTTCCAACCCTGAGATTCTATGATTCTAAGAAATGTAATTTACCTGGGCAAAATTGTCATTACAAGTGACCAGCTCAGGCACAAATTCTTGCCTGCTCTTTATCATGGTGACTCAGACTGATGATAGTAAACTAATGATAATTTACTCTCTTGTCAACAAAGAATTATTTGCCATAGGCAAGTAGAATTTTTCAAGGCTGATTTAATTACTGTCTGGTTAAAAATTCACACTGGTCACAAGTTATCTACCTGATCTTCATTGCTTCTTTCCCAATAGAGGAATATCACAAATAACAGCATCTTAAATTACAACAGTGACTTTTAGTCTTAGAAGCACACACAGACGATGTTGAAATTTAAGGGCACAAAGGGGCATGTTAATGCAGATGTATTACCTCATCATGCTTCTGAACTGCCAGCTAACAAGAGAAATACTATCAAGATTCTGTTTCATATCGCACAGCTAGAACAATCCCACATACCATCATTTAGAAGGACATTAAAAATGAACCAGTGCTTGCCATAGTAGGTGAAATAATTATTACTGGCTAGCCAGACCAGAATATTCATGATTTTCTACATTTTCCATGTACACCTCTACCCTGTTATAACGCCACTCGATATAACATGAAATCGGATATAACGCGGTAAAGCAGCGCTCGGGGGGGTGGGGCTGCACGCTCCAGTGGATCAAAGCAAGTTCGATATAACGCGGTTTCACCTATAACATGGTAAGATTTTTTGGCTCCAGAAGACAGTGTTATATCGAGGTAGAGGTGTATCTGAATGCCTCTTACTTATCTGCTATTATACTCCCAAGAGAGATTACAAATATCTTAGACACAAGGGTCACATAGGTATAGGAAAAATGAAGGACCTTATTATGGCTCTAGGTGGTCTAGAAATGACAAATTGAGATGGCATGAAAAACGAGTAACCAAGAAATTAGGAGGTCACATACATCTGTGGACTTTCAGGGCATAGTACAAGGCTCATCAGTTTGCTCAAATCCCTTACTTAAAGAGAGATTTGAATTGAGAGTGTCCTTTTAAGAATTTGTTGGGGGTGAATAAGAGGAAATTATTTACTTGAAATTCTGTTTCTCAGACAACAATATTCTGACAGGATTCTTGCTCCTGGGCTTTTGCTTCTTGGTGCAAGACTGGTGGAATACCCTTGGCTCTTACGCAATTTACATAAGCACAAGCCCAGGCGCCTACTGGCTGTTGCATGCCAACTTCTGCCAGGATAAATGCTGTCCTCTAAAAGTGCTAGTCAGTGTCTTTGGTTTCAAAGGAGATGAAGCTCCCAGGATAAGCCAATGCAAAATGATTTATCATGACTAAAAAAAATACATCCCAAAGAAAAATGTACCAGGATAATGGAAAGAGTGACTAATCCAAAAAAGAACTGGACATTAACTCTTGTTATCCTCATAATAGGATTAAAAAATAAACAGGAGTTTCGCAAGGAATATTATCCCACAGGGTTTATCTAAAGGATAAATGGAACGAAAATAAGTTCAAGTCACAACTATAATTACTTATTAGTGCAAGTGTGTGCATGGATATTTTTATTTTCTATTTTTACAAAATTTATGTCAATTTTTATGGACAGTAGGGCACTTTTTCCAAAATAAGAATATGCACATATGGACTTACACTGATATAATTAAAGATGTGACTTACAACTGATGTAGTTATTTTGGTTCCTTTTACTATGTAGATGAGCCCTCAAACTTTGGGGGCATAAACTACCCTTTAAATATTGGGGGACAGGTGGAAACTTTACTTGGTGCCAGATTATCCCATCTTCCTACTGCAAGGTTTCTTCCTGTGAAGCACTGGTCACCGTCAAAAGTAGGATAGACTAGACTAGACAGACCATTGGTCTGATCCAGTCAGACAATTTCTATGCACCTCTTGTCTGTTTCATGCAGGAATCCCAAGGATCCTTCAACAATTAATGCATAGAGAAGGGCATCGCTGGGATGAGCAAGTGGGCATAAGAGAAACACTAGCTGGACAGGAACCCCAGCACTACCTTGCAGAGGAATCTCAGAGGAGACTCTAGCACACCTATTGCTTGTATAATCTGGTGTCAGACGGATCAACCATTAGGCCCTGAAACTTACTTGACAAGCTTGCATCACTACTACCAAAGGAAATTCCATGTTAGAGATTAAAATTCACAGAAATGATTTAAAAGGAACTTTCATCAGCTTGTCAAAACTACATTAAGACTGCATAACATAGGGGTTTTTTTAATGGGAAGTTTTAGAAGTATCAAACCTTGCATGAATCTGATGCCAAGGGGCTGCAGAGACGCTGGTCTATCTTCCAATAGTTCATGATATGTCAATAAGCTGCCTAATATCCCTGGCTCACACTTTGCCACTTCCTTCATGGAGAACATTCTTTAAGAGCTGAGGAAGTGTTGCTGGAGCTAAAAGCCATGAGCAAGAATTCTGGCAAATGTCATCTTTAGAGAATGGAGGGTTGTCAACTGATGCTGTCTGTATCATAGGAAGGAGGATTTGTTGATTTTGATTATGTAAACATGATGAAATGTTTGCATACAAGGCACGTGTGTACACATTTAAGTAAAAATAATATGAATAAGCTTCAATATTAAAGACTATTGTTAATTTTTATTATACTTAATAAAAACTGCAGGTAGTCAAACTAAAAGGAGGAAGGACAACATCTGAACAGACAAGCAAGGAGATCAGTTTTTAAAAGAAGATATTAATTGCCAAGATAAATTCTGTGGGAAGGATAAAACAAAAGAATACTGTTTATTCTGATGGTGTGCTGTTAAGTGATCAAGCAGTGACTATTAACAGGATCAACATTACTGGGTAACTACTTTAGAGGTACAGCTACAATACTTCTGACATTCCAGCATTAAACAAGTCATCTCAGCTGGGGCAACCAAATCTATACCCAGCACTTTTGGTGTCACTGGCAACCATGCTGTCACCATCATCCATGTGAAACACTCACTCAAGGGATGAGCAACTGTTCTTAGAGCCTCTACCAGTCTCAGAGTCCCACTGACTCCTGAGCTCTGTGTACTTGTGAAAGAGACCTTTACAGTCTTGGCAACTTTCCCAGTGAAGTGGAAATTTTCCCGAAAAGCTGAGGTTCTTCAGCTCTGCAAGAGCAGTTTTACTGGGAAAGTGTCCTTTGCTTTCATGTAAAAACTCTTAGGACTGACAGTTCCATATACTTACCTGCTGAAGCAGAGCTTTGGGAAGTCTGGGGTCAGTAGCCTCTGGAAAACATCTTTTCCTAAAGGAGAAAGAAGAAAATAGGTATTACTCTCCTGCTGGGGGAGAGAGACTTCAGAGGGTGAAAATGTTGCACGGTATAAACACCCCTTCCTCTCCAAGAAGAGTTTCAAAGGCACTTACCTGTCAGGGATTCAAATTGAATCTCTGAGGGAAGATACTATAGAACTAAAACATTTTGTTAAAACAGAAAGACATCTCTCTCATTGTATGGGTGAAATTCCACAGATAGCTTGCAGCAGACAGACAAAACCAGTTTCAGTCCAATTCCTAGCTAACAGGGCATCCACATTGCATAAGCCATTGTAATTGACATCCTTGTTGGCTACCTCAGCAGATAGGCCAAGGATTCAACTGGTTACTGAGACTGAACTTCCCACTCACCCCTCTAGATACTGCCCCCACCCAGTGCAGAGTTGAAGCATGTTGAGTAGACAGGGTGGGGAAGAACTCAGTCACTGCCTGTATATTACCTATTCTGCGGGTAAACAGGAATTCGATGTGGATAAACAAGACTTTATCAAGAAGATACAAAGCAATTTTAAGAATGAGAAAAATATCTGAAATTCCTCCTTTAAAAAGCCACTCCCACATTCCCAAACTATATTACTTATTAGTAATAATTTCTATGAATATGCTGTCCTCACGAATCCACAAACTGTGTTGAGACACACTTGGAACAATTTAAAAGCAGTCAGCTAACTTGGGGTGTCCTGGTTCATTGCCTAATGATCACAGACTGAATCCCTAGTTTCTATTGACCTGCTCAACGTAGACACTATGGAGAAGCAAAGAAGTAGAGAGGATGCGTGTTTCTCTGTGGAGGCAATATTTTCAGAGAACACTGGTTGCTTATAAGTAATCTACTTTTCTGCCATGCAAAACTGCCTTCACAGATTCTTAATGGAAAGAAAACTTATCAAGGCTGATTCCCCACTCTGGCATTTTGAGTGCAGAAGGTGGGGGCCTGCAAGGATTCTAAACATTAATACTGGCCACTCCAGGCTAGTATTAAACTCCCAAGGTTGCAGCTTTTATCTGACCGTGGATGGGTAGATGCTACCACCATCCAAGTGCAAAACCCCTTTGAAAGCCCAGGAAGGAGTACTTGGTAATTCCTTCCTGTGGGGTACCCTCAAACCCTTTCATCCTCCTTCCAGGGAAGAGCTGAGAAAGAAAAAAAGAAAGGAAATCAGCTGTTGCCACCAGCTAATTAAACATGTGCACAAACCTCTTAGGACACTAAATCCAATCCTGTTCTTAAAAACAGTAAATTTTATTAAAAACAAAAAGGAAGAAAATACATTTGAAAACTCAGGCTATTGCTAGATTTAAAAAACCCACAAGAATGAAGCACAGAGAATAACCTTCTTGAGGTCCAGCTTACAGGTTACAAGCAAAACAAAAGCATTTAGGGTTAGCACAGGAGTCCACAAGCCATAAAGAAATAAAAAGAAATAACCCTAATCACATCTTCCTAGACATTTCCTGATCTACTTACATATCTGGGGGTTTCTAGGTATGAGTCAGATGATTTTTCATACCTGGCCCCAAGCTTCTTACAGCGTAGTTCCAGCCCTGTCTTTTCCCCCCCAATTTTAAAAATTCTAGCCTTCCCATTGGCTCTTTTGGTCAGGTGCCCACTCCCTTCCTTTTACCTATGCAGGGGGACTTTTTAACCCTTTACAGGTAAAGCAAATAGAGAAAACTACTAAGAGGGATTTTATAGCTAACTGGCTGGCTGGATGTTCATAAAAGGGAGCTATTTCCCACTCCCACCTTTCATTTATCACAGAACTGTAACTCAGCCTCCCTGAAACAAGAATCTAGCCTCAGCACTTAAATTATCTTAACTGATCATTTCCACTATTTATGTAAAAATATTATTCCCACATTTTTGAAAACGTCTTTATTGAAATGAGCAAATACAAAGATTATATAATGTCAAGCGTTTCTTTGATTTGATAAGCTATGGGCCAAACCCTGCAAACACTACCAATATAGTGTTCAGCACTACTGTTACAGTAGTTCCATGAAACTCAATAGAAATACACAGGCTAATAGGGCCAAGAACCACTAGTGGTTATAAGGGCCATGCCCTGTCAAAGTCAAAAGTTGAGTGTGAGCAAGTACCCTGGCTCTTTGAGCTCAACTGGCTGGGAACCTAGTTTCTCAGAACAGCTGACATCTAAAATCATCCAAGCTGGAGTTCTGAGCTGTATCATTTTAGGCATCAGCATTCTCTAATTAATGTTTATCGACTGGACTGAGAGATCAAAACAAATAACCCCACGGACCACATTTTCTTTCTTCAAAAAAAGAAACCAACCACTTATGTGTTTAGATCCAAATTTCATTCATAAACAGGAAAAAGAGGCAAGAAGGGAGCAGAACAATACAGTGTATGCGGGGGAGAGATATGAACAGAATAGGTAGCAGGGTGGCCAAGTAAATGCGGTGGTGATAAAGACCAGGCTCATACCAGGACCTGGGGGCCCAAAGCAGGTGGGAGGAGTGCCTGGGTTCGCACCAGAATGTAGGGGCACACAAGGGCCACAGAGGTGTGCGCATCGCAGGGCCCGCCCCAGGACCAGACACTAAAGGGGATGTGTTTGGTAGGCGGGGGTCAATGGCCCGAGGAATATGTGTCTAGTAGGGGAGGAGTAGCCAAGCTCACCCCAGGGGCACGTGTGGTGGGGCTCACCCCAGGGCCAGGCATCCAAGTGGGGGGGAGTTTGGTGGGGAAGGGGTGGCTGGGCTCATCCCAGGGCTAGGGGCCGGGAGGGAATGTGTTTGGTGGGGGAGCAGGAGGGGGGTCCAGCTGCCCGAGGAGGGTGTGTGTTTGGTAGAGGAGAGGTGGCTGGGCTCACCAGGCATCCCGAGGTGTGTGTGTTTGGTGGGTGAGGGATGGCGCGGCTCGCCAGGTGCCCCAGGGTGTGTGTGTTTGGTGGGGGGGCTTGCCAAGCTCGTGTGTGTTTGTTGGGGGGAGGGGTGGTGGGGCTCGCCAGGCGCCCCGGGGGGGGGGTATTTTGGTGCGGGAGGGGTGGTGGGGCTCGCCAGGCGCCCCGGGGGGGGGGGTATTTGGTGCGGGAGGGGTGTGGGGCTAGCCAGGCGCCCCGGGGGGGGGGTATTTGGTGCGGGAGGGGTGGTGGGGCTCGCAGCGCCCCGGGGGGGGGGTGTTTGGTGCGGGAGGGGTGGTGGGGCTCGCCAGGCGCCCCGGGGGGGGGGGTGTTTGGTGCGGGAGGGGTGGTGGGGCTCGCCAGGCGCCCCGGGGGGGGGGGGTGTTTGGTGCGGGAGGGGTGGTGGGGCTCGCCAGGCGCCCCGGGGGGGGGGTGTTTGGTGCGGGAGGGGTGGTGGGGCTCGCCAGGCGCCCCGGGGGGGGGGTGTTTGGTGCGGGAGGGGTGGTGGGGCTCGCCAGGCGCCCCGGGGGGGGTGTTTGGTGCGGGAGGGGTGGTGGGGCTCGCCAGGCGCCCCGGGGGGGGGTGTTTGGTGCGGGAGGGGTGGGGGGGGGGGGCTCGCCAGGCGCCCCGGGGGGGGGGTGTTTGGTGCGGGAGGGGTGGTGGGGCTCGCCAGGCGCCCCGGGGGGGGGGGGGTGTTTGGTGCGGGAGGGGTGGTGGGGCTCGCCAGGCGCCCCGGGGGGGGGGGGTGTTTGGTGCGGGAGGGGTGGTGGGGCTCGCCAGGCGCCCCGGGGGGGGGGGTGTTTGGTGCGGGAGGGGTGGTGGGGCTCGCCAGGCGCCCCGGGGGGGGGTGTTTGGTGCGGGGAGGGGTGGTGGGGCTCGCCAGGCGCCCGGGGGGGGGGGTGTTTGGTGCGGGAGGGGTGGTGGGGCTCGCCAGGCGCCCGGGGGGGGGGGGTTTTGGTGCGGGAGGGGTGGTGGGGCTCGCCAGGCGCCCGGGGGGGGGGGTGTTTGGTGCGGGAGGGGTGGTGGGGCTCGCCAGGCGCCCGGGGGGGGGGGGGTGTTTGGTGCGGGAGGGGTGGTGGGGCTCGCCAGGCGCCCCGGGGGGGGGTGGTGTTTGGTGCGGGAGGGGTGGTGGGGCTCGCCAGGCGCCCCCGGGGGGGGGGGTGTTTGGTGCGGGAGGGGTGGTGGGGCTCGCCAGGCGCCCCGGGGGGGGGTGTTGTTTGGTGCGGGAGGGGTGGTGGGGCTCGCCAGGCGCCCCGGGGGGGGGTGGTTGTGTTTGGTAGCGGGAGGGGTGGTGGGGCTCGCCAGGCGCCCCGGGGGGGGTGTGTGTTTGGTGGCGGGAGGGTGGTGGGGCTCGCCAGGCGCCCCGGGGGGGGTGTTTGGTGCGGGAAGGGGTGGTGGGGCTCGCCAGGCGCCCCGGGGGGGGTGGTTTTGGTGCGGGAGGGGGTGGTGGGGCTCGCCAGGCGCCCCGGGGGGGGGGTGTTTGGTGCGGGAGGGGTGGTGGGGCTCGCCAGGCGCCCGGGGGGGGGTGTTTGGTGCGGAGGGGTGGTGGGGCTGCGCCAGGCGCCCCGGGGGGGGGTGTTTGTGCGGGGAGGGGTGGTGGGGCTCGCCAGGCGCCCGGGGGGGGGTGTTTGGTGCGGGAGGGGTGGGTGGGCTCGCCAGGCGCCCCGGGGGGGGGTGTTTTGGTGCGGGAGGGGTGGTGGGGCTCGCCAGGCGCCCCGGGGGGGGGTGTTTGGTGCGGGAGGGGTGGTGGGGCTCGCCAGGCGCCCCGGGGGGGGGTGTTTGGTGCGGGGAGGGGGTGGTGGGGCTCGCCAGGCGCCCCGGGGGGGGGGTGTTTGGTGCGGGAGGGGTGGTGGGCTCGCCAGGCGCCCCGGGGGGGGGTGTTTGGTGCGGGGAGGGGTGGTGGGGCTCGCCAGGCGCCCCGGGGGGGTGTTGTTGGGGGAAGGGGTGGTGGGGGTCGCCAGGCGCCCAGGGGGGGTGTTTGGTGCGGGAGGGGTGGTGGGGCTCGCCAGGCGCCCCGGGGGGTGTTTGGTGCGGGATGGGGTGGGGGGCTCGCCAGGCGCCCCGGGGGGTGTTTGGTGCGGGAGGGGTGGTGGGGCTCGCCAGGCGCCCCGGGGGGTGTTTGGTGCGGGAGGGGTGGTGGGGCTCGCCAGGCGCCCCGGGGGGGGGTGTTTGGTGCGGGAGGAGTGGTGGGGCTTCGCCAGGCGCCCCGGGGGGGGGTGTTTGGTGGGGGGAGGGGTGGCGGGGCTCGCCAGGCGCCCCGGGGGGGGTGTTTGGTGCGGGAGGAGTGGTGGGGCTCGCCAGGCGCCCCGGGGGGGGGTGTTTGGTGCGGGAGGGGTGGTGGGGGTCGCCAGGCGCCCAGGGGGGGTGTTTGGTGCGGGGAGGGGTGGTGGGGCTCGCCAGGCGCCCGGGGGGGGTGTTTGTTGGGGGGAGGGGTGGTGGGGCTCGCCAGGCGCCCCGGGGGGGGTGTTTGTTGGGGGGAGGGGTGCCGGGGCTCGCCAGGCGCCCCGGGGGCGGTGTGTTTGGTCGGGGATGGGGGCGCCGAGCTCGCCAGGAGCCCCGAGCGGGGTGTTTGGGGGGGGGGCGAGTGTGTGGTCAGGGTGGCCAGGCTCACCCCGGGCAGGGTCCCGCCGGTCGGGCAGGGCTCGGTACCTGTCTCCGCTCCTGACGCAGCCGAGGCCTCCCCGGAGCCGGAGTCCGGCCCCCACCCGCACCCTGTGCGTAAGGCGCCCCTGGCGCATGCGCGGTGGCGGCGGGAGCGGGCGGGTCCCGGCGGCCCGGTGACGTGTCTGCGCCACAGCCTGGCCTGGGGAAGCGGCGTCGCCTGCGACTTGGCCCGGCGGCGGCACCCGGCGGCCTTGCCCAGCTGAGCTCGGCAGCCCGCCCGCCCGCATTATGTTCAACGTGGAGAGCCTGGAGCGCGCCGAGCTCGGGGAGAGTCTGCTCACCTGGGTGAGTCACGGGCGAGCCCCGGGCCCTGCGGCACCGCCCTGCCAGGCACTGCCTAGTGTCTGGGCTCCGCACTCAGCCTCCGTGTCCGGCTCCCTTCCCCGCCCCCCCCCCGGGGGGGTGTCAGCCTCCGTGTCCGGCCTTCTCCCTCCTCCCCCCCCCGGGGAGTGTCAGCCTCCGTGTCCGGCCTTCTCCCTCCCCCCCCCGGGGGGTGTCAGCCTCCGTGTCCGGCCCCCGCCACCCCCGGGGGGTGTCAGCCTCCGTGTCCGGCTCCCTGCCCCCGCCCCCCCCCGGGGGGTGTCAGCTTCCGTGTCCGGCCTTCTCCCTCCTTCCCTTCCCCCCGGGCGGTGTCAGCCTCTGTGTCCGGCCTTCTCCCTCCTCCCCCCCCCGGGGAGTGTCAGCCTCCGTGTCCGGTCCCCCTCCTCCCGCCACCCCCGGGGGGTGTCAGCCTCCGTGTCCGGTCCCCTCCTCCCGCCACCCCTGGGGGGTGTCAGCCTCCGTGTCCGGCCCCCGCCACCCCTGGGGGGTGTCAGCCTCCGTGTCCGGCCCCCGCCACCCCCGGGGGGTGTCAGCCTCCATGTCCGGTCCCCCCCCCCCCCGGGGGGTGTCAGTCTCCGTGTCCAGGGCCTCCCCTTCATGTTCCCTCTATCTCTGTGGGGTTTCAGTGCCAGGACCTCAGATTTCCCCCCCAGGTCCTCTAGTGGTTTGTCAGTGCCTGGACTCCTTTCCAGATTCCCACCACCAGCCTCAGTGGTGTGTCAGTGCCTGGGGCTCCTCTTAGTTGTCTGGCCTGGGGCCTCAGTGTTTTCCTTAGGCCTTCCCTCCCAGTTGTCCCTACAAGGTGTTTTTGAGCCAACATTACCCTTGCCTCTTAATCCTCCTCCAGTCCCCCTGACTTCTTCCCCTCCCACCCCCATCACTGTCCAGACAGAAGTGTCTCCTCTCCATTTGATCATACCCCACCATGATGTATTTCTATGTGCTTGCTCCCACCCACGCAGTGCGGCCTCACATTACCAGGACCAGGACCTCACACCCTCCGGTATAACACCAACACTCTATCTGTTTTCACTGTCTGTGCTAAGAAGTCCAATCCTATCAATATATGGAAATGGATCTAACCAACCTTAACTGTGTCCTGTATTGACACCATGAGGAAGAACAAAAAATACCCCACAGTATAATTAAAAATCACCTTAATTTAATCTGGCACAGCACATACTAAAAGTTTCTAGTTAAGGTTGTTTCGGTGTTTTAATTGTGCATTTCTGTGTTTGGATTTCTCGATTTCCTAGGTTTGTAATGCTTGTTTTTGGTGTAGCTGTGATATCTCTGTAATGTGTGTTCACTGTTAGTTACCGGTACATACTCTCAATCTTAACTGCAATTAAACATAATTTTTATCTGGAAATAGTGTTGTTGTTTTTTTAAATTAAATATGTTATGCCTGAACACTAAATAAGAAACTCAAAAACACATGCTACTATGTGATATCTGCCGTGAGTTGAATATCAACCTTAAAATTACATCTTTATTTTAACTTCTGTGATCTGATTCACCAGTATGTTCTGATTGTAGTGTTGCTCTGGAACCTCATAAAGCAGCTAGCATTCATTTAAGGTGAGTTTACAGGTGCTTTGCCTAATCAGAACAGCACAAAGTAGCAGGAGTGCACTGGTGAATCTGACCTTTAATTTGCAGGTGATTTATTGGTTTAGTTATCTGGAATTACAGGCTGATTGTTTGGTTTGTATTTTGTCATTTTAATTCTTTACATCCATATAGGCAAAACTACAAGGTGAACTTCCAGCATATGAAACTGTCATAGCTGAAAAGGAAGATATTATTCATGTGTTAAAAATTTTGGTTGTGAAACTCTGGAGTCAGACCGGGCAGCAAGGGGATGTAAAATAGGTGACAGAGGATTACTGGGGATGTGGGGAAATGGCAGAAAAGAGTTCTCCCAGGAAGTTAAAGTGGATAAGCAGGGCTATATAGGGAGTAGAGGGATTTAGTGGCATGGTAGTCAGGGGAGGCCAGGGGCTGTGGTGTAGGACAGTTAAGTATAGTGATGTGTTTTTGGAAAACCAGGGGTATATGCTTGGTAGGAATCTGGATTGAATAGCCCAAGCAGTCTTTCTTCATTGATCTCTTCACATCTCTGCTAGTATACATGGCCCTTTTTTCTCCCTTTGGCTCTCCACAGTGCTGTTTTCTGTGGTTGGGGGGACCTGCGGGGGTGCAGGGATTCAGGAGGCACTAGTTGGAATGTGAGGGGGAAGCAGGTATGTGCATGAACTTGGGGAAAGAAAGGTTGTGTGTGGAGTTGGGAACCATGTTAAGAAGACCAGTGCTATGAAAAAGGGAGGATCTGAGATGGGGTAGTGGATGGAGACCAGTCTCAGAGTGTTTCTGTACTTTAAGGACTCCCCTATGCTCCTACTTCAACTGCCCTGGTAGTGCTACCATGGTGCACGGTAGAGCTAAAGCAGCAGTGCCACAGAGGAGCATTTCAAGCATTGATGCCTACTAGCATAGGGCCATTGAACCTTAAAGAGCAATGGCATTTAGAGACCGACAATCTACCAGTGAGAACTCTTGCTATGACTGTCTTTCCTAAGAGGAAGTTGTCTGATATCATGGTTGCTCCAGCTAACAGTGACCTGAGCTGTTGACCACTGTTTTTGAGCAACAGTCCACAGCCATAATCCTTGATCCTACAACTCCAACCATGCAGGTGGAGCTTTAAACCCTATTGTGTGAGGGGGCCACGTTGAGGGAGAACACAGTATTCTGCAAGCCAAACGTTTCATGGACCAAGTGTATAAATATCCCTGCTGGAGCAGTCACACAACCAAGAAAGGGAAAAAAAGTTTTTGTTAATGGAACTATTCGCAAATAGCAGTTAAATGGCATGGTAGTTAGAACATTTTGTGTGTTAGTCTATAAGGTGCCACAGGACTCTTTGTTGCTTTGTTTATATTTGTAATTCTTAGTTGGATTTGCAGTTTTCTATGCTGTTTATCAGTTTTAATATTTTTGTATCAAGAGAGTTTTGAAACTGACTCAGGATTTAGAGTACCTCATCTACATTATGGCCCCAACTGGTTTTAAAATATGTTTAGTTGAGCTGGTTTAAAAATAGAATTTTGTGTAAGGGTGTATGGGTTTTCAAAACAGACAATGGAGTTTGTTGATCCCCCGGTGAACCAATTTTTTAGAAGTGTTTGAGTCAGTTGCTGTCATTGCCTGACATTTTTCCAGAGCCTCATAGCTATTCTTGAAAGGTGAGGTTGCTCATCCTCTTTATTAAAAGAGCTATTAGCTACTTCTTAGAGAAGACTAAGGTGTTTTTATGCTAGAGAAGTTGACTGTTCTAAGAACTTATTTTACCTCCTACAGTGCTTGTGAAACACTTCATGTTCATACGTAAGTGCTTCAACTGGTTTTCTGATGTTCTGAGAAGCAATTGGAAAAGACTTGGATTTCAGCAAATTTGAGAACCTGTTCAAACTAAACTAGTAAGTCTGCTAATGTGGGTGCAGGCAACCCGAAACTACGCCTGCCATTGCTAACCCACCATGTCTCTATTCCGTTTCATAGTGAGATGTCCCTTGAGCCTTTTACTTAACACAGAAACGGGGTCTCAGTTGAGGAATCTTTAAAGTTATTTACTTGTAATTTTGCTGCTTTGAAAATTCCTATGGGGTTCCCTATCACAGCCTCATGTGCCATCAGACTTCAGGGGTCTGTTCTAAGCTGGGGCCTTGTTCTCAAAGTCTTGTTTATCTCCACTGGAGAGCATTGTCAAATGTTCTCATTGAGAGTTGTGTATTATACCCCTTCCCCCGCCCTGTATCTGTCTTGTCTATTTAGATTGGGGCAGAAGCCTTCTGTGTTTATACAGCACCTATCACAATGGGACCCTGTTCTTGGTTGGCCTCTGGGAATTACCATAATAAATGTAATGAATAATATTAAATTTTGACTCAATACCCGGGGGTGCTCTCTAGCACGTAAGTTGCAGTCTCGGTGTAACATGTCCAGAGCATCCTTATCTAAAATTTTTAAGACTGCTACATATTCAAAGCACAACTTCATAAATCACCATTTTCTCGACATGGTATCAAGAACAGATGCTGGTTTTGGGAAGGCAGTGCTGCAGTCACTGTTTAAGCAGCAGGAGTCCTCAGAAAGGTCAGTGCTAGTTAGTCTTCTGCAGAGTCTATGTGGAGATGTCATGACAGAGACGTACTTTACCCTCTTTCCTTCACTCTGCTGTGTAGCCCAGATACAAATAGTGTTTCAATAGGTAGAGAGGACCTTAAGGAATGGTTAGAGGAGTTGGGTGTTTATAACCTCAGTGGTAGCATTACACATTTCTATGATATGTACATTCTGTAAACATTGGGGGAGAGGGATAGCTCAGTGGTTTGAGCATTGGCCTGCTAAACCCAGGGTTGTGAGTTCAGTCCTTGAGAGAGCCACTTAGGGAGGGATCTGGGGCAAAAATCAGTACTTGGTTCTTCTGGTGAAGGCAGGGGGCTGGACTCAATGACCTTTCAGGGTCCCTTCTAGTTCTATGAGACAGGTATATCTCCTTAATTATATTATTATTGCTAAAGATCCAAGATCTCTGTACTCCCTTCCTCTATTTTGAGGGTGCCTCTGGCCATTTTTCTGGTCTCAATTCCTAGTATTCAGTTTGGCTCTTCCTCTTTTGTGGATGGTATAGTTTCCTCAGTGCATATACCCTCTATTTTCGACATGGTGCCCATTCCTCAAGAGAGGTATGTTAGTGTTTCTTTATGGCTCTAGACCATGTACATCTGGCCCTCCAGACATTTTAATCCAGCCCTTGAGCTTCTGCTGGGGAGCAGGATCCAGGGCTTACCACACTCCAGTGCTCCAGCCGGGGAGCGGGATCAGGGATTTGCCCCACTCTGTGCGGCTCCCAGCAGCAGCGGCATATCCCCCCTTCGGCTCCTACACGTAGGGGCAGCCAGGGGGCTCTGTACGCTGCTTCCACGGCTCCTATTGGCTGGGAACTGTGGCCAATGGGAGCTGCAGGGGTGGTGCTGGCAGACAGGGCAATGTCCAGAGCCACCTGACTGCACCTCCATGTAGGAGCTGGAGTGGGGACATACCTCAAGCAGCTCCCAGAAGCGGTGGCAAGTGCTGCCCGGAGCCTGCACCCCTGACCCCCTCCCGTGCCCCAACCCTGATACCCCTCCTGCCCTCTGAACCCCTCTGTCCCATCCCGGAGCAACCTCCTGCACCCCCAATACCTTATCTCCAGCCCCACCCCAGAGCCCGCACCCCCAGCCAGAGCTCTCTCCGCACCTCAACCTCTGCCCCAGCCCAGAGCCCCCTCCCACACCCTGAACTCCTCATTTCTGGCCCCACACTAGAGCCCGCACTCCTGGCCAGAGCCCTTACCCCCTCCTGCACCCCAACCCCCAATTTCATGAACATTCATGGCCTGCCATACAATTTCCATACCCAGATGTGGCTCTTGGGCCAAAATGTTTGCCCACCCCTGTTTTAGAGAATATATTGCATAACTCAGAAATGTTTGCTACACTACCCGGAGGAGGGATAGCTCAGTGGTTCGAGCATTGGCCTGCTAAACCCAGGGTTCTAAGTTCAGTCCTTGAGGGGACCACTTAGGGATCTGGGACAAAATCAGTACTTGGTCCTGCTAGTGAAGGCAGGGGGCTGGACTCCATGACCTTTCAGAGTCCCTTCCAATTCTAAGATAGGTATATCTCCATATTTCTTTCTTCTTCTTTCACTACAGTATGTTAGTGTACAGTTAGTGGTGTATTAACAATGTAAAACTGAAGAGGTCTTAAATATAAAAGGCCTATGTAGCACAACCTTTATATAATAATGAGAAAATAAACAGTAAATCCTACAACAGTTTAAACACATTTTTCACTAACCTTTTATTCACTGTGCAGAAGAGCCAGGGTTTAGTAAATGAAAATAACAAAAAACCAAACTCATCTTAACATTTTTTCTCTGCTGCTTATCATTGTTACAGTATCTTGTCAGTCAGTGTGAAACTTAAAAAGTGAGACTTTATGCACACTGAGGTGCATATGTATATCAACTTTATTGCATCCAAGCTGCATAAGATGGAAGAACGTTTCATTTGTCAGTTGGTTCCTTTCCTTTGATTTCATATGAATCAATCGGGAGAAGTCACTTTCACAAATGAGTTCTCCCAAAGAGAGAGCACAATTTCAACACCTACTTTCTCAGATTTGGGAAATGGGACTCAGTAAGCAGTTTCCAGAACTGAGTGTCCCTTTTATTCTTCTCTGCAACAGAGAAAGGTTCTGCAGTTCGTACAGTTGTAGTTGCAGTTCAGAAGGCTGGTCATTGACAGCAGCTGCAAGTGGATCATTAAAAAGCATCAGATGAGGTTGAAAACTTTCAAAATGCTTAAAATGTTCATTGAAATTAAGCAACAGGATTTCACTGTCAATATCGTTCCTGCTAAACTCTGAGTCGCACTCTTGCGGTTCTGATGTATGTGCATCATATGTTGTAAAGTGGGCAAATTCAAATGTAACAGGTAAGTGTTAATAAGTACGAGCTTGCTTCAGAACCCGTCCATGTGAGCAATAAGGTCTGATGCAGTCTAGTCCATGCCTTGCCATTGCATATTCAAACAATTCAGGGTATGTCTCTCAAAAATGCTGTATAGCACAGAAAAACTGAATCTTCCAGTTTTTCCTGAAACTTCTTAGTATCAGAACTCTGCCTTTCAGAAAGGTGACACTCTGTGTTTTTTGTTGGAAAGAATCTCACGAGGCATTTTCCATGGCTTATTCATCACTCTTCTCTGTATAGCTCCAAATTGTCCTGGTATGCATCCTCTTCATCAAGAAAAGCTACTAATTTGTGATGGTTGAGTGATCTGTTTGCACCTCCTATTATGTTTGTAACTTTCATGACCACATTTATGATGTGATTAAAATACAGTGATTTTCCACATAGCAACTCTTGATGAATAATGCAGGGCAGAGTTGGGCAGTGCTTCAATAAACCTGGAAACCCAGCCCTTGAGCCATGCATAGTAGGTGCTTCATCTGTTACAACAACCAACAACTTTTTACAATCTCCAAAACCTGCAACAGCTTCTTGAAGCACACCAAAAATATCTGGACCCTTTGTTGTTCTGTGTAATAAGGCTAATTTCATAAGTTCTTCATGACATGCATGTTAAAATTACTGTCAGTTGTCCATATATATATCATAGCTGACTTACATTTGACATAGCTGTACTGTCGCCTAATGCCAAAGAAGAAACAATTAGGCATGATTTTCTTTAACTTTCCTTCTGCATGTTCAGGGATATGTAAAGCTCTTCACGAAACTGTACATAGCGATACTGTTGAATTTTTTTTGCTATTTTGTCATCACCAAACGCCTTTCCCATTTGCACTGCACATTGTTTCACTCTTTCACTCTCATACAGTGTCTTTCCAGGCCATGCCATCTCAAGAATGACAAGATATGATGCAGTAAGACCCAGAGTTTGTACTGGGGTAACTCTAGCAAAACAACTCTGCTGCTTTAAAACTTTGCCTTTTAGATAAGCCGCAGTGGCTTATCCCTGCATGTATTTCATTATTTGCTTTATGATGGGTCCTGTGGTGATTTTTCAAGTGATATTCATTTGTCATTATCATGACTTGCAAACATATGGGGCATTGGGACTTACCTCCATTTTAAGTACAAAGATATTCACGCTCCCACTGTACATGGGCGACTTAGTGTTCTCTATCTTTCTTTTACTCATAATAAACTGTAAAGGCAGAAGAATCAGCCACTGGTTTGTCAGTGAGCCATTTCCTACCTCGCTCATAGCACAACAGACAGAGTCTTGATGTTTCAGGGTATTGAATTTCCTTGTGTTCATCATACATGCAACCCAAAGAAGTGCACAACCATTCTTTCTAGCAATCAGTCTTCCATATTGAAACAAGCACTTGATACTCATGGTATGTTTATCACAGCTCCCCCTAAAAAGGTTGAGGAAATAAGAAATGTCATTGCAGAATAAATAATCTCTTAACTGTTAGTGAGCCAAATAAAATGACCTAGCAGTCCAGATGCGACCGTTGGGCTGCCAGTGACCCATCCCTGCTCTAGGTGTCCAAGTTTGGTATCCGATACTTCCTTTGCTTGACTATCTTTTCTAGGAGCAAAGTAAAATGGTAAAAGATACTGACATCAAGTCTGCCCTGTTTCTAGACATGCCATTTGTGCTTCATATGATTCACTGTATATTGGCGAGAACTGTGGCATCTGGCATCACTCTTGGTCAGTACGTATTCTTGACTTTAGTCATCCAGCCTCTTTGCTAAGAGCTCAAGAAGGTCTTCCCTTTGAGGATTGTTCAGTAGCAAAACTAATGATATGCTGGAGAAGATAAAATTAGCTCTGCTGCTTGATCATTCAGGTAGACCCAACCTAGTTTAAAAGAAGCAGGAATCTTCTAGGTTCTAGATGCAATCAATGCGTGTGCATGTCAGCAGCAAAAGAAATATGGTAAAGGGAGATGTTAAATGCAGATTTCTTATTGAGAATATGGGAGCCTGAAGAAAAATATCAAAACAGTACAGAGGGAAAGACTTTTCTGTGAGGTAGTTCCTGCAACTTAGAAGGGGAGAGGCAATTCTTGATTTAGTCCTAAATGGAGCACAGACTCTGGTCCGAGAGGTGAATATAGTTGAACCACTTGGTGATAGCAACCATAATACAATCAAACTTAGCATCCTTGATGTGGGGGGAAATACCAGAGAAGCCCACCACAGTAGCATTTAGCTTCAGAAAGGTGATGTCAAGACTAAATCCCCACTCTGACACTTCGAGTACAGAAGGTAGGGGCCTGCAAGGATTCTAAAAATTAATACTTGCCATTCCAGGCTTGTATTAAACTCCCAAGGTTACAGCTTATCTCTGACCTTCGCTTGCTAAACGCTGCCACTACCCAAATGCAAAAAAAAAAAACCTTGGGTCCAGGAAGGAACACTTGGGAATTCCTCCCTGTCGGGTACCCTCAAGCCCTTTCACCTCCCCTCCAGGAAAGAGCTGAGAGAGAAAACAAAGGAAATTAGCTGTGCTACCAGCTAATCAAACAACATGTACAAACCTCTTAGGACTCCAAAAATCCAATCCTGTTTTTAAAAAAGGTAAATGTTATTAAAAACAAACGGGGAAAAAAATACATCTGGAGCTTAGGCTTTTGCTAGGTTTTAAAAGAGCAATTCCAAAAATTAAGCATCCTAAATGCTTTCTTGGGAGTTCAGCTTAAAGGTTACAAGCAAACAAAAGCATCGGGTTAGCACAAAGGAGATCCACAAGCCAAAATAAGAAATAAACCTGATAGTGTCCGTCTAAACATTCCCTATCCAAATTATTTTTTCTAGGTATGGAAGATACTTTTTCATACTTTGTTCAAACCTTACATAGCATTCCTGCTTATAGCATTGCTGCTCCGTGTTCCTGCAGCCCAGAGAACAACGGACAGAGGGACAGCTTCTTTCCCAATTTTAAAAGTTCTAGCCTTCCCATTGGCTCTTTTGGTCAGGTGCCCACTCCTTTTCTTTTACCTGTAGGCTTGTTAACCCTTTACAGGTAAAGCAAGCAGAGAAGAGACACCAAGAGGAATTTTACAGCTAACTGGCTGGCTGGGTGTTCACAAAAGGAAGCTTACCCTCCCCCCCCTTCATTTATCACAGGTCACTACACAAAAATGAGGAAGTTAGTTAAATGAAAATTAAAAGTCACAGTCATAAAACTGAAGTGCCTGCAAGCTGCATGGAAACTTCTTAAAAAACAGCATAATTAAGGCTCAGATTAAATGTATATCTCAAATTTAAAAACATAGACGATGAAAAAAGTGCCATGGTGGCTAAATAACAAAGTAAAATAAGCCATTAAAGGCAAAAAGGCAGCCTTTAAAAATTGGAAGTTAAATCCTGCTGAGGAAAATAGAAAGGAGCATAAACTCTGGCATGTCAAGTGTAACAGTTCAGTTAGGTAGGCCAAAAAAGAATTTGAAGAGCGACTGGCAAAAGACCTAAAAACTAACAGACTTTTTTTTTTTTTTAAAGTACATCAGAAGCAGGAAGCCTGCCAAACAATCATTGGGGCCACTGGACAATTGAGGTGCTAAAGGAGCACTCAAGGAAGATAAGGTTATTGTGGAGAAGCTAAATGCATTAGTCTTCATTGCTGCAGATGTAAGGGAGATTCCCAGACCTGAGCCATTTTTAGGTGATAAAAATGAGGAACTGTCCCAGGCCTGGTCTACACTACGCGTTTAAAACGATTTTAGCAGCGTTAAACCGATTTAACGCTGTACCCATCCACACTACGAGGCCCTTTATATCGATATAAAGGGCTCTTTATATCGGTTTCTGTACTCCTCCCCAACGAGAGGAGTAGTGCTAAAATCGGTATTACCATATCGGATTAGGGTTAGTGTGGCCGTAAATCGATGGTATTGGCCTCCAGGCAGTATCCCACAGTGCACCACTGTGGCCACTCTGGACAGCAATCTCAGCTCGGATGCAGTGACCAGGTAAACAGGAAAAGCCCCATGAAATTTTGATTTTCATTTCCTGTTTGCCCCACGTGGAGCTCTGATCAGCACGAGTGGCAATGCAGTCCCAAATCCAAAAAGAGCTCCAGCATGGACTGTACGGGAGATACTGAATCTGATCGCTGTATGGGGAAACAAATCTGTTCTATCAGAGCTCCATTACAGAAGACGAAATGCCAAAGCGTTTGGAAAAAAAAATCTACAGGCTACACAGTGCTGTGTGACAAGCGTAATGGGAAGCCAGAGACTCAAACGGACGCTCATGGAGGGAAGGAGGGGGTACTGAGGACTCCAGCTATCCCACAGTCCACAGCAGTCTCCGAAAAGTATTTGCATTCATGGCTGAGCTCCCAATGCCTGTAGGGTCAAACACGTTGTCCGGCATGGTTCAGGGAATAGCTGGTTAATTTACTCCCTCCACCCCACGTGAAAGAAAAGGGAAAGAAATCGTTTCTTGACTTTTTTCAATGTCACCCTATGTCTACTGAATGCTGCTGGTAGACGCGATGCTGCAGGAGTGAAGAGCAGTATCCACTCCTCTCCCCTCCCTGGTGGCAGACGGTACATGCTTGATAACTGCTGAATACCCCTGGCTGGCCTCAGGGGTGCCTGGGTAAAAATAGGAATGATTCCTGGTCATTCCCAGTAGATGGTACACAACGGCTGGTAACCGTCTTCATCCTAGCCACGGGGGGGCTGAGCTCCATCAGCCCCCTTCCTTTCTGGTGTAAAGAAAAGATTCTGTACTGCCTGGACTATCATAGCAGCGGCATGCTGGGCTCCTCTCCCCCATACCGCTTAATGTCCTGCCTGGACTGTCATAGCACGGGGAGGCTGCCTCCCCCTCATTTTATCTCACTAACAAGTCACTGTTTCTTATTCCTGCATTCTTTATAATGTCATGACACAAATGAGGGGGACACTGCCATGGTAGCCCAGGAAGGTTGGGGGAGGAGGGAAGCAACGGGTGGGGTTGTTGCAGGGGCACCCCCTGTGAATAGCATGTAGCTCATCATTTCTGCGGGATCTGACACGGAGCAGCTGTACTCTCTGATACACTGCTTCTCTAGTACTCTTGCCCCAAATTCTAGGCGGGACTCTATTTTTAGAAACCATAAAGGAGGGATTGATTCGGGAGTCATTCCCAGTTTTGCCTTTGCGCCCCCGGCCGACCCCAGCCAGGGGCATTCATGATAGCAGCAGACAGCACAGAAGGACAGATAACCATCATCTCATTGCCAAATTACCCTGGCAGCAGACGGTACAGAACAACTGGTAACATCTCTGCTATCATGCAAAAGCAAATGAATGCTGCTGTGTAGCGCTGGAGTATCGCCTCTATCCGCAGCATCCAGTACACATACGGTGACTGTAAAAAAAAAAAAAAAAAAAAAAAAGCTGAACGGGCTCCATGGTTGCCATGCTATGGCGTCGGCCAGGACAATCCAGAGAAAAAGGGTGCGAAATGATTGTCTCCTGTTGCTTTCCCAGAGGAAGGAATGACTGACGACATTTACCCAGATCCACCCACGACAATGATTTTTGCCCCATCAGCCACTGGGCTCTCAACCCAGAATTCTAAGGGGCAGGGGAGACTGCGGGAACTATGGGATAGTTACAGAATAGCTACCCACAGTGCAACGCTCCGGAAATCGACGCTAGCCTCGGACCATGGACGCACACCGCCGAATTAATGTGCTTAGTGTGGCCGCGTGCACTCGACTTTATACAATCTGTTTTATAAAACCGGTTTATGTAAAATCGGAATTATCCCGTAGTGTAAACGTACCCTCAGGCTGAGGTGGTAAATAGAGGAGGTTTTGGAACAAATTGACAAATTAAACAGACCAGATGGTATTTTCCCCAAGAGTTCTGAAGGAACTCAAGTATGAAATTGTAGAACTACGAAGTATGGTATGTAACCTATCCTTTAAATCAGCTTCTGTACCAGATCACTCGAGGATACCTAATGTGACACCAATTTTTAAAAAAAAGGCTCCAGAGACAATCCTGGCAGTTGCAGGCTAATAAGCCTGACTTCAGTACTACGCAGATTGGCTTAAACTATAGTAAAGAACAGAATTATCAGACACCTAAATGATCACGATTTATTAGGGAAAAGTTAACAGCAGTTTTGTAAAGGGAAATTATTTCCCCTGTATCTATTCAATTTTTTTGAGGGGGTTAACAAACATGAGCAAGGGTGATCTAGTGGATATAGTGTACTTGGACTTTCAGAAAGCCTTTGACAAGATCCCTCACCAAGGACTCTTAAGCAAAGTAAGCTGTTATGGGATAAGAGGGAAGGTACTGTCATGGATCAGTAACTGATTAAAAGACAGGAAACAAAGGGTAGGAATAAATGGTCAGTTTTCACAATGGGGAGAGGTAAATAGCAGTGTCCCCTGGGGATCTGTACTGAGAGCAGTGCTGTTCAGAATATTAATACATGACCTGGAAAAAGGGATAAACAGTGAGGATATAAAGCTATTCAAGATGTTTAAGTCCAAAGTAGACCACCAAGAGTTACAAATGGATCTCCCAAAACTAGTGACTGGGCAACAAAATGGCAGATGAAATTCAGTGTTGACTAATGCAAAGTAATACACATTAGAAAACATAATTCCAATTATACGGACAGAATGATGGGATCTAAATTAGCTGTTATAACTCAAGAAAGAGTTATTGTAAATGATTCTCTGAAAACGTCCATTCAGCGTGCAGCAGCAGGTAAAAAAGCTAACAGTGTTAGGAACCATTAGGAAAGAGATAGGTAGTAAGACAGTAAATATCATAATGCCATTATATAAATCCATGGTACACCCACACCTTGAATGCTGTGTGCAGTTCTGAGGAGAGGTTTAAAAGACTGAGACTGTTCATCTTGGAGAAGAGATGACTGAGGGGGGAATATGTTGGGGGTCTATGAAATCATGAATGGTGTGGAGAAAGTGAGTAAACATTGTTTACTCCTTCCTGTAACACAAAAACCAGGGGCCACTCAATGAAATTAATAGGCAGCATGTTTAAAACAAACAAAAGGAAATACTTCTTCACACAATGTACAGTTGACCTGTGGAACTTGTTGCCATGGGATGTTGTGAAATCCAAAGGTATAACTTGGTTCAAAAAACAATTAGATAAGTTCATGGAGAATAGGTCCATCCATGGCTATTAGCCAAGATGGGCCACAATTGGGTCTCCCTAGCCTTTGACTGCCAACAGCTGGGAGCAGACAATAGGATGGATCTCTTAATGATTGCTGTTTCTATTCATTCTCCTTGAAGCATCTGGCACTGGCTACTATTAGAAGACAGGATACTGGGCTACATGGACCATTGGTCTGACCCAGTATAGCCATTCTTATGTTCTCATTTAAAAAAACAAAATACAAAAAATTGCCTGTGTTTCATTATGGACTTGAGAAAGTTAAACAGTTAAATTAGTGTTCAGATTTTGCATGCTGATTTTACCTATTGTCTCTGTCCTTCTATTATTCCTATCTATATCCCTGTAAGACTGGTTTGGGGCTCTCAACATAGAAGATACATAGTTTCATGTAGCTTTCAGACTAGCCTGAAAGTAATTATGCTTTTGTATAGAAACAATTGTGACCAATATAGCGTTCTTGGATCTGGCTTCTATAGAAAGTGTTCATTAAATACCTGGTTAGATCAGGGGTTCTCAAACTTCGTTGTACCACCTGATAACAAAAATTACTACATGACCCCAGGAGCAGGGACTGAAGCCTGAGCCTGTCCGAGCCCCACCACCCTGGGTGGAGGCGGGCAAAACTGAAGCTCAGGGGCATCAGCCCTGGGGGATTGTGCTGTAACCTGAGCCCCGCTGCCCAGGGCTTCAGTCCTCGGGCTTCAGTCCCGGGCAGTGGGCCTTAGGCTTCAGCCCCGGCTCCAGCAAGTTAAGCCAGCCCTGGCGACCTCATTTGGGGTCCTGACTCACAGTTTGAGAACCCCTGGGTTAGATAATAGCATACTTCAGGCATCAGGGTGTACATGTGTATCTATATCAGGGAAGTTTGCTTAACATTCATGGAGACGGGAAGATGTGGAAAAGTAGATTCCATATATCAGATGGACTTTTCAGTCTTTTATCTCTTCTCCATGCCTGCATGTGCAAGACAAGACAGCAAAGTTCTGCTTTAACAAGCAGGAAGGTGCTTGTCTCTGTGACTAGTATCTGGCTCATCGAATTTACATGGTGTACCTCCAGCTGGTTAGCAAAGAAAATGTGTTGTCAGATAAGAAAAATCATAGAAACAAAGACCAGAGGAAGTGGTCTCTGAAACAGTTGATGGTAGAGCTGTTGTTCAGGAGGTGGAGTTATCATTTCCTAGATCTTTGTGTCACAACTAGCAATAGAAATGGTCCACAGTTTTATTTCAGGACAGGAGTGGACAGAAACTCAGTAAGATGTGGTCCTGTTGGATTGCAGCAGACACTATGCTTTCTCACTGATTCCATTGCTTCTACTGATCAGGAAAATAGAACAAGTCCAGGGTCAAGGATCATCCAGATCACTCCAGCTTGGATCAGGCAGTATGTTACATGGATATCCCAAGAACACATTTCCTTCTGCATCCAAGCCCAGAGACACTTTACGTCATTGTTTGACCCATGGGACTTTGACTACTTCGGGTGAAGCATGAAGCAGTATCTTGCTGCAATTCAAGAAGCTGTTCACCCTGGAATGTAGCTTACCGAAATGGAAATGGACAAGGGTTTCAGTATAGGCATCTAATAACCTGACCCTATACCCTTGCACCCATGTCATCGATTTTGGAGTATTTATTACACTTGAAGTTTCTCATTCTGTCCTTGTCATTGATCAAAATACATCTGTCTGCTATTTTTGAATACTGGCTTCTAGTTGAAACTGAAAAGCATTATTACTGTCATGGGGTTTTTTGAAGGATTGGTGGTTGTCCTTATACTGGGCAGACAGCTTCACTGATGTGATATCTCAAATTCACTTTCTGAACCTTTGGAAGGGTGCTCTTTATTTCACCTATCACTAAAGTCAGCATTTTCATCACAGTTACATCTGCGAGAGAGGAATGAGTGTGTTGCAGCCTTTAATGATTGATCCTTCCTTTACTTCATTCCCTAACAACAAAGCTGTCATGCAAACTCATCCATTGTTTTTCTTTAAAATAATGTTTGAGTTCTACCTGAACAAAGTCATTAGTCTTCTAGGTTATTTTTTAACCAAACCGTAGGTTCTGTGTCCTAGAAGTTAAGTGCATCGAGTTTTGTCCTGTGTAGAGAAGACAAAGGTATTTTGGAAATTGCCTAGATTTTTTTGTAGCCTTAGTGGATCAGTATACGGGAAATGCTGAGTGACTGTCAAAATAAATAAGATTATGCACTGGTATGTGTGCTTTATCTATCATGTAAGCACTTGAGATCTTGGGGCCCACATTGCAAGGTTACTCAGTTTTCCCCTGGGTTCTCTGAACGGCTAGCCAAAAACTCCAAAGGTGGTAATAAAATGTTTTTTAAGTACATCAGAAGCAGGAAGCTTGCTAAACAATCAGTGGGGCCCCTTGATGATCGAAATACAAAAGGAGCGCTTAAAGATGATAAAGTCATTGCGGAGAAACTAAATGGATTCGTTGCTTCAGTCTTCACGGCTGAGGATGTTAGGGAGATTCCCAAACCTGAGCCGGCTTTTGTAGGTGACAAATCTGAGGAACTGTCACAGATTGAAGTGTCACTAGAGGAGATTTTGGAATTAATTGATAAACTCAACATTAACAAGTCACTGGGACCAGATGGCATTCACCCAAGAGTTCTGAAATAACTCAAATGTGAAGTTGTGGAACTATTAACTAAGGTTTGTAACCTGTCCTTTAAATCGGCTTCGGTACCCAATGACTGGAAGTTAGCTAATGTAACGCCAATATTTAAAAAAGACTCTAGAGGTGATCGCGGCAATTACAGACCATTAAGTCTAACGTCAATACCGAGCAAATTAGTCGAAACAATAGTTAAGAATAAAATTGTCAGACACATAGAAAAACACAAACTGTTGAGCAATAGTCAACATGGTTTCTGTAAAGGGAAATCGTGTCTTACTAATCTATTAGAGTTCTTTGAAGGGGTCAACAAACATGTGGACAAGGGGGATCCAGTGGACATAGTGTACTTAGATTTCCAGACAGCCTTTGACAAGGTCCCTCACCAAAGGGACTACCTGATCCAAGCTGGAGTGATCAGGATGATCCTTGACCCTGGACTTGTTCTATTTACCTTATGTAAATTAAGCTGTCATGGGTTAAAAGGGAAGGTCCTTTCATGGATTGAGAACTGGTTAAAAGACAGGGAACAAAGGGTAGGAATTAATGATAAATTCTCAGAATGGAGAGGGGTAACTAGTGGTGTTCCCCAAGGGTCAGTCCTAGGACAAATCCTATTCAATTTATTCATAAATGATCTGGAGAAAGAAGAAAACAGTGAGGTGGCAAAGTTTGCAGATGATACTAAACTACTCAAGATAGTTAAGACCAAAGCAGATTGTGAAGAACTTCAAAAAGATCTCACAAAAGTAAGTGATTGGGCAACAAAGTGGCAAATGAAATTTAATGTGGATAAATGTAAAGTAATGCACATTGGAAAAAATAACCCCAACTATACATACAATATGATGAGGGCTAATTTAGCTACAACAAGTCAGGAAAAAGCTCTTGGCATCATCGTGGATAGTTCTCTGAAGATGTCCACGCAGTGCGCAGAGGCGGTCAAAAAAGCAAACAGGATATTAGGAATCATTAAAAAGGGGATAGAAAATAAGACTGAGAATATATTATTACCCTTATATAAATCCATGGTATGCCCACATCTCGAATACTGTGTACAGATGTGGTCTCCTCACCTCAGAAAAGATATTCTAGCACTAGAAAAGATTCAGAAAAGGGCAACTAAAATGATTAGGGGTTTGGAGAGGATCCCATACAAGGAAAGATTAAAGAGGATAGGCCTCTTCAGCTTGGAAAAGAGGAGACTAAGGGGGGTTATGATAGAGGTATATAAAGTCGTGAGTGATGTGGAGAAAGTGGATAAGGCAAAGTTATTTACTTATTCCCATAATACAAGAACTAGGGGTCACCAAATGAAATTAATAGGTAGCACGTTTAAAACAAATAAAAGGAAGTTCTTCTTCACACAGCACACAGTCAACTTGTGGAACTCCTTACCTGAGGAGGTTGTGAAGGCTGGGACTATAACAATATTTAAAAGGGAATTGGATAAATTCATGGTGGCTAAGTCCATAAATGGCTATTAGCCAGGATGGGTAAAGAATGGTGTCCCTAGCCTCTGTTCATCAGAGGATGGAGATGGATGGCAGGAGAGAGATCACTTGATCATTGCCTGTTAGGTTTACTCCCTCTGGGGCACCTGGTATTGGCCACTGTCGGTAGACGGATACTGGGCTAGATGGACCTTTGGTCTCACCTGGTACGGCCGTTCTTATGTTCTTATGATGGAAACATTACAATCTACAGGGCTGCCTAGCCTGGGTTCTCTTCAAAGATTTACTGAGCGCTGCTCTCTTGGTTTATCATCTGGATCTGATAGTTGCTTTGGAGAACTGTTCTATAATCCCTGTTTAATTAAAATGTCTGAGCTCACCTTTGTTGGGGTTGTCCTGTTAACTGGACTTCCATAACTGAGAGTATGCAGAGGCAAGCTGACTTGTAGAAGGAGAGAGATTACCTAGTAGTAACTGTAGTTCTTCAGGAATGTTTCTTCCTTATTTTCACATAGCCTGATCATCTCTTCTTGCCCAGAGTTGTCGCTTTAAGGATCTTAAGATTCAGTAGAAGAAACTCAGGTGGGTCACCGAAAACCTCTGATCTGAACATTTGGTGCCATGAGAAGGCACTAGTATGGTCCTAATAGGCACTCCTTTTCTAGAAGGATCCTGAAGCTCGCTGGCACTTGGAGAAGGGGGTTGCTATGTGGCTGCATGCGAATATGCACGGGCAACACTCCAGAATAATTAATTGAAACTTTATGAAAAATAATAAATAGAGAATGGTCAAAAGACAAAAAGGAGTAGGCAAAGGCAAATAATATAATAGGGAAAAGTTTAGAATTGGAATATTAGAACAGGCATTGGACATTTATAAGCTAATTATTAAAAAGGAGAAAAGTTGAACTAGTAAGATGCATGCCTTGATCACTCTGCTTGCATGTTGTATCACTTTTCTTCAGCCTTTGGTTTTCTCTCTCTTTAAGGGCCTTGTCTGCACTAGAGAAATCTACTATTCTAAGAAACAAGCATCTTGCATACACATTTTCCATAAAGTTAAATGTATTCCAAATATCATTTGGATTGGACTTGTGTTCTGCAGGTCTACATATTGGTTTAAGCTGCAGCAATTTAGTGGCAGTATGGAGCCAGTGCAGTCATAAACTTATTCATATTGTCCTTCCACTCAAGTCCCACAGTGCTCCAGTCAGTACTGAGGTAGTTTGTTTGGTCTACTTTGCGCACCCTATTGGCACAGGAGTCTGCTTGGCTAGAAGCCATCTACCTGTATAATAGCACCACACAAACCATAGAGCTCAGTGCAGACAACTTGCATTGCAAGCAACTTCTTTCACAATTGCAAGATTCTTTGAGTGTGAACATTGCAAGTATTACCAGGATGTCTTAAAGGAGAACCTTTATGGACTGTGTTGCTGCTTGGCTCAGATATTTGGGCCCAAATCTTATTATGGGATGAGAAAATCCAGAAACAGCTGGCCAGTGGTGTTAAGTGCTCTTACTTACATTGAACCAGTCATCTGGATGCTTGATATAACCTGGGTTTATAAGCCACTCTGGGATAAAATAAAAAACCTAAAGTACAGTATAACGTCAGTGATGACATCAGAAGACTTAAGTCCTGGCATAGAATTTTTCGTTTATACAATGATCTGGCGAGGAGCCTGAAGACTCACTCCTCTGCTCAGCCTGAAATGATCCCAAACATAATGAAAAAGTACTTTGTAGCATAATTATTCAGGGGAGACGAGAACACCATTGCCAAATAGGACGAACGGGGTGAGGGAGCCTGACCAGGAGTTGCCCAGATCACAAGATCCATTTATAGGATGGAGGCCCAGATCCTGAGATGACTGAGCTGGTTCCGCATGAGGAAGTGGAATCTGGAGATGAGCAAAGCTTTATCAGGTATGCAGCTTGCTATTGTATAAAGTACTGATGGGGACTGATTTTTTTCAGATTCTGGGGCTGAGAGAAATTTTTCTGGGTTCTTATGAATGCCATCCTTAATATTTATGAATGGGCAGATAAAGTCTTATGTGAAGATGGAAGTGTCCACCTCACCTTCTCTCTGCTCTGCCAGTCCCCACTCCCTCAACCACTCCTCCCTTCATCCTCTCTGCCATAGTGCAAGTAACATCCCCACAGCAGCCCACTCAAAACAGTTATTCCCCTGTAACTGGTCTTTCTTGGAGCCACCCTTCCATTCCTCTCACTTGTGGTGCCCTTTTCAGCTTCATGATCTGGGAAGAGAGGAAGTGCTTGGCTTGGCACTTACGGCAGCTGTCTGTGTTATACCATGTAGCCACGTACAAAAATGGGGATTTTTTTTTAAATGTCGCATGAAACACCAATGGAAAAATAAAAACAGCTGGACCTGTAAGTTACTGTAATAAGTTAATTAGTGGATGCTTTCCAAAGCATTTACCTTACATTGTATTGGCTGGCCCATATGGCATCCAGCCATTTCTATACAACATGCACAACTTGGCTATCTGCAGTCATATTAGAGTTTGTCTTTCTGATGAACTGTTTGTATGGCAACTTCTCCAAAGTTAATATAAAGGTAGCTAACCAAGCCTCACCAGTCATGGAGCTTCTCATTGAATATCATCTGCAAAAACCCCCAAATCCTCATTTTCCAAGATCCTACTTTTCTGTAATAAGTAACTTTTTAATACCATTTTGGCATTATCTCCCTTCCCCGATCTAAAATGGTACCACACCTCTCCATAGTTTTAAGTGTTGTGGGAGAATTGGGAACATATGTCCTTAACATTTTGTGTTGAATGGCTCTGGATTAGTTATTGCAATTTTAAAAAGAGAAGAGAGAGTTTCTTTTGTCTCATTTGTTGACATTTCATGGGACGTGTGAGGGATTGTGGTGGGTGTTAATTCTATCATCTCTTGTTTTCTCTGTCAGGGCTTGCTGTCCGGACTCCATGTTGGTGGCACAATTGAAAAGTTGAAAGGACCAATTCATCAAAGCGCAAGGGAATGTGAACAGAGAATTTACCACGTTGAGGAGTGAAAGACGTGGCAGCCCTGAACACACCCGGAAGGAAGGAACAGTTCCAGCAGGAGGACAGAACTCATGCAAAAATATAGACAGCAGAATGCACAGGGAGGCAGAGTTTCAGCAGCCATTATTTAATGACTATGAAAAACACAAAAGAAACTGCCTGCTGCTCTGTCCCCATAACTAGAGTCTGCTCCTGCACTGCCACGTGTTGCCTGCTACCATGCCCTCCCAAAAGCAGAGAATACAACTTTTGGGATTGGGACCTACCTCTTTGGCTCTTTCCCAGCCATTCTCCATTCAACCTCTATTTTTGACACAGAGAAAGAAGATTGTTTCTGCAGCTGGACTCCCTTATTAAAACAAAGTTTTCTTTTTTGGAAAAGAGGCATTGTTTTTGAATGTTGATGGTACTTAATATAAGGTAATAACAAATCAATAAAAAATGTACATAGCATAAATGTGCTAGGTTAACAACAATGTTGTGCTATCTAGTCCTTCATTCTTCACTGTATAAAAGATGGTATTTTCAAGTAGTCATAAAAAGAAACAAAGCATTAGTCCTTGGTGCCCTCCATTTCAGATCTGTAGCGCATGCTCACCAGAAGTAGTGTTGTCATCCTTCAGCTGCATTCACGTGATTTTCTGGCTGTGAAAAAGTAGAAGGCAGGCTGTCTGAGCCACTCTAGTCTTTACTGACCACTTCTCCTTTGTTTTCGCTTGCGTTATGTAAAATGCAACAAGCAGATATGATCATGGTAATAATAGTCATGGAACAGTGAACAGACAATCTACATCTTGTTTTCAGTGTCCCAGAAGCACATTTTACTACCATCCTGCATTGGGTCAGTGTGTAGTGGAATCTTCTACCTTTGTTTATGTAGTTGGGGAAGTTTTAATGAGCCAAAGCAGTACTGGGTAGACAGGATCACCTAGGAGCGCAATGGGGATGTAAACACCCATAATGTCAATATTGTTCATTGGGATAGTTTTTCACTTTTCCTGTTTTGAGAAGTCCAGAGTTTGGTGGTGGGGGTGTGTGGTTTGTTTCAAGTCCTGGGATCATGCAGTTTTCCAGGCTACTGTATGTCCATGCCCAGGGCTTCCCAGGGAGATATACTGTGGACTGCATCGTCATGGAAACAGTTTCTTTCCTGTTATTTATTTCTCGGCTTGTGCTCAGACACAGAATGGGAATGCAGTTTCCATTAATGGCTCTGTCAGTTTGGGGAGTCCAGCCACTTAAATTACTTGGTCTCTGGCATGTTAGCAGTCATGATTACTTCTCCTTGTAACACACACAGTATTTATTACAGTGCAGACCCCCAGCACAACAGCATTCACAATGGACTTCCCAACTGGGTTTCCATCTGGACAGTAGAAAACTAGGTTAGTCAGCTTCTGCAGTGTTATGGCTGCTCACTTTTCCATAGTGAAGGAGACGTCTCGTCATCTGGTACTGCTGTGTCAGGGGCAAGCTCAGCACAAAATTCCAGGGAAGTCGTCTTTGACCCTGAAGTTCTTGCAATCTCTTACACAAATAGTCAAGTGTATATTATCATACTGCACATTCAAAAATGAAACCCTACCCCAGTATATGTCTCCAGTCACAGCATGTTGACCAAAATGACTGTCACCCATCCACCCTACCTCAGATATATTTCTGTTGTGGACTAGAAACCACCACTCACCCCCACATATGGCACTATGGACTCAGCCACATTCCATCCTTCAGTTCTAAGTCAGATACCAACACCTTGCATCTTAACCTCTATATTTATACCAGAGACTTTTCTCTGTCTAGATTTTTTTTGCCACATTTATTGTAGTAATTGAAAGCCTTACAACTAATAGCAAACTAACACTGGCCAGTACAAACCAGCTAGTACTAGCACCATTTCGCTCTCATCCCACACTGGGGAGGAGTTAATTGTTCAGAGTGCGTGCGTGTGAGTGTGTATATAATTATATAACCATGGAAAGTCAGTGTACGGTCTAGGTGATCAGCATTTTTAATAATTGGGATCTGATGTATATGCCTAAATAGGGATTTAGGATGGTGCTTGAGTAACTTAAAAGCACAAGTTCCACTAACTTTCAGTGGGATTTGTGTTCCTGAGTTAGATGCTTTTGCAAATCCTTCCCTTAGGAATGTAACTCTAGGAACTCGTGTTTTGAAAATCTGCAGTATTTCTCCACTGATAAAATTAAACTTGTGCACCTTCGTGTTGTGTTTTTTTCTCTCTCTGCCATTTACTGCTATTTGGTAGTAACCATACCGTTGTGTTACTTTTGAAAGCTCTTTGATGTGTTAGTAAGAAATGGTTAAGACAGCCTAATAAGAGAATGTCTTTTCTTCCCCTCAGATCCAGACATTTAATGTTGAAGCACCATGCCAAACTGTGGAAGATTTAACGAATGGGGTTGTGATGGCCCAGGTGCTTCAAAAGATGTAAGAACAAATTGTTTAATGGTTTGTGGGTTTTTTGCATGAAGAATAGATGGTTTGTAAATGTGCCCAATTATCTGAATGTAAGTATGTTTTCATATTAAAAATTGACCAATATCCAGTGAGGACTCAGCCTGCTAACCTTAGTTTGTGTTTTCACCTAAAGCGTAACTAACAGTTATTTGAAAATGGAGAAGAACATCTGAAAAGTACAGCTCATTTGAGGCAAAAGAAGTACCTAGTCAAAGAGTTTGTGTACGAAGTTTCAACTTTTTTGAGAAATAAAATGGTTAAACTTCAGAACAATACTTTTTACGCTTCTATTAAAAAGTTTGGTTTCCATTTGAGTAATAATGCAAAATAGCTTATTAGTTGGGGACAATTTATGAAAAGTGCTAAATACATACTATGTCATAAATTACAATGTGTTGTAGTGATAAATCTTGAGGCTGCTGTAACTGTCAAAAAGATTTAATAACTCACCATATTGCCATCCTTTTTAGTAGTGTCAGTGGGGAGTTCAGATATTGAGTAGACATGGGTAATTTATTATTATTTCATCTGCTGGAGTTAATCCCTTCAGGTCATGGTTGAGTCAAACCAGCAAGGCAGTGTAAGGAAACTTGATGCTCATGTAATACAAGATTTTGTTAAACAGAGAGTCTATTTCTAATACTGCCAATCTAGCACCATTCAAAGACATTCAATTCCTAAAAGATTAAGTGGGGGGAAAAAAACCTCTCTGTACTTGGGATTGTCATGACTTTTTGTAATAGGCCTTTGATGGAGCCAATTATGGATTAAGATACCGTATACACTGATTCAGAATGCATCACTGTAGTTTGATAAATGAGGTTTATTTTCAATGCTTATTTTCATGTATATCATTCTTACCTATCCTTTATAGAGAGATTTCTGCTTCTGTTTTGAAACTAGGAATAAGCATCTGATATGGCAGCTGTTTGTCCCCCACTTCACAGCAGCCAAAGAGGGCCTTCCTCTCTGGCTCTTCCTGCCAGGGACCCTGACACCCCCTGGGGTACATTTGGAGTGAAAAAATCTGGTCCGAAGATCAACCTTGGTGTGCAATGGGGCGAACTGGTTGGCAACTTAGTCTCTGGGCCAGCAGGTCAACCCTGTTCTCCCAAAAATGGAGGAGGTGGCCGCTGAGTGTGGCCCTACCCACACCCTCTGGCCTTGGGACCTAGTAAATATGGACAATAGGCATGATTCAGTATGACAATTTCTACATTCTTATAAAGAGTCAAGGGACCAATTTCATTCCTTAATATGGAGGAGGTACAGAACATAACCAAAATAATTGCTTGACAAAAACAAATAAATCTAAAAGTAGTTTTCTGCACAAATCCTCCAAAAGGAAGATTAGGAAATCCAAAAAGAATAAAAATAGGTATTAGATTTTCATCAGCAGCCCCTTGTTCCACGGAGGGAAGGAGTAGCAGTCTGCCTGCAGTACACAGGAGAAAGTAGAAGGAAACTCAGAATTTGCCTAATATTTTGAGGCAATACTTAAAGTGTTTTGTAGGAGGACTTTATATGTGGGAAGATGAATTAGGAACTGAAGAGGATAATCCTGATTTAAAAATGCAGAAAATATTTCCCTCCTCCCTGGAACTTTTAAGACGGTCCTATGATGTATAGTTTCATTCTGCTCTAGAGGAAATTGTATAATATAATTTAGGAAATGCAAATAAGCCCAACAGAAAAGTAATGCAAAAAAGCAGATTTCATGGAGATTTTCCAGAAATGCCTGTTTTACTGAAGTAACAAATACACCCTCAAAGATCAACATCTTTGGCACATATCCCACAGATAAGTTGAAGTCCTCCTACACAGAGGCATCAGTTATGAAAGCTACACTATCCTGTATATGCTTTGTCAGAAAGGAATCCTGGTACGTTCAAACAATTTGTCAACAGTCCTAGCTGCTCCTAATTGGGATTAAAAACTCTCTAATATTCAAATATTGTTGCTTAGAGGACATTAAAGAAGATACTAAAAAGAAAATGTGTATAGTATGCCCAGTTTTAAACTAGCACCATCATTGCTTTTCTATGTATCGTGACAGATGAATAAGTCAGTGTTTTAGGCCTAAAAAATGGAAAAACCCCAACATGAATCAGGTACTGTAACAACATTAATCTAAAAAGGGACTCTCACCATCTGAAGCAGGATGGAACATGACAGAATATACTGAGGGAAGGTGAGCACTTGGGATAAGAGATTTTGTTAGTAAATTTTGTAAGACATTGAGATTCTAGCTTAACCGTTCTTGAATCATGTTTCAAAACATGCGTGAAAATGAGACCATATTGTTACATTATATAGTTTGGATATTTGTTAATCATAAAGTTATGCACGTGAGAGATCATTGTTGGTATATTTGTATAGTTTGAGTAGTCATTAATCATGAAGTGATGCATATGCTTCATAGTGTGTATGTCCCATAACTTCATCACTAATCAGCAGTTGATAGGATTATTTTCTGTATCCACCTGTTGGCCAGCACATGTGTCTGATTGGTGTGTACAGTTCAAAACGGGGGTCTCTAGGAATTGTCATTGAATCATAGAATTCAGGGTTTGGTAGGGACCTCAGGAGGTCATCTAGTCCAACCCCCTGCTCAAAGCAAGACTAATCCCCAGACAGATTTTTGCCCTGATCCCTAAATGGCCCCCTCAGGGATGGAACTCACAACCCTGGGTTTAGCAGGCCAAAGCTCAAACCATTGAGCTATCCCTCATCCTTTGTCTTGTATATACCAAAAATAAAACTCTTGGGTGACATGGGAAGGGAAAGCTCAGTAGTCCTATTGATCATATTTTTAAGCTTTCGTTGGGCCTTGTATCTTGCACACTTCCAGGGGCAGTGTCCCAAGAAAATCAACCCTGACTTACTGTTCTGAGCTGCACAGGGGATATTTATTTATGGTGTGTGGTCATAATAGGTGAAATGTGTGAAGTATAAAATTTGCATTTCCATAGCAGCATTTGAAATGGAATGATACTTTAGTGATCTCTTTTGTTATCACTCCCCCGCCGCCCCCGCTTCAATGAATGCTAGCTTCAATTCACTTTCCCCATGCAACCAGTGGTTTGTACTAAAGGTCAACTAAGCAATTTGTAAGTTCAGGTGATAACCTCTGTACAATAATTTGGGCCCATCTAAATAGACTTTGTGGCTTTCAAAGCTCCTGTTAATTGAACTTCATTTCACAGGCATGCTAGATGGCAAATTTCTAGTTACAGATATACATAGGTAGGGTTCACAGGAATTTTGAATGTTTTACTGCTGAGAAACGCTTTGGAGCAAAAGAGTCATAATTACAGCTGATTTTGCATTTTTTTTAGAGTAGTCATCAGGTATTAAATCATATTAAAAGAAAATTACAATTGCTTCTTCTTTTGTAATATGGACGCCTCGATGGATTCTTTTAGATTCTCAGATATCTATGGCTGTGAACACAGTAGCCAGTGATCACCTATGTCTCAGAAATCTTTCCCATAAGTCTAACACATTATGAGTACCTGTAAGTACTCAGTTGGTAAAGTGATTGGGAACCATCAGGCAAAACCATTTTAGAAAATACAGAGGAAAAACATTGGCTCCCATCACCTATTTAAAAAAAAATATATATATATATACACAATTTGAAACAGCCAGTAAAGTTTTACTTTTACTCCTTCAATTCAAACAGGTACCACAGAAAGAACTTAGTCCAGAGGCAGGCGGGACTGTTCAAGCAAAGGAGGGGGAGTCCAGGGCTGACTTCTCCAATCCACCATTCCTTCTAGATCAGCAGCATGACTCCCACTCCTGTCCCAAGACAACCAACTAATTGGGGAAAAACTGTCGCAGGAGTAGAAATGCATGACAGGAGACAGGTGGGTGCTAGAAGTTCTTGAGAAGAGTTGTTGGGTAAAGTTTAAAATAAAGATTTGAGCACTCCAGCAACATCCTTGAAATCAATGAAGAGCAAATTCGTTTCCAAAGCCAATAGATCACTTACTGCAAATAGGTGTTATAGAGCCAATATCACAGATGTGCTGTCTGATGCTTACTCTAGTCAACTTCAGTAATCCCCAAGAAGACTTGAAGGGTTGTGAGAGTTTGATGTGAAAATCTCTCAACAAGTGCACCTTATTAGAAGGGAAGCTGAAGTCAATTAGGTGACTTAGACTATTGCATCATATCAGTCCCTTTGAGAAAGATAAACTGTATTATCCCTGCCTGAATTTCTTGAGAATTATATCCATTTCTAGATGGCATCAAGAGTTTCATCAAGAGAAATCAATCCATTTTGTAAAAGAACATCAAGAAAGCAGACTGTCGCCAAAGAAAATTTCCACTTAGGGTGTCAGTTTTCCATGAGTTACCAAAATACAGTCAACAGGAATACAGCTCATTGGATCAGACAGAGTGTTGGATAGAAATGTGAAGATGTGGGCATGCTAGTTTCCTGCATCACTCTAGTGATCTGGGCCCGTCTCCATATGTGGATAAGGCTGGCACATCTTGTCACTGAAGCTCATGACGTCATAAGTTCTGAACACAATAGTATCTGTTTCCATGTCAGTTTATCAACCTCTGCTTTGATGGAAGGGACTCACTAAGTGTTCATCAGAGTAGATTACAGTAGAACTAGGGAGGCAAAACCAAGTCAATATTTTCTGTATTGGGACAGTGCTGGCTATTCCTGCCACGGTAGGCTTTTACTGGAGGCTGCTCTAGCCAAACTCATGGTTGGTATTCCATGACCATCAGAGATTCTAGGGTACGTTTTGAATGGAGAGTTTACGAGCCTACAGTGATTGGAACCCTCACTGGAAGTGAAGTGTCATTCCTGGGCAAGTACAAATGGGAGCTGTGGAAGAAGACTCATTTATGGATTCTCCCCCTAAAATGAAATAGGATACATTTAAGACTAAAATGCAGATGCAGAGATGGGCACATATCAGGTGTGGGCATCCTGTGTTTTTGTCGCCTCCAAAGAAGACAGTGAAGGCAGTTGTCTGTTTGGTACTCACACCACACTCATTGCTGTGGTATCTGAGGAAGGCATAGATGATAGCTACTCTTGACTATCAGAATATGGTCCTCCATCAGAGGCTGAGCAGAACTGAGGTTGGCACCCAGATTTTGTACCTTTTCACTAGTGGCTGGCATACTTCTTTAATAATTTTCATGACTGTCATTCAGCAAGCTCCTCAAAATCATTTCCCCCTTCTCATGAGCATGGCCTCATTCTTGTCTGGCTTAAGTTTCAAACCAGCTGTCTCAAAGTAAAATGTAAAACTAGGTGTCAGCATAAGGATGGCACTGCAGCCTGAAATTATTGAAGATGTCCATTAAGTGGCTTGCCATAGCCATTAAATGACTGGGGTGGTAGGAGGAAAACCTTGTGGCAGAACACAGGAGAGTACTGTAGGGCTTCCATGAAAGCGAAGCACAGGTGATCATTCACTCATATGATAAGTCACTCATATGAACCAGTGCAGCATGGTCAGTAAGTCTGCTGAAAGATACAAGAAGATCAACTTGGACCGCCCGACTTCTGTTCGTAGCCGAGATCAACCAAAGATACTAGTGTAGGTTTTTAGGTTTATCCAGCCCTCGTAACTGGAGTCCATATAGTGCTACAGTTGTCCAACTGATATTTTCTCACTAATCTCCAGAATGGGAGATTAGGGACTGAATGGGAAACAGAGTAAAACAAAGGTGCAAGGTGTTAAACACCACTTACTTTAAAAGAGGCTGGCATGATGCTTTCAGTAGTCATTAACAATCTTTGTCAATAGTCAAAGCAAGCTTTTCTTCCTGGATTTACCTGTTCATGAGAGAGAAGGGTTCATTTCACAGCTAATTGGACAAAGTCTATTTCACACACCTAGTTAGCTCTATCAGCAGAACCAGTTAAAGCTGTACCATATATTTTGCATTTGCTGTTTCATGCTTTTGTACTCTTGTGTCCATAGTCATGGATCTAAGCTATGTCTCTAAATGGGAGCAATCTGGAGCCATAAGATTGGCTAGTACTTAAAATCATTCTTCCTGCTACGTGTTTGTAGATGCTGTGTCAGAGAAAAAGAAATATGCCTTAACCTTCATCATAGTTTGATTACCAGCAGATAAGTATGCCCAGTGGTCGGTGATGGGATGTTGGATGGGATGGGATGGGATCTGAGTTACTGCAGAGAATTCTTTCCTGAGTGCTGGCTGGTGAGTCTTGCCCACGTGCTCAGGATTTAGCTGATCGCCATATTTGAGGTCGGGAAGGAATTTTCCTCCGGGGCAGATTGGCAGAGGCCCTGGAGGTTTTTCGCCTTCCTCTGCAGCGTGGGGCATGGGTCAGTTGCTGGTGGATTCTCTGCAACTTGAGGTCTTCAAACCACAATTTGAAGACTTCAATAACTTGGACATAGGTTAGATGTTTGTTATAGAAGTGGATGGGTAGGGTTCTGTGGCCTGCTTTGTGCAGGAGGTCAGACTAGATGATCATGTTGATCCCTTCTGACCCTAAAGTCTATGAATCTATTGTCTCCGTAGAGGAATGTGTAAAAGAGCACCTGGAATCTGTTGAGTTGAGATACTTTCACCATTGTGGTCTTCTGCCTCCTTTGCCATGTAATCTATCACAGACCATTTGTTAACTCTGAGGACATTGTAGAGAAAGGGAATACCTGGGAGCTAGTGTACCAGAAGAAAAAGACAACAAAAATTTGTATGGTCTAGCCATCAAAGCACTAATCTAATGGTTGGCCAGCTGTATCCGAGTTTCGGGCTACATTTGGATCACAGGGCACATTAGTGGGTTTGATCAATTCTAAATAAACGGATCCTCCCAAAAGATCTCAAAGTGGCTTAGACTTAATAACCGATATACTTTTTCCATATAGGATTCACCTCAACACCATTGGATAGAACAAAGCAATAACAGTGCACAATGGCAGCACAACTTTTTAAGTCAGCAATCTAAAAATACTTTTTCTTCTTGAAACTGCCTGGACGTTTACCCATTTTGGAGACTCACTAGAGAAGTAGATCCTAATAGCGTTACTCATTCAAAAAGTGCCATCAGTTTTCTGACAACTGGTGGTCAGATTTTGATTTTATCTGTCATAAAAAAATCTCCTATAGCAAAGTTCTCTATGATACTATGCTGCGGGCATTGCTTTAATACTGATTAAGATGCGGAAGTGTCACCTACTAAATCACTAATTTTTTAATTGTTATTCTTGTTATCTCTTCTTCATTCTGTTTGGCTGTTTGCTATCTGCTTCATTCTGAATGATGGACTTTGTATCTGTGTGTGTGTGTGAGAGAGAGAGAGAGAGAGAGAGAACGTGAGCACAGAAGCTTTTTTTTAATTTTATTTTATTTTATTTTATTTTTGGTGTCTAGAAGCTGGTTTAAAAAAAAAAAACAGCATGATCTTGGATACTTTTTTACTGGAACTGACAGTTACTTTTAGTTCCTGGCCTCTTTGTAGTTGGGAACATAACACTGTTAAAATTCTGTGTTGGAGAATGGAAAATGTGATTTTGAATAAACAGTTACCAATAAGAAACGTTCTCTCTTCTTAGCTAGTTTCTGAACCTTGGGGAGAAAGCCCTAGTAGTTGCTCAGGGAAGACATCTGCCAGAGGGATACAAAACAAAGGTGTATATTATGCCCTCATCGAGTACTGTTTTCTATCTTGGTTGCCTCACCTCAGGAGCCAAAGTTGGAAAAAACTTGAAAGAAGAGTGACTGTAAAAAAGTTAAAGGTTTGACTGGGCTTACAAGGAAAATACTTTTAAAATGCTGGGATTTTTTTAGGATAGAAGGGAAAACAATTAAGCAGATGCTCAGAGATAAGTATAAACTAAGTGCTCCTTTTCAACTTTGTTCACTGTATGAGAATGGGTTTATTTATTTTTCTTTGATTGATATTGAAGGGATTATATTTTTAAAGGAATATTTAAAGTTAGCATGTGGGAACTCACTGCTCCAAGAATTCATAAGAAGTACGTGTGGCTGGATTTAAAAAGTCTATTAATTGTATCAATAATAACACATGCAAGTATGCAAGCTAAATATGGTTATTGTAAGAGAATTCAAACTTCATGATTCCAGGCATCAAGTGATTGCTTGTGAGGATTGGAAAGAAAATTTTCCGTTTGTAGAACAAGGTACAAATTGGCTAGATGCTTTGTCTGGCTATGCTGAAAGAAGGAAAGGAAATGTTGGATGTGGTTTAATTATGCTGTAACTTTATTCTTAAATGTCTGGGAGTACCTGACAGATAAAAGTGTGCAATGCTGTTTATCATTTTAATATATACATGAGGTGCCCTCCCCCTTACCCATCCTCATCCCCAGCAAACCCCCTTCTGGGGCTTCACCATCCCTCCCCCTTGAGGGTGCACACTTTATACCCCCCCTTGTTGGGGGGGGTTATAAAAAGGGGAGGGTGTTGGCTCCCTGCCGTGCCAGTCATAGGAGCCCCGAACCATCCCCTCCCCTCCGTTTCTGCTCTTTAAAGACCTCCCTTAAATCCATTCCCAGTCCTTTTTATCTGATCACTGTATCCCGTCCCTGCAGAGTACCTGCACTTGGACATCCACCCCCATGTTTACATAAAGAGTTGCAACATCATAGCCTAACTTCCATTTCATGTTCACCCTAACTAAGCCCCTCCAGTCCTGCTGTGAGGAAGGTGGAAAAAAAACCCACTTGACCTTGGCCAGTGTGGTGAGGGAAAAAATCCTCCTCTGCCCCTGAGAAAGGAGCGAGTAGAGCAATGCTCACAGCAGATCCTGATAAAACTTCTGTGAGTATGAGTGTGGGTGCTGCTCTGTCTGGTCCAGGTAAAAGAGGGCTTTTCCTGCACCGGCATAGACCTATATAATCCCCCCCCTCTATTCTGATCACTGGCAGAGGGATGGGTCAGCATCCTGATGCTGACCTGGTCTGCTGCTGCAGCAGAAAGTCACTCACTGTCTCTCTACCACTCAAAAGGACACACACATTTTACAATAAACCAGACAACGGTCCCCACAGCTTAGGTGCGGTGGGGTCATTTTAAGAGTATTACAGTCACCTCAAAAGTACTGGGTAAGTATTGGAGGTATGATGTGTGATAAATATTTAGATAGAATATATTAATATCTATGTGTTTAAATGCATTTAAATTAACATCAGTATAGGATTCATCTGGAATCTCTAGCTTGTTAGTACTAGAAATTGGTGTTTTAAGAGAGATGCTAATTTTATTTATTTTATTTTCAGAGATCCAGCATACTTTGATGAAAACTGGTTAAACAGAATCAAAACAGAAGTAGGAGACAATTGGAGGCTAAAGGTATTTTCTTCATGCTTTGCTTTTCTTTAGTCAGTATTTTAGTTCTTAATAACATATTTGTTCAGTATTAACTTATTCCTAAATTAAAATATTAGCTTACAGTAGAAGATATCGAACTAACTATAATAAATGTAATTAAGGATTTTGCATTTTCTAAAGTTGTTAGCTCTTGTAGAGTTTAATTCAATGTCAAAAACCAAGTTAATGATGTAAATCCATTTCAGTAATTTATGAGAAAACTTATCAGAAAAATAAACCTTAAAAGAACTTTTAATTTTTTTTTAAAGAACATTTTAATAGGTAGGAAATTTGAATGAAGGTCACTTTTTTTTTAATTGCTAAGTATGGAAATGCCCAGCTAAATTACCCTAAAAATCTTAAATGCAGTTTAAAAATGACTGGAAAAATGACATCTCATTACTCTGTTTCTTAGATATATTCAGTCATGCCTATGATAAGGAGATAAAATGATGCTACTCTTTACTACTGTGTCAGCTCAGCTGTAGAAGAGAAAACTATGCTGGTTTGGATTGTGCATAATCAGATTTGTTAACTAATTTCTAGTTCCACAGCCACTTGTGCAACTCAGTTACCTTGTAATAATAGCTTTATAAATCCTCAAGTCAACAGAGATTGCACAGGTGTAACGGAGGGTGCTTTTTGACCTCCACAAACCAGAAAGAACACAGCTGGATGTTGAGATCCCAATGTGGGTTTGAGGAAAAAAATCTTCAGTTGTAAATTGAACAAATTTGATCTGAAGATCATTGAGATGTAATCAGATGCGCAACCTACCATGCCATCTTTGTAATCCCTTTTCAGGGTAGACCTCCAGGTGAAAAGTAAGCTGCTACAAAAAAGTTGTTTGTGCCTCTTTATTGCTCTTCACTTTTTTCCATAAAAAGGTTGTTTGCTTGTTTTTCCTCCTAGAAATAGCAAGCCTTGACTGCTGTTTTTCTTGATTGACTGGAGAACCACCGTCCATAACATCATAATAGGTTGAAAGTTCAGCTGCAGCTTTTTCAGCTCTCAGTTGAAATTGAGGGAAGGGAACTTTCTCCTACTCGTTTGTCAGGAGTTTGAATTTGACATGAACACTCCCCTTATTCCTCCCTTGTCTCCCTCAAAAAAGTTTGAAGCATTCGTATGAAACTCTTCTCCTCCTAAATGAAGAGAGGGAAAAGCAGCAGCTGATGTTTGTCTGTTGATGTCAGTATCTTAGTAGTTTTTTAGTCCTCCGCTTTACAAATAAGACTGCTAAGAGCTAATACTTTTCATGCAAGGGGTGTACTAAAGGAAGGAAACAAAACAAAAAAAAAAACCCGACAACAATGCACCCTTTGAGACCTTCGTAAAAAACTGTAAAGGGCACAGACAAAATATTTAACTCTTCCTTTGTAGCCTGGCCACTTGCAGGGGTCCTTGATATAAGGCGTATGAATATCTGAGAAGTAGCACAGTTACAGTAGTTCAGGAATCAGCAATCTTTCAGTAGTGGTGTGCCGAGTCTTCATTTTTTCACTCTAATTTAAGGTTTCATGTGCCGGTAATACATTTTAACGTTTTTAGAAGGTCTCTCTCTAAGTCTAAACTATTCTTGTATGTAAAGTTAACAGATTTTTTCAAATGTTTAAGAAACTTCATTTAAAATTAAATTAAAATGCAGATCTTATCAGTTTAGTGCAGTGGTTTTTAAACTGGGGTGCACACACCCCCTGGGGCAGGGCCGGTGCAAGGATATTTTGTCACCTAGGCGCAACTTCCACCTTGCACATCGGTTCATTGAGGGGCAAATCCCCAACGAGCCTTTAAAGACCCCGGGGCCAGCCGGGGCCAGGGGCTGTTCCCCAGACCAAGTTTTCCCCTCCCTGCCCCCTGAACTCCCCTGGAGGGTGCACAGCCCCCCCTGCGAGCCCTCCCAACCCCACCCAGGTAGTCCTGAGTCCACTCACTGGCTTTGCCAGGCTTGGGCCACTGCAGCAGCTCTGCAGGGAGGAGCCTCCTTCCGGAGACACCAGAGAGCCAGAGCGTCTCGCTTGCGGCAGCAGTGAACCCCAGCCATGGAGGAGCCGGTGCAGTGCAGGGGGACAGCAGCCGTGCAAAGGCGGTGGTGGCACCGCTAGCGGGGAGCAGCTGCACCCCCCTGCTCCTCTTGCCCAGGCTGCGGCCTATAGGCTGCAGTGGATGTATGTGGGCGCCAGCCCCCGTTCGCCCCCTGGCACTCCCCTCGCCTAGGGTTACCATATTTCAACAATCAAAACAGAGGGGAGAGCCCTGCCCTAGCCCCCATCCACTCCCTCCCACTTCCCACCTGGAACCCCTGCCCCTAACTGCCCCCCAGAACTCCACCCCCTACCTAAGCCTCCTTGCTCCTTGTCCCCTGACTGCCCCCTCCTGAGACCCTCCCACTCTAACTGCCCCCCTAGGAACCTACCCCCTACCTGTCCCCCGACTTCCCCAAGCCTTATGAACACTCCTGCCCCCAGACAGACCCCTGAGGACTCCCACGCCTCATGCAGGGGGCGCTCCTGCAGTGGATGCATGCAGGCAAGGGGGGGCTCATGCATCCGCCGGCTTCCCCCTTGCTGTGCTCGGGCTCTCCAGCTCCCGGGAGTATGAGCTGCCACTGCCACCTCTCCCGCAGCAGGCTCAGGGCCAGTGCCCTGCCGGCTCTCACTCCTGGGAGCCGCAGAACCCGAGCATGGTGAGGGGGGAGCCAGGGGGCGTGCCTGCCGCCAGTCTGGGGTCCTGGCCGCTGACCCCGCTTCACTCAGCCGGCAGCGTGCGCTGAGCGGGGCCAGTGGCTGGGACCCCGGCTGGCAGCTGCATGCCAGACAAAATAGTCTCATATGCCAAAAGTGGCACGTCTGCCGTAGGTTGCCAATCCCTGCAGTAGTTTGTCTTCAGCTCTCTATAAGTTGGTCATTTGAAACGTGGTGAGTGTTGAAACTTTGATCGCTTACCTCCAGATTTAAGATGTCAGTAGCATGTATCTGTGAACATCCTTAATCGTGTTTCCCTGATGTTTTTTAATGAACAAAGTGAAAACATTGATTATTGGATTGGCATTTTGTGTACTATCCCACAAGGCTCTGTTATAGTGAATAGAAGAATATTCTGACTGTCAGACATGAGAAAGAGCTCTGTTCCCTGTCTCCAGTGTTGCATGGTGTAGTAATCAAACACTTGCACTAGAAGTGTAAATCAGTGAAGGGGTCCAAGTATGGAGAGTAGATGACGAGGTAGAATACTATGCAGCTGATCTTGTTTTCCTGATGCACCCCCCACACGAACATCCTCCTAATCCTGGTGCCATTGCCATTAAGGAATTAAGTAAATTACATGGTTATAAATTGAACCTTAAATCAGAGTTTTGAATATACATTGGAGCTGTGCAAGAATGCATGGCTCAGTGCTATGTTAGCACACACTCGGATTAAGTATTTGTTCATCATAATCTCTTTGGATTGGTCTGAAATCCAGATATTGAATTATTAGCCTTCCCACTCAATCAATTTTAAAGTGATTTGAATCACTGGGCAAATTTACAATAACTATGAAGGACAGAGTTGTTCTATTAAAAATGTAGTGTCCTTTTACTATACCAGTGACAAATTTATCTGTATGATTGAATACTAAGGATTCTTCTCAAATTCTGAAGGAACAGTAATTGCACAGGCAGGTTAACTTAACATTCCCGGTTGCAGAGCATACTTTTTAGCTTCAGAAACAGAGAAAAAGGGTAGGAATAAACCATCAGGGTTACATTATAGCACTGGGTACAGGCAGAGTAGTATCAGAATGCATTCAGCTAGCTAATGCGCTGTAACTTAAAATGGACCAAATTTCTGTACATATTATATTAAATGCCACTGTGTGTATCAGTATACTTCTGTGTAATAGAATTAAGGAGAGATGCCAAATTTCATGTACAAAATTTTGGATAACCACAGTCATTGATAATCCATCTTTTCTATTGGTAATGAACACCTAGTTTATCAATTTTAGTTTAAAAAATAATGTTTTTTGTAAAAATGAAAAGATAATTATCTCTTGCCTTGCTTAGTGCAAAGGAAATCCACTTTGCATAATTATATTTTGGATTGCATGCAGAACAGAGATTTTCTATTAAAAACACATTTTGGAAGCAGAATGCCAATCATTGTAACTGGGAAGCAGCACAAAAAAATATTTTTCTTGTACCAAGGCCTTGCAGTTATGAACTTCTCTAAACTATAAACTTCAATATTTCAGTGTTCAAAAGATATAGGCATACCATTAACTGAGGAGAACTGGTCATGTACTTTGGAAAGCGGTTGATAACATTACTGTGCATAATGACTTGAGACAGATGCAAATATCCATAGATGTTGTATTTCATCACATTTTATGACTGTGCAGAATATTATTGAATGTGTGGGGAATGGGAACAGAAAACTGGATAATGTCCTCTTTTTCTCATTCACTATGGCAGTGTTCAGAAATTCATAAATTTTGGGGAAAGGTTGAACAATATGTTCTCAGTTATCTACTGTTTGATCCCAAGCTTTTTGTCCTAGATATTTGCCTGGGTAATCACACTGCAGCTTTTGTTAAAAAATGTAGTTTATTTCCATTAGTACTAGCAGACGGTGTGCTGAGATATTGGGTAATATTGTCCAACCTTATGATGATAGTTTCTGTTAGATTTTCTACCACTAGAACAGATCATTGGTGTCTTGTGCAAAGGGAGGATGTTTTCGAACATGAATGGCTCTCAGTTTGATACAGTTTAGGCAAAATGAAATAATCTATTAAATTACAATATAGACTGTTTAGTACTATAATTCAACTAGCCTGGACTCTTGAAAACTATTTTTTGATTCTTGTTATAGTGTAGCTTTATACCACTTTGTGGTACTTTTATTATTTAATTCTCTGTTTGTGCAGCAGCACTAATAAAGTTTGGTTTTAAAAAATGATGACTGCTGGACCTCAGTTAGGTGTGTCCCATCCCACCAGCACTCTGTCTTACATGAAATAAATTGGAGCTGTCTTCCATGCCCTAAGATCACATAGACATTGAGTTCTTTGTTCCACTGCCCCAGCTGGGTTGGCTGTAACAAGCATAGAACTGGGTACTATCACCATTCATTATAGTCCTTTCCGTGGTCTACTATCATCCCACATAAGAGAGTCCTCTGGGGGGGAGGAGCGATTGCTTACACATTACCCTTTCAGTTCTCTCAGACCAGAGGTGGGAAAACTACTGCCAGCGGGCCACATCAGGCCTGTGGGACCCTCCTGCTTGGCCTCTGGGCTTCTGTCCCAGGAGGCTAGCCCCTGGCCCCATCCCCTGCTGTTCCCCCTCCCCTGCTGCCTCAGCTCACTGTGCCGCCGGCGCAATGCTCTGGGCAGCGAGGCTGCAGAGCTTCAGCCTGACACGATGCTCTGTGCTGCGCGGTGGCGTGGCTGGCTCCAGCTGGGCACTGCGGCTGCCTTTACTGGTGCTCTGGCTGCACCGCCAGCCCCAGTGGTAAGGGGGCAGGGAGCAGAGGGGGTTGGATAGAGGGCAGGAGAATTTGGGGGGGTGGTCAAGGGGTGAGGGTGTGGATAGAGGGTGGGGCATTCAGGGGCAGGGGTCCCAGAGGGACAGTCAGGAAGGAGGGGGATTGGATTGAGTGGCGGGGAGGCAGTCAGGGGCAGGGGTTCCGGGGGCGGTCAGGGGACGGGGGGTGAGTGGATGGGTCAGGGGTCCCGGGGAGTCCGTCAGGGGATGGAGATTGGGGGTTTGGATGGGGCTGTTGTCCCAGGGGGGCATCAGGGGGCAAGAAACATGGGCATCAGGGGGCACAGCCTCCCCTGACTGGCCCTTCATACAATTTTGGAAACCTGATGTGGCCCTCAGGCCAGAAAGTTTGCCTGTCCCTGTCTCAGACAGATAGGAACAGAACCTCCTGCTAGGATTGGCAGGTAAGACTGCAGAATCTCATGATCATCCATATGAAAGGCTGTCAATTGGTCTGAAAGAGCCTGCACAGACACTTATCTTCATGGCAAGAAGATGATCAGTGATTAACACAATTAGCTTAGTGTCCACTAAGCCCCAGCTTCAGAACCAGTGCTGCTTCTTTGAGTGATGGTCCCTATTGTGTATTCCACACATGCCATGCATCTGATTCCAGAAGTGTTTCCAAAGTGTTGCCAACTTAGCCACTTTGTCACTAGATTTAACGACTTTTAAGTTTCCTTAGCAAGGAAATAAGTGTCAGCGTGACCAGTTACAAATCTAGTGACTTTCATTGCTGATTACAGTGATATTCAGAGAAATAAATCACCAATATGTGTATCCCCAAATCATTCACAAACAGCTCAACAGTGTTAATAAAATCCATTCCATTCTCTTCTTATAACATTCTGTCGTACACCAAGTTAATGTCATTCTATCTCAGTCGAGCATTTCCTGGGAAGGTCTCTCTTACTCTGAGCCTTGATTATTAAGTGAAGTAAATCATATCCCCCACCACTGAGATGCTGGGAAGGCACCTACCTTCTCCAAACAGGCAGATGGTGAGCTAAACTCGGAAAATGAGCAAAGCCAGAGTGTCAGTGCAATCATATGAGTGCCACTGATGTTTGCAGTGGGCCCATATGATCGTGATCTGATCTTTTAATAGAATACAGGATCTTCCAAAAATAGATTGTTATCGCTTGAGCTGTTTTCAGTGGTTGTCAGAAGTAGTAGGGCTATTTGTGATAAGAAAGAAATTGAAGAAATAGATAGAATGCAACCGAAACCTATTGCAGCAATTTTATGGACCTCAAACAGGCTTTTGGTAGCATTGGGCAGAAACGGTTATGGCAAGTCTTAAGGATGTGTGGCATCCCTAAGAAATTAATCAAGCAAATAGAAAACATCTACAGCAAGTCTATGAATGCAGTTTGAGTACACAGGAAGCTGACGGAAAGGTGCAGGATGACTATAGGAGTGAGACAACGATACATGCTATTGCCAAAGTTGTTCATTTTGGTTCTGGAAGCAGTAATCGCTGTAGCATGGAGAGATGAAGCGAGAGAACACACGTCCTGTGCGAGGACAGTCAATAGGCTTAGATTCAAAGATGATATTGACCTCATAGCAATGACTGCGGAGGATTTACAAAGAATAACTGAGAAGGTTGATCCAGAAAGCAGAAAATTCAGACTGAATGGCAATTGAAAGTCAAATGGAAGAGGTAAAGATCAAAGTCAGAGACAAAGAATTAGAAGAAATGGAAAAATCTATGCATCTTAGAGGACTACTATCAAGGAATGGGAATTGTGAAGATGACATAAAAAGAGGTATCAGGCTAGTCACTATGATATTCAGAAAATTTTGCAAGACCTTTAAGGCTAAAGAGATTTAGGTAAAAATGAAAATTAGCATATATGAGAAGGTTGTTGTGCCAATACTTCTATATAGGTCAGAATGCTGGGGTATGAGGAAGGTTGATAAATGAAAGATACTGACTGCAGAAATGAATTGTCTGATGGAAATACTGAGAATTTCAAGACTGTGGAAAGTAATAAATGAAGTGATAAGAAAACAGGGCAAGAAGTAATGCTGTTACAGAAGATTAAAGAAAGACTGCAGTGTTTTGGACATGTGCCAGTGATGTACCTAGGGAGGCTGCCTTACACGGCAATTCATATCAGAGTGTAAGAAACTAGAAATAGAGGAGGAACAAGGGTGCATTTGATAGACACCGTAAAGAATGACACAGAACAAAAAGTTTTAAAGATAAACAGAGACGTGAAGCTGGTACAAGACAAAGTGGTAGAAAGACTTCAGTCAGCCTCATTGTCGCTGCTGAGCTGATGGGTGGGAATCAAAGATGTAATAATAGGACTTGTATCCTCTCTTTAGGTCAGGAACTCTAGTGCAAACACTTGAGCACTTCTAATCCATCCAGCGGAGAACAGTATGCTACATGTAGTTTGTATTTGGAATTACTTGTGTCATTGCTTGACTGAATACCTCTTTGTTTTCTAGAGCTCTTAAACAGTATAATTATATTCTCCCCTCAGTCCTGGTATTTAACTTTTACAAATTAATCAGTTGCTCTTAGCACTTTCTTTGCTTCCCTATTGTGATAAAAATGTTTTCCAGTTCCTTTTGCTGTATTTGAATTTCTCCTTAAAAATTTGTGCTGTGACTGCAAGGTGATGCTAGTATTGCTACTGAGTCGAATTTCAGATAGAAAATATTTCCTATGCTGATTGCCCCCTGTCAGCAGCTATTTTCCAGCATATGTGTTGTAGCTAAAATGTCTCTTCCCTGCTGGACTCAAGATTAGTGTTAGATGTTAGACCAGTCTAAGTTGGAGTTACTTGCATTATGGTGGGTCTTATGATTGGCTGGTTGTGTTTTATACAGTAGTGATGCAGCAAGCACTTGAAAAGGATGTGTCAAGTTATTGATTATTGTGGAGATAGAAAGATTGGGTCATGGAGATCAGATGTTGGGTGTCTTTTCAGTCGCCTCTCCCTTAGGCGCTCTCTAACCACCCTAGTCTTGGTAGCAGATGAGCTGCAATCTCCTACTCCAAAAGGGGTGAAGTCTGGGCTGGGAGTTACATGGAAGGAAGGTGATCACTTTCTTTTTGATTAGGGGATCTTGATTCACACAGGGATTGCATGGGGAAAAAGGTAGTATTTTTCATTTTATTTCTTTGTCACTTTTGGGAAATATTCAAGGTCCTTATGTACTCTGCGGTAAACTGGACTTAATTCTGCTGCATGGCCCTTGGTTTCTATGGCTCTTTGGTGCAGCAGGCTGGAAGTTCTGCGGCAGCCTCAGGTAAATTCAAAATTGGAGGTTTTTAATGAATCAGATCTGAAAATGAATAATACAATCAGTACAGCATTGCTTATAGTGTTTGATTTGATATTAAAATCAAGTAATTTACCTTTCCTGTAAATTTTAAATTTGCTGCAGATTTTTGTAATGATAATGCATAACTTCTGTGAACATTTTTTTCCAGAGGTGGTGGGGCTGGATGCTTTGGCAGTTGGATAGGAGACTGTTGGAACTTTTGACACCAGAGAAGGTGTGGGAGGTGGTTTAGGACTGCGGAATTAATGACAATTCTTTGTTCAGTCTCACATCATTAGAGAGCTTGGAATAGCAGCAGTGTGCTGTTTGCTCTGCAGTATCTCCAGCTTCTCATCTTAGGCTGATCATGATTTCAAACATCCAAGTAGACAGCATCTTTTCTATTCTGATTTGAGATTTTATGGTCATCATGACACCCATAAGCCTATCCCAGTTGTTTTAGCTCACATTTGTACTTTCTGGGTTGGAGGGTCTGTTTCATTGTTTAGCCAATGGAGAGTGATTGAGCTGAATGGCTTTCAGAGCTCTCTATGTTGCTAACTCTGTTGTTGGCCAAGTAGGTCATCTTAGTGTGCCCTTTAATATCAGTGCAGTGGTTCCAAAATTTTCTCTGCATCATCTTCTTAGGTCTTGTTGGAATATAGACAGCTTATGGCACTGCTTAGAGTGCTCTTTACTGGGTTACGTATTGAGTGTGTTTATAATCTTCTTCCATCACTCTAAAGGATGTGAAGAGTTCTTCCTCCTCCCCTCCCCATAGTGTCTATAAAGCCATGATATCTGTGACTGGCTATTGACTGTTGCATAGGTTGGTGAATCTTAACTGCCTACATTCAGTTCCTCATGAATAGTTTTCTATCTTCATCATGGACAAATAGAAAGGGTTGAGACAGGATTAACTCCTTTTAGGGGTCAAATGCAAAATCTTCGGTTGCAGTTTTGGCCAGTCTAACTTTCTGAGGTACTAAGGGAGCTTCTATCTTTGAGTGAGAGGCAGGCCCCTCACAGTTAGTAAAATCAAGTTGGGAGTGATGTTAGGTGTTTTTTTTGGCAGGGCTGAAGGGCTTCCAGGGTTGAGATCATCTGCTACCACAAATGTATAAAGGAAGGGGCACAGTTTAAGTTTGGTATAGTTAGAGATGTAACCAAAACATGTTCCTTAGAGCTCCAGTATGTGTTAAATCCACAGCCAGGCTTTCTCTCTCTCTCTCCTATTTACTCCACTTCGTAGTACATCAACTTTCTTGTTCTTCGAGTATGTGTCAGTTTGGAGCCTACTCTCTATGTGAATGCCCTCAAGGATGTGAGATCAGAATCCTTGAACAGCAGTGTCCATTGGGCCATGCCTGCACCCCTACAGGTCCTCATTCCCACTCCCCCATAAGGGCATAAAGGTCAGCAGAGTGGCCAGAACCATCCTTCACTTCTCTGCCTGTGACAGCAAGACAGAACCAGGCTGTATGTGCCTGCTACCCTTAAGCTAATAAGAAGTAAAGAGAGGAAATACTCTAGGTAGGAACTTTTAATTCTTTTAATTTTCTAGCAAACCTTCTTCCTTGACACTCCCAACAATTATTTATTATTCAGTACTCTTCACCACAACCACTATCTTGGTGACTTCAAACCCTGTCCATCTCACAAATGACACATTCTCCTCACAAATGGAGGTAGCCGTGGTCTGTTCTGCTTAGGTGAAAGCCATATGACTTACCGTTGCACTGTCTGCCAGTCTTTCTCATCAAAAATGAGAAAATCTGGAGACGCTGTGCTAAAACCATTTCTGTTGGAGCAGTCTGTGAGGGGCACTTTGAGCCCAGAAGAATAGGCATCAGGCTGCAAGATGAGACTTTGTACCTCCAAATCCAGTTAGAGCCCTTGTGAGCTGTGAAGTGACTCCTAAGGCAAATTCCAGTAAGACAGCGGACACTGTATTGATTGGCCATCCATGACTGTCCAAGTCAGCTTATCGCTGATGGGTGCTCCAGCACCGAAAGCCTGTGTTTCCTTCACTTGGAGTCAAGGTAGACCAGAACACCAAATGGGCCATGGTGTTCCTAGCACTGGTGCTTTTACCTCCCATAAAAAGGGAAAAGCTCAGAGGCCTAAGAAAAGAGCATTTGCCATTGGTCTCCTCCTGGGAATTTGGCAGAAAGTCCTTTCATAATACAGGGCAAATGACATGGTATTGATTCCTGTCTCAGTACCAAAACAACCCTTGTACCTACATCTGCTACCGATACCTTGGCACTGGCAATCAAAGCCCTAATGGATCCAGCAGACCAACTGTTGTTTGAAGTCACTGCTTCTCTGGTACTGTCCTCTGTACTGAGGACCTTACTCTTGGCACTAACTCTGATGTCTAAATTCTCAGTACTGACAGTACCCTAGAGGTCAGCGCTAACTTTAGCGGAAATCTACTCCTTTTCTTCCCTGTCTGGGCCACACCTTTTCCCTCCGACTAGCCTACAGCCTTCCCACCTCCCCCCTAGTCACTGAGATCAGGAAATAGTTCACCCTCTTATTTTGGAGCCCCAGCTTACTCATCACTTTCATGACACTGGCTTAAACAATGCTTCCCTTAAAATTTTTCACCATTGGCTGAGTCAAAGCCCATTCCATTCAGTAGGAATTTTTGTCATTCGCTTCGTTGTGCTCCATTGACTGACGTGGACTTTGGATCAGGTCCACATTGTGGGACGAATATATAATATTTTTGGTGATCATAATGAATTATTGATTCCAGCAAGATACTTTTCACTAGAAATTCAAATAGACTTACATTTGTGTATGTGATTCTGCTTACAGTATTACTTGTGATTTTTCTTAGCCTGCTGTATACCCACGCAATTGTTTTTATATATTTATATCAATACAGTAGAACTTCAATTTTACTAAAACCAGCCATACAAATGACTAGTTATATAAATCATTTTTCCAGAAAGGAGCGCATGGGAATCACATAATGAAAGTGATGTCAATGAACAAGTTGATATCTCTTCACATTCCAGTTTCTTCAGTGGATAGGAAGTGTCTTTTACAGTGATGTAAAGAACAAGACAACGACCATGCAGTGCACCATACTGCAATTTATGCACCATACCTATTATAATTTTGAGATTACAATTTTTTGAACTTTTTGATTTTATAAACTTCAGTCCCCAATTAGTTTGTAAAATTAGGGGTTCTACTGTATCTTAAATTCAGTGGCTTTATATATCTTAATTTCTCTCTCTTCCATTAAACAGATAAGCAATTTGAAGAAAATTTTAAAAGGAATATTGGATTACAATCATGAGGTAAGAACTATTTCTCAGTGCTCTATACAGACCCTTCCTTTTGCTGAATATATTCATTATGCTTGTTGAACATGTTACAGAATATTGATTTGTTTAGCATTAGGTCCAGATATGTCACAAGTTCTGTGCACCCAGCAACTCTCACTGGAGCTGAGCTTTTTCAAAAAATCTGACCCTTACCTCATGAAATGAAATTGTTCATTTTTTAAATAGCCATTCTGTATCTTATCTTCCCTTCCATACCCTTTAAACCTGTCCTACCAAAATTAACTCATCATGGACTATCCTTGAGTACTAGACCTCTCCAAAGCTTTATTGTGTGTTTCATCAAATATTCCACTAAGGAACAAACCCAGCTTGAAAATAAAATCCCTAATATTCTTAAGCATCTTGACATGAAAATAGTAGATGCCCTTGGTGACTCCATGGTGGAGTTGAATGCTTAAAAAATAAAGCTGATCTCTCTGACTTTCTCCGCTGCACCTAGTAAAGACTCTTTCATTTTTTCTGTGGGGAAGATATTCAATTGAGGTGGGGGGAGAAGAGTTCATTAAAAGTTTTAATTTCAGATTGTTAGAGATCTACTATTGTGGCCTGTGTGTTCTTCGGAGAAGCTCTTGTGCTGCTTGTGTCCAAGACTGCACTCCATGGGAAGGGAAACGAGACATATTTATTCCCCGCTATGTGCTGAGGTAGCTGGTGCATTAAGAATGCAGTGAAACAGACACTGTATTGGGATACTCACATAGAGAGACTGCATACTCTTAGCCAGGGATCGGCAACCTTTCAGAAGTGGTGTGCCGAGTCTTCATTTATTCACTCTAATTTAAGGTTTTGCGTGCCGGTAATACATTTTAATGTTTTTTAGAAAGTCTCTCTCTACAAGTCTATATATTATATCACTAAACTAGTGTTGTATTGTAAAATAAACAAGGTTTTCAAAATATTTAAGAAACTTCATTTAAAATTAAATTAAAATGTTGATCTTACGTCGCCAGCCCGCTCAGTCTGCTGCTGGTCTGGGGTTCTAGGCCGGTAGTGGGCTGAGTGGGGCCTGCGGCTGGGACCCCAGCTGGGAAGGGTCTGGCAGCCAGAACCCCAGACCGGCAGTGGGCTGTGCGGGGCTAGTAGCCAGGACCCCAGACCAGCAGTGGGCTGAGCGGCTCAGCCCACTGCCACTCAGGGGTTCCATCCGCCGGCTTCTGCCAGCCGGGATCCTGGCTGCCGGACCCTGCTCAGCCCGCTGCTGGTCTGGGGTCCCGGCCCTGCCCACATACAGTGGGTACCTACCTTCTCCCTGGTTCTGGCCCATTCTCTTTCTCTCTCTGCACTGAGCTGAGGGTGGGAGTGGACTGAGCACAGGGCTGGGGGTGAAGGGTCTGGCCAGGAGCTAGAATGAGGGAGGGGGCTCAGGGTTGGGGCAGGAGGTTTGGGTGTGGGGGCACTTACCTGGGCATCTCCCATTTGGTGTGAGGGGTGCAGGTGGGAATGTGAGTGGGGGGTGCAGGAGCTCCCATTTGGTGCTCAGGGTGGGGATGGGGATGTGTGGGGTGCATGGGATGTCGGGGGGGCTGGGTATGTGGGGGTGCAAGAGTCAGGGCAGAGGGCTAGGCACATGTGAGGGGGGTGCAGGTGTCAAGGTAGGGGGGTTGGGTATGTGGGGGGGTACCAGAGTCAGGGCTGGGGTCATGCGGGGGGGTGAAGGAGTCAACAGAGGGCTCGGTGGTACAGGGCTTAGGGCAGGAGCCTGGGGGAGGTGTGGGGGTGCATGGCTCAGGGTAGAGGGCTGAGTCTGTTTGAGGGGGTCAGGGCTCAGGGCAGAGGGCTGGGTGACTGCCCCCCCACTCCTTGTCCCAACTACCCCCTCCTGGGACCCCACCCCCAGCTAAGCCTCCCTGCCCCTTGTCCCCTGACCGCCCCCTTAGGACCTTCCCCCCGCCTGTCCCCTGACTGCCCCAACCCTTATCCACACCCCCGCACCCAGACAGAACCCCCCGGACTCCCATGCCTATCTAACTGCTCCCCGCTCCCTACAGGACTCCCAGAACTCTGGACCCATACAACGCTCCCCTGCTTGCCCAACCTCTCTCCACACTCCAACCTCCTGACAGCCCCCCCGAACTCCTAACCCCCCCAGCTCCTTGTCCTCTGACCATCCCCTCCAGAGACCCCCTCCCATCCTAACTGCCTCCCCAGGACCCTCCTTGCTCCTTGTCCCCGACTGCCTTGACCCCATCCACCCCCCCCCCACCCCCAACAGACCCAGGAACTCCCATGCCCCATCCAACCCCCCCCTGCTCCCTGACGGCCCCCTCAAGAGACCCCCGCCCCTAACCACCCCCCCATCCAACCTACTGTGCTCCCTGTCCCCTGACTGCCACCACCCCTTATCCACTCCCCGGCCTGGACCTGGACCCCTTACCATGAGGCTTCCCGCTGTTCCGGAGCCCCGCTGCCGCGTGCACAGCGCTCTGAAGGGCGGGGCTGTGTGTGTGGCGGCAGGGCTCCGGATGAGCGAGGAGCATCTTTGCCTCCCCATGGAGCCAAACGCTGCCCTGTGGGGAGCTTGCAGCCCCGGGCCCCAGAGCGCTGTGCGCGGCAGCATGGCTCATGGTGAAGGTGGGGGAGGGGCCAGCGGCTTGCTGCACTCGGCCCAGCGCTCCAGCCTGGGGGCGCGGATCCTGCAGCTTGCCACGTCGGCAGGATTTTTAATGGCACACTGGGTTCCCAGCAGGCTCCAGCGTGCCATTAAAAATTGGCTCGCGTGCCATCTTTGGCATGTGTGCCATAGGTTGCCGACCCCTGCTCTAAGCACTTGTTTTCTGTCAGAACAGTGTAATATTCTGGAGTGGAGGAAGATAATACATTTGCTAAGACTCTTGGGGGATGGGGGCAACATTTTCAAAAATCGGCGCCTAAAGTTAAACTCCCAAGTCCAAACTTAATAAATAGACTGATTTTCAAAAGTTCTGAGTATTACATTAAAGTTAGCTCACGTTAAAATCTCAGAAGGGTAGGAATTGAAAACTCTAGTGTTTCTGAGCAAACATTTCAAGTCCTGTTAGCTGCTCAGAATGAATCTTTCAGAAAGACGTACATACCTTTTTCTTGGGAATTGTTTATCTGCTATGTAAAGACCCCATATGAATCCTTTTCCACGTCCTGCACATACACTGCTTGCTACCTTTATTTGTCAATCTGGGTTTAAAAGAATCTTCTCTTAACTTCATTCGGCAGAGATTTCTTTCGTGGCCATGTTAAAGGAAGAGCAGTATAGTCTACAGCCTCTGGGTTTGTGAGAGCTTGATGCATTATAAAAATTCCTTATATCCTAGAAGACCAATGTTGTCATTGCAAAATGATGTCAGCTCCTTTTTAAGCCACTGACTATGTGTAAGTTTAAGTTTCTGACATGGTAAATTTATTATTTTAGAAAGTCAATGACTTGATTTCAGAAAATGACTGAGCATCAAGCTTTAGTGACAGATTCATTAAATACGAAATTCTTCAAAGATAAGATGCATCTGTAAAACATCCCAGATTGCTTCCAAAAGTGCATGGTGATGGAGATCCACTTAAATTTGTCAGTTGTCCTGCCTACATTTTTCTCATCCGAGTGCCTATCCTAGCAAAGTCCTTTTGCACAAGCTAGATGTGAAAAGATTAGTCTTTTACCTAGCATAGACAAAAGCCTTGGAGACTTAGGGCACTTTTTTTTGTTTCATTTTACAGTAATTCAATAGTTTATGGAATATCCAAAGGGATTCTAATGGCTGTAATGTAGCATCCTGCACTATTACAGCCTCGCAGGAGAACAAGTTGAAGATCCTGTGCAGGACCCTGTGTGCTTTATGGTGTCCACAGAAGTTGCCATAGACTATTCCTCTTCCCACAGAATTCTGCTGTAAAATCTAAGCTTTCGCTGTTTTCCTTAAAGTTTCTAGTATTTGTGCAAAGAAGACTTTTCAGCTGTCAGAGTCTAAACCAATATGGTGGTGGTTTCCTGAGGCTGCTAAATCCTCAGATAGCTATGACTCATTCCTTTTTCATCTCAGTGGGGTATTGACACTGGAGCCTAATTTTAACATAACAGTTTACCAGAAATATCCTGTTAACACATTTGTTTCACAATCCCAAACCCATGTCCTCATAGTGCCAAATGACATATCTCCTACCCAGCTTCCTTAACAACCTCTGCAAAGCAATATAAAAATCTGCATCACATTTTAAAGGTTAGGGCAATGTAAAAATTAGATATCAAAATAACCATTCAAGAAATACTGTATTGATTATATTACTCATTTTCTATTTTATTTAATAAAATTATTCATTTTTCAATTTACCTGGGTCTGCTACAGAATTCACATTCTAGCTTATTGGCGTGACAGAAAAATGAGGGAGCCTTGCTGAAGAATTTAGGTCCAGTTTGCCACATAGTACACAGGGGCATTAGTCATATTAATACCCATTCTTTGGGCAAGACTTCTAAGGCAGCAAATCTCTGTTGTTGTCCTTTTAAAACAACTTGATTTGCAGAAGTGTCATGTACTATTCTATACATACATTTGCTAGATACTATTGTGTAAATATCTTCTCCAAAGCTGTTTTGTTTTTTGGGGGGGCGGGTTTGACTTAAAAAATCAGCAAATAAATTACACATTCCTTTCATAGTCACTCTTTTTTCTTTGTTTGCATTTTTGATCTATTAAATTGACTGTTTTTTTCTATCTGCAATTTATGTGCTAGAAGTTTGACTCATCCCACTTTTCATAGTAATATTTTCAACTCTTACAAAGCTTTTTTCTGATCTAGCAGAACTGCTTAATTTTCCCAGCTAATGCTCATTAATGTGTAAAACCTTCTAGATTGTAAATTGGCTTATAATAATTGTATGTCAGGTATGAGTCTCTTCTCTTTCAGCTTCTTTCCATTCTTTCTCCTTGCGTCTTTGTCAAGCATTTTTTTCTTTTATGACCCCTTTCTGCTATTCAGTTTGTCTTGTGCCACTATTTCAGACTGTTTCCACAGACTGAAAATTAGTTGTCTTACATCTGGGACTTCCTCAATATCTTTGGACCAGACCTGTAAAACTACTAGACCAAGGGATTAGTGACAATTTTACAGTCTTTTGTTTTGTCATCCATCAGGGCTAGACACACATTTTATATCATTGGAATATGTGGAATTCTAGCTTTCCACTCCTGTGATTTACAGCTTATTTCCCAGATGCAATTAAATTATTCTGTCTGATGACATATTGTTTGTTTCTGAAGAATTCTTTATTTGAATTGCAGAAAACAACTTTATTTTTAAAAGTCTATCAGACAGGTACCATTGGTCAGCTGTCTTTTGAGCTTCCTTATGTTACTGGCTTCTTTGCTGGCCTTTCCCAACCTAGAAGAACAGATCTGTAGTGGTGAGAGTAATTGTTCATTATTGATATTAGCTGAGACAGCCTTCTCTGGATTCTCTGAAATGCTGGTTGTATCAAATTATGTGGATGTAATTTGTGTTGTAGAACCTTGTCCAGAGGTAAGTGGGCTGAGGTTATCCAATTTATTACACTTGAGACTTGAAGTTGGGTTTGAAAACTGTGCCAAAGATGGAAGGTGAGCTCTTTCTACTGGCTTCTTGCCTTATCTACATATATGTGTCTTTGTGCAGATTTTAGGGCAGCAGATTAATGACTTTACCCTTCCTGATGTTAACCTGATTGGAGAGCACTCAGATGTTGCAGAGCTTGGAAGAATGCTTCAGCTCATTTTGGGATGTGCTGTGAATTGTGAGCAGAAGCAAGGTAATCAATTTTGAATATACATTATGCTCTCTGTGTAGTTAATGCAAGTCAGACTTGATGCATAAATGTGGGGAAAATGGTGTGTCTGGGATTGTTGTCAGAGGCACGATTTATTTTCCTGTGGGTCATGACTTTATTTTGCCTTATTGATAATAGTTGGCATCACATTTCAAGCTTCACTGAGTTTGCAAGCTGGAACTGTGGAGCTGGTTATATATGCTTCTGCTGTATATATTTTCTTTTGGTTATAGGAATAGAAATGAAAAATGGCTCCACCTAGCTTTTAGTTATTAATTATTGTGGGAAGGCTCTTACCTGGGTAATTGCAAATTCATAGACAAGGTACACATTGCACACAAAAAAAATGGTTATGGGAGCCATATGCTATACGATCTGGATTCTGTTCCCTGCTCCGATACTTGCTCCCACCTTGGGCCCATGATTTAAAACTCTGTGGCCTTATCTACTCTTGAGAATTTGCTACCCGCTCAGTGGTTTCCCAGCATGCTGGTCTCTCACCTCATATCCATTAAGAAATGTAGCTCTTTACCGTAACATCAGCTGATATTGGAATTTACAAATATGAGATCCAGGAAGAGGCAAAACAGAGGGTATATATTCATGAAAATACAAAAAGACCAAGAGTAGAGTCTCTGACCAGATGTGCAAGGTACACAAAATGAGTCACTGTTGAAAGGTAGGAAGAGAATCCTGTAAATTACGGAAGAGTAGGACCTTTTCTTGTGTCATGCCCTTTTTCTTTCTGTCTGAATAGTTCAGGAAAAAAAGGGAGCTGCAACTGGAGAACAGACAGTTCCAGTGGGAAATATTTAGTGGGCATTTAAAGACAAATAAAAACTATTACTTTGACCCAACTGTTAGTCATTTCACTACAGCTGCCTATTGCCAATATCAGTCAGGTCAATGGTAGTTAATGGATTGCTGTCTTAGCTTAAAAGCTTTCCAACGCTACTCCACCCCTTGGCAAGAGCATAGAAGGAAAATGTGTATCCAGGCAAGATGTCCTTGCAACAGAGATAACTGTATCCCTCTTCTTGTACATAATTTGCAGTTTTTCATACTGCGGTTGGCCTACAAGCTTGTTTGTATTACAACTGAGAACTTTGCCCATCGGTGATGATTTTCTATCAATATTAGAATATATACTGCTTGATCTTGAAATGATGAGAATTTTTGAAAATGTCTCCATCATTCACTTGGCCTGCCACCACATGTACACACGCGTGGACCTTCAGAAATGTCTTACTAAGCCTTGCATCATCACTTGGAAGTATGGCTTTCTCTTACTGTACTTCTGGGTTTATTGGGGTGGGGTCTGGACACTGACTGAGCACAAGTCCCAGGAATGGCACCTGCACAATTTGCAGGAGAGAGGTGGCTATTTATCCCTTCGTTCTGTTTGACTGTCTTAAGTTTGTGTAAATAATGACGTGAGAATATTCTTGTTTTCAGAATACATCCAGACCATCATGATGATGGAGGAGTCTGTTCAACATGTTGTCATGACAGCTATTCAGGAGGTATGCTGAAGTGTCCATAATATGTAACAATTCAGCTTTTCAATTCAGTACCGAAATGTATTTTTTCTCAGTTTTTTTAACTTCAGTAGAAAGCAGTGATTAATAGAAGGGGCATGGAATGCAACATTTATAAAGTTTAGAAGAAGGAATGTTTTCCTCTTTGGATTAGGGAAAACAGAGTTTTGCTAACCAAGCCTTATTTATGTAATAGAATTCAGGCAAATTTCCACTTTTCTTTAAATCTAGAAGATTAAACTTCTAGATATTGATACTGGGCTTCCCTTCCTTTACCTTTCCTTTCCTACAGCTCCTAAAAACACACTATACTTTGTTATGTAAGTAGCAAAACAAGTATTGTAGAATGTTGTTCATTTGCACCTATTAACAGGGAGACTCAGTGAATTACTAAATTTTGTAAACAGGCAAGTAAGTGAACAAATACAGTAAAAAGAGGAAAACGCATTGCAAAATATACTTTTCTATTTTGTTAGCTGTAGTCTTGTTTTTAGTTTTAATTATTCCTGATAATACTTCATAGCAGTCAATAAATGTACTGTAATATATTCTGTAAAAATAACATCATTTTAGTAACATGAGACCTCACTAGATCATTTGTTCCTAAAGTGATGAGAAGTGGGGAAAGGTCACCTCTCTTGGTAAGCTTAGCAATGTTTAGTTTAGATTAGCAAGTTGACTATTTGCAATTTTTTTAAAAACGAGGAGTGATTTCATCATCTTGCTGTAACTGAGGAGTCATGCTGAGACACTAAATGGAAGCATAGCAGAAAGGAAGCAAGTACAGTGAAATCTGTTAATGTCTGCCATTACTTCTTCCAAGTTTTGGCTGTTGAAACAGGTGTCTGCCTAATACAGGGATACTTAGCTCAGTAGGACTTCAGTGCCCTAGTTCTGAGTCTTGCCTATGGGGCTTTAGCTGAGGCCCAAGAAAATAAAGCACTTTTCGGATTCAGGTGGAGCAACTTCCCTTCAAACCACTTTAGTAGCTCAACTTCACTGCGTTGAAGCAGCTGAGTGGCCTCCTGTGCGGCCAGAAACAGATTTCCTGAATGGTTTGTAACTCAGGACAGATTAATGTTAGAGGGACAGGAAATCTAAAAGCAGAGGTTTTGCTGACCTCCAAAGCAAATGGTTTCTTGGCACATGCTTCACAAGAAGGCAAAAGTTCACTAAGATCTTTGCCAATATGTCTTTCGTTCCGAATCCATAACTGATGATCAGTTTAACTGTGTGCATGTGAGCAAAATCAACATGTTTAAGCATCTAATTCCACTTAGATCTTGATAAATCAGCAATTGAACCCTATGCTGACTTCAGTGTGATAAATTCAGATTTGTCTACCCCATATATAAAATGTGTTTTTCCTACAGTTCCCTATAAAGGGAAATAAATGATACAGAGCCAAAGGTTGCTCAATTCTTCATCATGACTTGTCTCTTCAATCCACAGTCTAGGAGTCATATGCACTGTTTGATGACCATGGAACCATTTAGAGTACCAGAACCGGTAGGGGGCAAGCACACTTGCTTCTCAGATTTAGCATTCTGGAAATGAGAGTAAAAAAACCCCATCTCCCTAGATTATCTTTCATTCCCTGTCCTTCCCTAAGCCAGTGCTGTCAGGGAGTCAGTTCCTGGTTTCCTGACCATGGTTTTTTGGCAGTTTTTGTGCACGTTTGTCATCTTTTCTGTGTCCCCCTCCCCCATTTGTTTTGATAGGATTTTTGATAGCTGTCTTTTATTGGTTCTTAGTTTTTAGTAGCACTTTTCACTCTGCTACAGTGGTCAAAAATAAGTTCATATTCAAGAGATGTGTTTCTTCATCTAATAAGATATCCATATTAATAACCATGCCCATTGTTTAATGGATTAATGAAGCATTTGTCCAGTGGCCATGGAGCTCGTTCAGTATTTGTGACCTGTGCCAGAAAAAAGTGACACCACAGGCTGAGGGCTCTCTTTTGGAGGAGTCTTTGGAAACTCAGTTGATCAAAAGAGCTTCTTTCCAAGTAATACTCCAGATCAGAGTGGCTTGACTCTACCATTCAAAGACTTTAGAAGACTAAGAAATTCAGAACCAAATGGAGAGTTCTGAGATGCTTATTCAAAAATCTTCAGATCCTTCTCAGAGTCAAGAGTTCAGATCCCAGGAAAATCTTCAAAGCTGCAATTTCGATCTTTGGAGAAAAACATGGCTCCTCGAAAGTTTCCATGAAGAGCTGGATGGACAACAGACTTCTGAAGTCAGCTAAAGAATTAGTGCCCAATAATTGTGTTCTTATTGTGCCTCAAAGCAGGTAGCCTCTATGGGTCCTAGAAAGTGCAAAAGATTTAGGGCCTTCTTGGATCCAGGACATTCAGAACCTTTTCATGGTCTGGTGGACTGCTTAGAGCAGATCTCTGCAGAGGGATTTGAGTGCCTCAGGTATGTGGAGGAATCACCAATTGAAGTGCTGTTACAACAGCCATGTAGATGGATGAGAAGTGTAGGTATTGCATACCTACATCATCCAAGCATTGCAAAATACTTTCCATGCACTTAGACTGTCTTAAGTATTAGTTACATAAAAAGACCTGTTAAATATTTCTTTATACTATATTGCATAGTTTTCCTACTTCAGTTAAATATATGGAAATGCTTATAGATGATACTTTATTAATGTATACATAATAAGTAATACTGCTCATGGAAACCTGTTTCACACCCCAGCAGAACTGGTATCACTTGTAATCGCCTATACCTAACGTGGTATTTTTTTCACTGAAAAAAATGCCATTTTTCACATTGCAAAATGGTAATTTCACATGTGAAATTTTGTACAAGAAAATGAATTTAAACACCTTTATTTTATTTGAATTTCTTGTGCTTTCGAACAACTGTATTCTTTGATTATCAGAATTTTTAAAGTAAAACACCAAGCTAAAAAATAAATGGAAAATATTGTTCTTCAGGTAGATTCTGAAATATTTCAAACACCATATAAACCAAACGGTGTCTTGATAGTCTGTTCATTTCAATGGAGCTGAATTCATGTGTTTCCAGCATTGAGATTCCAAGGCCCCTGCAAACATTCGTGCACATAAGTACTTCCGTTGAAATTTGCGGGATGAGGGCCTAAGTGTGTGGTTTTCAAAGCAATAAAAAATCTAGTATAAAGTTTTTCAATTTCATGTGTTACACAGATTGATTTTTCCTGAAAAAAAAAATTTAACATTTCCCATGAAATCTATTTCTGTTACAGTACAGCTTTGCAATTGTTCCATAATGCATCTGGCAAATTATGCTGTTCTTTTCCCAAGCCTCAGATATAAATAGTCATTTGGAAGGTTGAGAGTTCTTTACCAATAAATAGGAAAACACCCTCATTTCCTAATAACTAAACTTAGAGACTTTATAACAAGATCCTTTCCCCTTTCAGTAAGCATGTCCACCAGACTATGAAAATAGGGTCATGCCCTTTACTGCAGAGTATTTCAGGCAGTTTCAAACCTGTCTGAGGTTGCATAGCAAGAAGGACTTCCTAGTTAGATGGGTCCCAAAGAGGATGTCTTCACAGAGATAGCAAATATCAAATTTCCTGTGTTTCAGCCTGTCATGGAGTCCCCGGGCGATGCCCTGGAACTACTCCCCACAAAGCCAGTCAGGACTTTGGGGAGCCTCCTGTCTCTTGGAGCAGACTGTCTTCAGGGCAAGAAGCTTACATGGCTTCACCTTCCTGGGTCTGACCTTGGAGCATTCAGCATATGCCCCTCCGTGTGCTTCCCACAGCGAGTCCACCCAGGCGAGGTCTTGGAGATGCCAGAGGGTCCTGCACCCTAGCTTCGCAGTCAGACGTGACTTTTAGCCAGCCAATAAAACAGAGATTTATTAGATGACAGGAACACGGTCTAAAACCGAGCTTGTAGGTACAGCGAACAGGACCCCATTCTGGGCCCAGAGAGCCAGACAACCCCATCTGCACTCATTCCTTGTCCCCAGCCAGCTCCAAACTGAAACCCCCTCCAACCCCTCCTTTCTGGCCTTTGTCTCTCTCCTGGGCCAGGAGATCACCTGATCTTTGTTCACTTTTAGCTATCCCCTTGCAAGGGGAGAAGTACCATTTGTTGCTAGGAGACAGATTGTTGGCCATTTATACACACTAGAGACTTAAGAAATGCATAGGGAAAACTGAGGCACCCACACAGTATTCAGAGGAAACATTAAGAACAGTCCCACTTCGTCACACAGCCTAATTATTTTCAAGGTTCATTTTGTCTTCAGTAAAAACAGTTCTTTGTAGATGCTGCTTTATGGAAAAAGTCAAAAGTCAGACCATACTAGAAGTTGTAAAATATGTTAGATATACCACTGGGTCTCTCTAAAATAAAAGCAGCAAAGAGTCCTGTGGCACCTTGTAGACTAACAGACGTACTGGAGCATGAGCTTTCGTGGGTGAATACCCACTTCGTCACATGCAACCGACGAAGTGGGTATTCACCCACGAAAGCTCATGCTCCAATACGTCTGTTAGTCTGTAAGGTGCCACAGGACTCTTTGCTGCTTTTACAGATCCAGACTAACACGGCTACCCCTCTGATACTTCAAAATAAAAAATCTCCAGAAAACAGAGATCTTAGTCTGACAAAGGGAAATGAAGTTAGCATGCACCTTATATATAAGGCAACAGCAGTATCAAACATCTTCATGTTATCACATAAAATAAGCTGCAAACTTATAGAATAGAGAGAGAGTAAATCATGTGTATGATACCCAGAAGAATCAAATGCATATTTCTAGGGCATTCATGCATATAGATCTCCTGATAATCTTAGTTGCCAACCTTGTATCCATGACAACACTAATAACTCAGCCCTCATGAGCAAACCAGTTAAAATTGGATAAAGGTTTTAATAACACCTAGCATGGTTATATGTATTTATTTTTGTAATGCTGCTTGTCATAGCTGTGGGCATGAAAAAGGTGTAATTAGAATAATAAAAGGAATGGCAGATATTTTCTATAAAAATATTAAAATATAAACTGATTAAATTAACCTGTAGTCCAGATTGTTGTTCCTGTGCTTTTAAGATAAGGGATCTGTTACCTCTCATTTACCAAAGAATAGGTTAATTGGGGGAAAATATTAGAAATTTCTCTAGGCTGAATCATGAATGATGGGTTGAAATTAAAGTTCTGATCCTGTAATTCTTAGTAAAGCATTTTATATAGCTTCTTGTGAAGTTTTATAAAAATCAGATTGGCTTACTTAGAGATGCTAATGGCTGGTCTGTTAACAGGTTATGATAGATGGCATCTGGGCAGGGGAGATGGCTTAGGTAGGCACCACAGAGGTCAGTGTTGGGTTCAGTCTTAACATCGTCATTAATTATCTGGAGAGGGTATAAACAGCCACTAACAAAATCAGGTGCTCGGAAGGTGATGTGAACACCTCTGAGGAGAAAGACATAATACTAAGTGGCCTAGCAAGGTCAGAAATTATTGGCAGGAGACTACAAAATTATATTCAACTTAGAAAAATAAAGCGATAAATTAGATACGAGTTCACAACACCTACTGTTTGTGGCAATGGAAAAGGCCATCAATTTGGCTTTTCAGAAACACCAAATCACAGAACAGGGACTTTATAATTCCTCCTTATAAGAATTTGGGCTCTGTAGATGCAATATTTCATTTCTGAATGGCTTGTCACCAGAAAGTTGTAGATAAAATGGAAGGAATTTAGCGAAGAGCAACAAAAATGGTCGAGGGCTGGAGGAACTTTGGAGATAAGATTGACTATGCCTAAATATTTATAGGTTGGCTAAATGACAGCTAAAGAGTGGGGTGTAAAAGTGTACAAATATGTGAGTGACATGATTGTTGATGATGAGGAGCAATTTGTTACTGTACATTGTAATATAACCAGAAGTTATGGGATTGCATTTAAGAAAAAGAAAGCCGAGTGCTAAATAGCAGAAGAAATTATCACTATGAGTTTTATGACTACAGAGTGGCCATCCACAGAATGTAGTGGAAGTGGGCTATGGAGAGTTTTTTAACCCCAGGCTGGGTGAAGCATGAGGAATTACACTGAAGGGAACAGTGTGGCATTGGAATCAGGATTGATTAGATGTATGGTTAGATTGGTTAGTCTTTTTTCATTTCTAATTTCTATTATTCATGTAATAGAAAAAACAAACCAAAAAATGAATATATTCTAATAATCCCCAAAACACGCAGTACAAACCTGTAGTACGTCGTTTTGGGTTAATTACAACATAACTAATTAATTATTTTTACCTTTATATTACTAATATGTATCTCAATCTTAACTTCTGTCTTAACATAGGTTATTGTTTTTTTCCCCGCAGTCTGGGAATTTCCTTTTGCATTTTTTTATGTTTGAATCCCCTCTAGCCATTTTGATATTGTAACAGATTGGATGTGTGTCCAGAAAGAGGATTTATTTTCTTATCTGCTAATTTTTTCCTTCGGAGAAGCATGTCAGCCAATCTGGAGCCTCCCTAGAAAGCTATAACTAAAAAAGATCTGATTTTCTCTTTCCACCAACCCTAAAAAATTCACAGGTTATGTTTCTCCAAATAATATAGTTCAGTAAATATATCATGCAAGTTGCAGTGGTTCAGTTTCAAAAATATTCATTCCGGAGCATGAGCTCTTAACCTCGGAATTGCAAACAAGTCAGGAGGGGAAGTCATAATCAGCCCTTTTTTTTTTTTTTTTTTTTTTTTAATATACGTAATTAAATGGGAGGAGCAGGGACCACAGATTTTTTGTTTTGGTGTTACATAGGGTCAAAGTATGAAAAAGGGTGAGAATCACTGTTAGAGGGAAATTTCCAGAGTAAATTTTTACTACCATATGGATTGCTGCAAATATTCTGCAAAAAGCATCCCGAGCTTTTCATGATGGATAATAGGAAGGCATGCTTATACGGAGGGATATGTACCAGATGATAAGATTTTTTTTTCATATTTCTTTATAGTGTTTGTCCTGCAGATTTGTAATTCTCTCTGTATATACCATACATGAAAATGTGACTTGAAAACTTAAGGCCTTATCTTCAGAACAAACCTTTCTTAAATTTAGGATTGATCTGGGTTTTTTGTAAATGAAAACTTAGCTTTTAATATACAAATAAATCTTTTGCTTTTTCTAATCCAGTGTAATCTAATTGCAGTTGATGAGTAAAGAATCTCCAGTCTCTGTTGGAAATGATGCTTACGTTGACCTTGATCGTCAGGTACCTAAGACCAGATGTTTCTTTTTCTTTAATCAGGAAATCAGTGTGCAGTTAGTCTGGTATATGGTATGTTGTAAGCAGGCTGCCTCATCATCATCATCTTCTCTTTTTTGGAAAATCTTTTGGAAAAATTCAAACAAAGGAACACACATTCAAAGTTTTAAATGTAATATTATTTCTTTGTTAAAGTACAATTTTTAAAAGAAAGTCAGTTAATCAGAAGTTGCAATTACATATATTTATGTAATTATGTCCTGTGGCTTATGTCCATCAGTAGTATTGCTACATTTAAACAAATAAATAAGTAAATAAAATAACTGGTATATATATATTTCTGAATGTGATTGTTCACAGTGCATGTGCAGAACAAAAATATTTCTTTGGAAAATAAAATTCATTATAAGCATTATGAATAGTTTGTAGCTGTCATGCTCAAAACTAGCATTATTTCTGACATAGCAAGAAGTGAAGACCTTACAAGTCAAAGGATAATCAGGAAGAAACTAAATAGAATTAGTAACATTTATTAGCTGTAGACAAAACTTTTTTGCTCATGACAACTCTCTTTGAAGTCAACAGAAAGATATCACTTGGCTTTAGTGGGCTAGATCAGGCTCAGATATCCTTGCAATAATTCTGGGAACTGTTGTGAATTTCCTGCTTTGAGAAATCTTGGGAAAATTCCTCAGTGACTGAAGTATTTGCGAAAAATGCTGGACCAAATATACCTCAGCTATTGTGTATGCATTTTGAGAGCACATTCTGTCATTTCTGTTGTTTCTACAGCCTCAGCCACAGTCCCTAAAATGGTAGAGGTATAACCTGGAGAATGATACTGTTTTTACTGAATCATATCATAAGTTATCTGTGTGGCTGTACATACTGTCTAAAAGATGGAATTAATTTTTATGTGTCAGTTGTCCCTTATAAACCTGAAAAATGACAGGGATGCCATTCTCTACAATAGATTAGATCGTGGAGAGAAGTAGGAGGCCCTTGTAAGGCTTGTAGGAATTCTTCACATTTATTCCAAAAATACGTAGTGTCTTTGTGCTTGCTTCTCAGACTGATTTTCTTTCCATGTACTTAATTTTACAATCCTAGAGAAACTTGGAAGCCATAAATCTTTCCATTATTACAAAATCCTTTAGAGACATAACTGAATAAATGCAAATGTATATATTAAGTCCTACTGTATTTTCCACTGCATGCATCCGATGAACTGGGCTGTAGCCCACGAAAGCTTATGCTCAAATAAATTTGTTACTCTCGAAGGTGCCACAAGTACTCCTGTTATTTTAACTGATGTCATTCAGATTTAGACTTGTCCTCTACCACAGCAATTGTTTCCCCTTTGTGCAGCAAAAGTAGTGTGCCCAGTGGCTAGACACATTTTACCTTAATTGTCTATTCCTTGTAATCCATCTCCCAGTCCTTTGTGTATTTGCAAACACAGTGAAAACCGAAACTATTCACTCTTGTAAAGAAAAGTGGTGTTGACAATTTTTTAAATGTACGGAAGTGATATGCTTTCCAACATTTGGGTTGTGGGGGTTCTTGAGCTCAACATGTAGAATGAAAATGCTTGCCTTAATACTTTATTTTGGAACAAAGCATTGCCTTCAGCTGTGTTCATCTCTCTCATATGAAGTATCTGAGCTCTTGAATGATAATAGGTGCCCTTTGTCGTCTTATAAAAGTAGAATAGTCAATAACTTTTTTCAAAATAAATATGAGCATAAAATCAGACTTCACAGTGATATCATTCAACATCCTTTATGGTTACAGAGAATTACATGTATTATGGTAATGTTATTGTGAAAATAAAAATATTTATATTAATTTTAAATAGTTGAAGAAAACTACAGAAGAATTAAATGAAGCTTTAGCAACAAAAGAAGAAATTGCCCAGAGGTGCCATGAATTAGATATGCAGGTAGGTAGTTTATTATATGTGCACAATACATTTTATGGAAATTGTAGATTGAGAAAGAAGGGGCATGGTGATTCTAAGGCAGTTGAAGAAAGGAGTCAGTTTGGAGACCTGTCTTTTTAAAAGTATACTCAGAAGTTGTACTTCTTTAGCTGTACCACTTTAAAGAAATGCAATCCTCCTGAGTGTGGTTGCAGTATAAAGGTGCTTTATACTAGTTTAGCTAGTCTCATACAGGAAGGGAATATGCTATACCGGTATTCTGGCATTAGGAATTGTATTAGGTATAACTATTTGGGTTGAGGGAAGTTGTGCCCCTTACCAAAATAGTTACACCAATACAAAAATTGTGTGAAGAACACATCTTAGGTCATCTTTTTTGAGTAAATTGAGCAAACTTGATCTGGAAAACATGAAAAGAATAAACCTGGAGCTCAGAAATGCCATTTTATCAAAGTCAATTTTCAGAGTAAAAGTGTGCTTTAATAAGATTTTATTACAGGATACTAGTATTTTCTTTTGAAGGTAGACTAAGACTTTAATGTATTAAAGCCTTTTTGTTTGATAACTGGCTACATTGTGTTCAGTTTTAGATGTCTCTAATAAATATAATTTAGAATCTACATTTAAAAAATTAATGTTGTTATGCCTCCATTGTTGTTATATCTTGGGTACATCACGTAGCAATTGGATAAATATTAAGGCTACGATGCATTGCTCTCATATAAGTTTATTACGAGTCCATCTATCGCCAGTTGTGGGTCATACTAGCGCCATCACTTGCACACCTTTTGCTCTTTAAGCTGACAATTCCATTGTTCCAGTTTTGCACTTTTGTTGTAACAGGTTGCAGCACTTCAAGAGGAGAAAAGTAGTTTACTAGCTGAGAACCAGATCCTGATGGAACGTTTGAACCAATCTGATTCTATAGAAGATCCCAACAGCCCTGCAGGGCGTAGGCACCTGCAACTGCAGACACAGTTAGAACAGCTCCAGGAGGAAACATTTAGGTAAAGAGATCCAGAGTCAGTAAACTTCATTTCGAACTAACAGACGCCTTATGAAATATTCCAGAAAGCAGATATTTCGTTTTAACTAGTAAACATTTTGTTCCTATTGGCAGTTATGTTGAATTATTATGGGGGTGCCCATAATGACCACTGTAGTTAAGTTCACAAATAAGTTGCCATTATGGCCCATCTTTTTATAAGCTTAGATTTTATAAACATTTGCTTTTTAGGCTGAAATTTTCCATGCTTACTCTCTGCCCAAAGTAGTAGTTGAAAAAATGTGTACATAATCCCTTCAGACATCTTTTAGCTCAGTGAGGATAAAATATATATACTTACTTCTAACCATAGTTCTGGGACAAGAAATTCTCAGTTCAAACTGGGACAGTGTCCTTAATAATAATGTTCCCCCTTGAAAAACCATTTTTTTTGTGATTTACTCAAAGATAAAAGCAGCGCTTGAGAGAGCTCCACTCCCACTCGTATTTCTTCCACTACCACTTTGTTCTTTCATAAGAACATAAGAATGGCCATACTGGGTCAGACCAAAGGTCCATCCAGCCCAGTATCCTGTCTGCCAGCAGTGGCCAATGCTAGATGCCCCAGAGGGAGTGAACTAACAGGTATTCCTGCCATCCATCTCCACGCTCTGACAAACAGAGGGTAGGGACACCATTCTTTATCCATCCTGGCTAATAGCCATTAATGGACTTAACCTCCATGAATTTATCTGGTTCTCTTTTAAACCCTGTTATAGTCGTAGCCTTCACAACCTCCTCAGGCAATGAGTTCCACAGGTTGACTGTGCGCTGTGTGAAGAACTTCCTTATATTTGTTTTAAACCTGCTGCCTATTAATTTCATTTGGTGGCCCCTAGTTCTCATATTATGGGAACAAGTAAATAACTTTCCTCTATGAGTGCTTGTTCATGTCCATTCCACATTAGGTGTGCGCGTGTCGCGTGCTCGAGCATTGGAAACTTTTTCCCTTAGCGGCTCCCGTCGGGCATAGCTGTTATCAGTCAGTTATCACTTAGTTAGCGTTTTCATTGTTGCTGAATTCTTAGTAGATCAGATGCTTGGAGGACTCTGGCATCTGCCCTGGCCCAAGTGCCGCAAGCTTATGCCTGTTAGTGACCCCCACGACTCCTGTCTACGTTGCCTGGGGGAAGCTCGCCAAACAGAGAAGTGCAAGATTTGTAAGGCCTTTAAGCCAAGAACAAAGAGAGAGAGAGAGACTTTCATTTAAGGCAGCTGTTGATGGAGGCCACGCTGCAGCCACCGGGCCCGGAATGCCCAACACTGGCCTCAGCGTCCTCGGTGCGGAGTGCCCCGGAGTCATCAAGACTCCTGGTACCAGCCAAGCATCATAAGCCGTCGGCCTCGGAATGACAAAATAGGCCCCGGCACCGCTCATCCTCTCCGATATGGCCCAAGGCAAAGCCAAAGGAGGGGTGTGGACGCTCTTCGCAAAAGACAGGCACCATCTCAGGCCCCGGACACAGGGGAGAATGGAAGGGATGCTGCACCTACTCCGGTACCAGTGGCACCGGCTGCTCAAGTCCCACTGAGTCCAGCTACGAGTGAGCTCAGTGTGGACGCAGGGCTCGAGGGCACGATAAATCAACCCTCTACCCCTGACACCTTTGAGGCTGCAAAAGACCTCATCGGATTGTCAGCGACAAGCCCCCTGCCAGCCAGGGAGAAGCCTCTGGCACCGCCACCCAGGGTGCTGTCGAGGGGAAAGCCGGCAATGGTGAGCCGTTCGAGGTCACCATCCCGGCGCTGGTCCCGGTCAAGCTCTGAGTCCAAAGACTCCCAGCTACCCTTGAGTCAGATGGAAGTCTCGGTACTGGAGATGAGTTAACACACGGGGTCAGTGCAGGACCTACAGCGCTCCCCGGTGCCCCTCGCCCCAAAACCGGCACCAGCAGGGCTCAAGTCGGGAGTCGCCAAAGGCGCCCAGAAGGTACCGGTCCCGATCTCAGGAACAGAGCAGCGGTACTGGTCCCGGTCAGCCAGAAGCTGATCATCAGCCTCCCACAGGCACAAATCGATGGTACTACAATGGCCCTCACACTCGGCGTCACCGGAGTCCGGCGCCAACTCGGGCCAATACAGCTACCCACAACGGGCCCTGGACAGCAGGGAACAACTAACTGGCTGGCTACCACAATGGGTACTGCCAGGACACTGGCTTTTCTGGACTCCATGGGCCGACCACCAGCGTCAAGGTGCTCCCTCTAGGGCCAGCTCTTCGGTACAGAGATCCTGATCCCCTGTAAGGGAAGCTACGGTGTCCAAGCTGCCTGCAGCCTCGCTAAGCGAGAGACACGAAAGCCTGGCACTGTACCCGGTGCCATCCCAGGACCACCGGCACCAGCTCAAGCCGGAAGTCCCTTCCCTGAGGGAGGAAGACCGAGGGGGACCAGCAAGAGGAAGCTGAGCAGCCGCTAACCTCTTCGTCATCCCCGGATGAAGCAGTGGCAGGCATGGTGGTGCCAGGACCTCCGCCATTAGACCAGAAGGCCCACCAAAAACTGCTTCATAAGGTGGCCCATAGCTTGGGGTTGCAAGCCGAGGAGACGGTGGAGCAGGAAGACCCCATGGTGGACATTCTGAGCGTGGAAGGTCCTTGCAGAATAGCGCTCTCACTCATTAAGACCATTCAGTCTAATTACATGACTATATGGCAGACCCTGGCATCCAGCGCACCAACAGCCAAGGGTGTAGAGCGCAAGTACTTCACCCAGTCAAAAAGTTACAACTTCTTGTTCTGTCACCCGAACCCATGTTCACTGGTAGTCTCAACAGTGAATAAGGAAGAGCACCATGGGCAACAAGGCCCGGCCCCCAAGGCCAAAGAAGCAAAACTCGTGGACCTGTTCGGCAGGAGAGTGTATTCATCAGGGCGCCTCCAGGTGAAGATTGCTAACCAACAGGCCATCCTCAACGGGCATAACTTCAACTCCTGGGCGGCGGTGGGGAAGTTTAAGGACAAACTCCCGCAGGGCTCCCAACAGGAGTTCACGGCCCTAGTGGAGGACGGCAAGGCCGTAGTGAAAACCTCCCTCCAAGTGTCTCTGGACTCGGTGGACACGGCGGCCAGGACAGTAGCTTCAGGCGTAGTCATGTGGCACTCAGCGTGGCTTCAGGAGTCAGGTTTGCCGCCTGAGGTCCAGAATTTGATCCAGGACCTCCCATTCAAAGAATCCGGACTTTTCTCAGACCAAACTGATTGGAAACTACATAGCCTTAAAGACTGTAGAGCCACACTCAAGTCACTGGGTATGCATACCCGGTAACTCAGAGGAAGCCCTTTAAGCTGCAACCCCCTCCTCAGCACCAGTACCAGCCTCGTCCTCGGCAAGAGCCTTACCGCAGGTGGGGCGGAGACCATAGGAGGCGGCGCTATAACAACAACAATTCCAATAGGCCTAGCCAGAACCAAGGCCAACATAAATCTCAGCTGGGCTCTAAGACAGGCTTTTGAAGTCGCACTCAAGAGGACAGCGTACCAGATCATCCACCGGATCCATCCCTGTGCTTCCTCAACCGCCTATCCCGCTTCTCCCATGCGTGGTCCAGCATTATGTCAGACCACTGGGTGTTATGCACGGTGCGAAGCGTGTACATGCTACAGTTTTCCTCCCTGCCTACCCCTCACCCTCCTTCCCGTCCCTCTTCAGGGATCCTTCTCACGAGCATCTCCTAGAAAAGGAGGTTCACTCGCTCCTAGAGGTGGGGGAGGTACAGATAGTACCCTTAGACCTAAGGGGAAAAGGGTTCTACTCCCGCTACTTCCTCATCCCCAAGGTCAAGGGGGGTCTTCATCCCATCCTAGACCTGCGCGGGCTCAACAAGTTCATGGTCAAGGCCCAATTCCGCATGGTCTCTCTGGGTACCATCATCCCCTCCCTGGATCCGGGAGGCTGGTATGCTGCCCTCGTCATGAAGGACGTGTACTTTCATATCACCATCCACCCAGCGCATCACCGATTTCTATGGTTCATCGTGAACTAGGAGCACTACCAGTTCGCAGTTCTACCGTTTGGCCTTGCTACAGCCCCACAAGTATTCACAAAATGCATGGCGGTGGTGGCAGCGTGCTTGTGGTGACAGAAGGTTCGAGTTTACCCATACCTCCATGACTGGCTCCTGGCAGGTCAATGTGAAGAAGAGGTTCAGTCCCACATGCAGATGGCACTGAGTCTATTCCGCAGGCTGGGGCTCCGTTCCCAAGTCCACTCTCATCCCAACACAGAGAGTGGAGTTCATAGGGGCGGTGCTAGACACGGTACAGGCAAGAGCGAGCCTTCTGGAATCATGATTCCAGCCATCCAGCAAGCAGTGAAGTCACTGGTCAGTTCCCCACTACGACAGCCAGATGTTGCCTGTGACTGCTAGGCCACGTGGCAGCTTGCACGCATGTGGTCAGGCATGCCAAACTGAGACTCAGAACTCTGCAGGCTTGGCTTGCCCATGTATACCTCCCTGGCAGGGCCCCCTTGGGCTTGATAGTAACAGCCCCGGGGGACGTGCTGGACCCATTGAGGTGGTGATAGTCCCAGACCAAAGTTTGCAAGGGCATCCCCTTTGCTGCACAACAGCCGGACTTGACACTGGTAACAGATGCGTCAGATCTCGGATGGGGAGCTCACCTGGGGAATCTCAGAACTCAGGGCTTGTGGTCAGGGAGGGAGCTATCGCTCCATATCAACATGAAGGAGCTCAGGGCAGTTCGTTTAGCATGCCAGACCTTTCACGCCACTTTGAGTGGTCACAGTGTGACAGTTCTGACAGACAACACGACCACCATGTTTTATATAAACGAGCAGGGCGGAGCCTGCTTCTCCTCGTTTTGCCATGAAGCTCTCCTTCTCTGGAACTTCTGTATATCCCATGCCATTCACCTCTAGGTGGGGTATCTCCTCGGGGAGCAGGACGAGCTGGCGGACCACCTCAGCAGATTCTTCTGCATGCACGAGTGGACACTCAAAACGGACGTCATGCTTTCGCTCTTCCGGAGGTGGGGGTTTCCCTGGGTGGACCTGTTCACTACCAAGGACAACACCCAGTGCCCACATTTCTGCTCGTTCCAGGGTTGCAGCCTGGGCTCAATAGCCAACAACACATTTGTGATCCGGTGGGGAGGGGAACTGAAATATGTTTTCCCCCCCGATTCTCCTGGTGCACAAGGTACAGCTTAAGGTGCACAGGGACAGGGCATCGATCATTCTCATCGCCCCGGCCTGGGCCCACCAGCACTGGTTCACCATGCTGTTGGAGCTGTTGGTGGAGGCCCTGATATCCCTGCCCCTACACTAGGACCTCATTATACAGGACGGAGGGCGGCTTCTCCACCCCGACCTGCAATCGCTGCATCTGACGGCGTGGAAGCTGCATGGTTAAATGCTTTGGAGAGCCAGTGCTCCCTTCCTGTGCAGCAGGTTCTACTTGGCAATAGGAAACCCTCTACCAGGGCAACTTACTTGGCCAAGTGGAAGAGCTTCTTGTGCTGATGCGGGTCACAACAGGTGCGACCGCTCCAGGCCCCACTTCCAACCATTCTGGAGTACCTTCTGCACCTTAAGCAGCAAGGGCTGGCCCCATCCTCAGTTAAGGTGCACTTGGCGGCTATTTCCACCTTTCACTCAGGGTTTTTAGGTAACTCGGTTTTCTCCCACCCAACAGTGGGACAATTCCTCAAAGGTCTGGAAGGGGTGTTTCCTTACTCATGCCCCCCTGCTCCCCTATGAAATCTCAACTTAGTCCTTTCTAAGCTCATGGAGCCCCTGTTTGAGCCCGTGGCTACCTGCTCCCTTCTCCACCTTTCCTGGAAGGTGACATTCCTGGTGGCCATCACCTTGGCCAGAAGGGTATCGGAGCTGAGGGATCTCGCCTTGGAGCCACCATATACTGTGTTTCACAGAGATAAGGTGCAGCTCCGCCCACACCCTAAGTTCCTCCCAACGGTAGTCTCACAGTTCCATCGTGGTCAGGACATTTGCCTGCTGGTGTTTTTTCCAAAAACCCATACGGGCCCAAGTCATCGCAGCCTGCACACCCTAGATGTCTGCCGAGTGTTCGTATTCTACTTGGAGTGCACCAAACCCTTTAATAAGTCGACGCAGCTATTCGTGGCTGTCGCTGAGAGGATGAGGGGCAGCCTGGTGTCGACACAGCGAATCTCGTCGTGGATTATGGACTGCATTTGGGCGTGTTATAACCTCACTGGTGTCCCAGCTCCGGCAGTCATGGCCCACTCGACCAGAGCGCAGGCAGCTTCCACAGCCTTCCTTGCACAGGTCCCAGTCCAGGAGATCTGCATGGCAGCCACCTGGTCATTGGTGCACACCTTTACGACCCACTACGCGGTCAACTAGCAGGCATGGGAGGGCGCAGCAGTTGGCAGGGTGGTCCTCCAATCTATTGTTTCATGACTCCTACCCTCCTCCAAAGGTAAGCTTGTGATTCGCCTAATGTGGAATGGACATGAACAAGCACTCGAAGAAGAAAGAATGGTTACTTACCTTTTGCAGCTGTTGTTCTTCAAGATGCGTTGTTCACGTCCATTCCACCACCCACCCTCCTTCCCCTCTGTTAGAGTCGCCGGCATGAAGGAACTGGAGGGGGTCAGGCCAGCGGTGGTATATATGCATGGTGCGGGGGCCCCGCTGGCCCGACAGGAGCCACTATGGGGAAAAGTTTCCGATGCTTGTGCACGCGATGCGCGCACACTTAATGTGGATTGGACGTGAACAACATATCTCGAAGAATAACAGTTACAAAAGGTAAGTAACCGTTCTTTTCCTTATTCACTTTCTCCACACCACTCATGATTTTATATATCTCTATGATATTCCCCCTTAGTCTCCTCTCTTCCAAGCTGAAAAGTCCTAGCCTCTTTAATCTCTTCTCATATGGGACCCGTTCCAAACCCCTAATCATTTTAGTTGCCCTTCTCTGAACCTTTTCTAGTGCCAGTATATTTTTTTTGAGATGAGGAGACCACATCTGTACTCAGTATTCAAGATGTGGGCATAGCATGGATTTATATAATGGCACTAAGATATTCTCCATCTTATTCTCTGTCCTTTTTTCAATGATTCCTAACATCCTGTTTGCTTTTTTGACTGCTGCTGCCCGCTGCGTGGACGTCTTCAGAGAACTATCCACGATGACTCCAAGATCTCTCCTGATTAGTTATAGCTAAATTAGCCCCCATCATATTGTATGTATAGTTGGGGTTATTTTTTCCAATGTGCATTATTTTACATTTATCCACATTAAATTTCATTTGCCATTTTGTTGCCCAATCACTTAGTTTTGTGAGATCTTTTTGAAGTTCTTCACAGTCTGCCTTGGTCTTAACTATCTTGAGCAGTTTAGTATCATCTGCAAACTGTGCCACCTCACTGTTTACCCCTTTCTTCAGATCATTTATGAATAAATTGAATAAATTGGTCCTAGGACTGACCCTTGGGGAAAATAGTTGCCCCTCTCCATTCTGAAAATTTACCATTTATTCCTGCCCTTTGTTTCCTATCTTTTAACCAATTACCTATCTGTGAGATAACCTTCTTTCTTATCCCATAACTGCTTATTTTGCTAAAGAGCCTTGGGTGAGGGACCTTGTCAAAGGCTTTCTGGAAATCTAAGTATACTGTATCCACTGGATCCCCCTTGTCCACATGTTTGTTGATCCTTTCGAAGAATGCTAATAGATTAGTAAGACACGATTTCCCTTTACAGAAACCAAGTTGACTTTTGCCCAACAATTTATGTTCTTCTGTGTCTGACAATTTTATTCTTTACTATTGTTTCAGCTAATTTTCCCGATACTGATGTTAGACTTAACGGTCTGTAATTGCTGGGATCACCTCTAGAGCCCTTTTAAAATATTGGCATGACATTAACTGTCTGTCTTCCAGTTATTGGATACAGAAGCCAATTTAAAGGACAGGTTACAAAGCATAGTTAATAGTTCCGCAACTTCACATTTGAGTTCTTTCAGAACTCTTGGGTGAATGCCATCTGGTCCCAGTGACTTCTTGTTGTTAAGTTTATCAACTAATTCCAAAACCTCCTCTAATGACACTTCAATCTGTGACAGTTCCTCATATTTGTCACCTACAAAGGACGACTCAGGTTTGGGAATCTCCCTAACATCCTCAGCCATAAAGACTGAATCAAAGAATTCATTTAGTTTCTCCCCAATGACTTTATTGTCTTTAAGTGCTCCTTTTTAATCTCGATTGTCCTGGGATCCCACTGGTTGTTTAGCAGGCTTCCTACTTCTAATGTACTTAAAAAAACCAATTTATTACCTTTTGAGTTTTTGGCTAGCTGTTCTTCAGACTTCTTTTTGGCTTTTCTTACTACATTTTTATACTTAATTCAGCAGTGTTTATGCACCTTTCTATTTACCTCACTAAGATTTGACTTCCACTTTTGAAAGATGCCTTTTTATCTCTCACTGCTTCTTTTACATGGTTGTTAAGCTACAGTGGCTCTCTTTTAGTTCATTTATTATGCCTTTTAATTTGGGGTATACATTTAAGTTGGGCCTCTATTATGGTGTCTTTGAAAAGTGTCTATGCAGCTTGCAGGGATTTCACTCTTGTCACTGTACCTTTTAATTTCTGTGTAACTAACTTCCTCGTTTTTGCATAGTTCCCTTTTCTGAAATTAAATGCCACAGTATTGGGCTGTTGAGGTGTTCTTTCCACCACAGGAATGTTAAATGTTATATTATGGTCACTATTTCCAAGCATTCCTGTTATAGTTACCTCTTGGACCAGATCCTGTGCACCACTCAGGACTAAATTGAGAGTTGCCTCTCCCCTTGTGGGTTCCTGTAACAGCTGTTCCAAGAAGCAGTCATTTAAAGTATTGAGAAATTTTGTCTCTGCATTTCGTCCTGAGGTGACGTACCCAGTCAATATGGGGATAATTTAAATCCCCCACTATTACTGAGTTCTTTATTTTGATAGCCTCTTTAATCTCCCTTAGCATTTCATATTCATTATCGCTGTCCTTGTCAGGTGGTCGATAATAGATCCCTACTGTTATATTCTTCTTAGAGCATGGAATTACTATCCATAGAGATTCTGTGGAACATGTGGATTCATTTAAGATTTTTACTTCACTTAATTCTACATTTTCTTTCACATATAGTGAGAGGAGGTTTTAGCAAAGATTCTGAAAGGAATGTTTTAGCAAAGATTTTCAGTAGCACAGTGAAAGCCTTAGAATTTCTCTCTTTCAAATACAACGATGATGAGAAGTATACATCTCCTTGTTGCACTGCAAGCAGAGTTGTTGATGACATTGACTTGGAAGCATCTATACCCATAAAGCTGGAGCTCCCTCCACCTCCTTGAAAATGTAATAGAAACTTGGCAACATGATGTTGTTCATTGGCTTTTTTTTTTCCCCCCCAGTGTCCCAAAAAGCTGCTATGAAGGAAGAAGGTAACACTGGCCTGTGGTTAGAACATATTCCCTTTCTTACCTGCTGTTTTATTTCAATTCTGTAGGCTAGAGGCAGCCAAAGATGATTATCGAATACGTTGTGAAGAGTTGGAAAAAGAAATTGCAGAATTGCGACAGCAGAATGAAGAGCTAACCACTTTAGCAGAAGAGGCTCAGTCTTTGAAGGATGAGATGGATGTACTTAGGTAAACTATATTACTCTAACCATTAGGGAGTATATTTCTTTTTATTCCTAAAAGAAAGTTTCTGCTATCAATTCATCTCCATTAGCATTCATATAGTTTCAAAATTTTGCCTACATTAAAGTAGTTTATCAATAAGCACCAAAGTGCATCCAGTTACCATTAAAATTATGAGGTTGTGAATTTTCTGCCGGTCAACCAACCTGATATGATATCATTAAGCACTGTATATGTGATATTGCCACACTATTCATGTTATGGTTGCAGTAACCCTTCTTCATTATAAGCCCTTGTTTTAAGGCATTCACAACTTGTTGTAAAAAACGTATCCTTTGGGCTGCAATGTCTTTTGCTTGTTCTTAACCAAATGGTGAATTTCTTTGAAAATTTTGGTAAATTTCTCTTTGGCTGTTTTTTTCTAAATTGTGGTATTCAGCAATGAGAGCTGTTTATAAACTGAGCCCCATCCTGCATCCATGTTCCTAAAATTCTTAATTTAATCTACTAAACTGCCACTATGCGGAGAGAGCACAAGCTGTCCTGTAAATGGGCATAACAGCTCTTTGTGTTTTCCTTCACTGACCATAAAGATGCTCAAGTATTTCAAATTTTATTTTAAAAACAAATTAATCTGTTGGTAGGCATGAAAACAAGAGCAGATGCAGGGATAGTATTGAAAAGCTGCCTGAAAAGTGAGTTTTGAGGATGGATTAGGAGTCTGAGATGGAGATTGCCTGAGAGAGAGAGGATGACATGAAAATAGTTAGAACTTGATATGGAAACAGACAAGAAGACAGTAAATGCATTCGAGCAGGAAGAGTGATATGGTTGGTGAGGGGAGGAGCAGAAAGGCTGACAAAGAGAGAGCCAAGACACACAGCGGTGAGAATAAGTTGTTTGCTTTCTTATGCTACTCCTGGTGTTTGGGAACCTTTTTTGTATCCAGTTTAATACTGAGGTGACTTCAGAGCACTTACTGTGTTAGCATTCTGAATATTATTATATATTATTTGTATTACCGTAGTGCCTAGGACTCCTAGCCATGGCCCAGGCACTGTACAAACAAAGAACAAAAAGATGGTCCATGCCCCAAAGTTTACAATATGAACAGATTTGATGCAGCTGCTTCTTCTCTGTTATCATCCAGGCATTCCTCTGATAAAGTGGCTAAGTTAGAAAGCCAGGTAGAGTCATACAAAAAGAAGCTGGAAGATCTTGGTGATCTGCGGCGGCAAGTAAAACTCTTAGAGGAGAAGAACACTATGTATATGCAAAACACTGTAAGCTTAGAGGAAGAACTAAGGAAAGCCCACGCAGCCCGTAGCCAGCTGGAAACATACAAGAGACAGGTGAGAACAGAAATTGTTGTTGCAATTGATTTGTTGATTTCTTAGCCTTTTCTGTTAATTATAATAATAATTTGGGTAATACCTTCAGAACTCATCCATGTTCTGTGTAAAGGATCTGCTTTATTGTAAATATCCCTCTCCCCCTAGCTTGTATAGAGCTTGTGTAACTCCACCTACGAAGCAGGAAAAAAGTCAACAAGAGCTGTCTCTCTTGGATAGACAAAATGTATAGAATTACAGATTTTTAAGGTCAGAAGGGACCACTGTGATATTCTAGTCTGACCACCTACATAAAGCAAAGCATAGACCTTACTTGAATTAATTCCTGCTTCAAGTCCAATAGCTGTGGTTAAACTAGAGCAGATCTTTTAGAAGAAATATCTAGTCTTGGTTAAAAAATTTCCAATGTTGGAGAATCCATCATAACCCTCGGTAAGTTGGTCCAATGGTTAATTACTCTCACTTTAAAATGTGCACATTATTTCTAGTCTGAATTTATCTTTCAGCCTCCAGCTATTAGATCTTGTTACACTTTTGTCTACTAGATTGAATAGACCATTATTACATTTCTGTCCCCCATGTAGGTATTTATAGGCTGTGATCAAGTCACCCTTCAACCTTATATTTGATAAGGTAAATAGATTAAAGGAGTTCAGTCTCTCACTATAAGGCATGTTTCCCAATCCTTTAATCCTTCTCATGGCTTTCTGAAACCTCCAGTTTTTCAACAACACCAGAGCTGGACACAATATTCCAGTAGCAGTTGCGCCAGTTCGTGCTCTGCACAGGCTCCACCTCTTTTCCCCTCAATCTTCAGCGTCCTGTTGCTCCATGGAGCAAGCAGGTCAGCTCTCTGCACTGTCTGCATTTTCGGTCTTTGTTCCTTCTCTTGCAAGGAAGAAGAGAGAAGGTAAGAGGAGATTTGCTGAGATTCTTCCCCTGCCTGGTGACCCTTTTCCAGCTATTAGCCTCTGTCAATCCCCTTGAGCTGGTTTACATTTGGCAAATTCAGTTTGTGATAGGGAGTCTCCCATTAGCTTGTGAGAAGTTGTTCTCAGCCCCAGTGCAGTGTTTGCTCTGCATCTGCCTGGTTTGGACTCTTGGGGATGTTTTTCACTTCCCCTAAGGGCCAGCCCTGGCAGGTTTACACTGAGACGAGAGGATATGTATTTCTCATCCTATGTGCCATGGGAGGGGTAAGTAACCTTCTTGTTACCCGCACCCTCTGAAATGAAGGGCCATATACATTCTCCAGTTTACCAAAAGTGAAGTGGAGTATTTTATTTCAAAGTGGGTGGAAGGAAGTTGCATACCTCCCCGAGACAACTTGTGTTTCTATTCTGTATTGATTTGCCAGGACCTCATGCACATTAGCACTGGTGTCTGCACCTGATCATACTTGTTCCCTCATTAACATGGGATGAGCCTTGGGCAACAGAAAGGAGTGTAGTAGAAAGAGAGAGAGAGCCCTGGAGCATTGGGGCTGGGCTGAGGCCTGAACCAGAGGCTGTGAATCACAGGCCATATGTTAAAGCAGATGCTTACAAGTTCACTGTCCAGTAGATGAACTTGGGAAAGTTGCTGCTAGTGTTCTAGGCACTAGATATTTACGTAAATTTATTCTCGCTAGTACAGATACATCCCAATCTAGTACAAGACAAGATGGTTTGACAAAATAATGAGTAGGGATGTTTCATCCAAGATATTAGGAACAAGGAGAGGTAACAAACAGAGGTCGTGAAATAAGCATGGTGGTACTTAAATTTCTTATAGACGAGGGGTCAGCAACCTTTCAGAAGTGGTGTGCTGAGTCTTCATTTATTCTCTCTAATTTAAGGTTTGGCGTGCCAGTAATACATTTTATCGTTTTTAGAAGTCTATAAGTCTATAATATATAATATATAACTAAACTATTGTTATATGTAAAGTAAATAAGGTTTTTAAAATGTTTTAAGAAACTTCAGTTAAAATGAAATTAAAATGCAGAGCCCCCTGGACCGGTGGCCAGGACCCAGGCAGTGTGAGTGTCACTGAAAATCAGCTTGTGTGCCGCCTTCGGCACACATGCCATAGGTTGCCTACCCCTGTTATAGACTGTCGTTTGTCTCAGTCTATAAATGTTGGGATACTTCGCCTTAACTCTTTTTCCAGCCTAGGGGGCAGCAGCAAGTCCGACCACTGACTGAGCTGAGTCCATTGTAATGAGCATACATGTTTTAATGTAACAGTAGATATTGATCCAGGGAGCTAGTACCGTGCCTCATTGACAATAAGCCTGGCCAAGGGCCTTAGCCATCGAACCATGCCTGTGATTTTTCTTTGAGTAACGTCAAGGTCTGTTGAATGATCAGGTTGCCTTATCTGCTGCTGTTAGTGATAACATTTGGAGCTCCAAGGACAGAAGCACTGAGCAGCCTGGACAGCATTACTGAGGCAACAACATTCCAGCCTTCGATGCTCAACCACGTTGGGTAGTATTGTTGAGGTTGTCCGAACTAGCTGTCTGCGCCGAGCTGAACAGCACATGGAAAGAACACACACACAAACAAGCCAACTGACCACAAGGGGAACCTCATTCTTTATGTCAAAGATACAAACAATTGGAAACAAAAGGTTACATGGGAAGCATTAGGCAACCTTAACTTTAGACGTTGCTACTGTTCACACTAGAATGTTAAAACTAGGGCTGTTGAGCGATTAAAAAAATTAATCACCATTAATCATGCTATTAATAATAGAATACCATTTATTTAAATATTTTTGGGTGTTTTCTACATTTTCAAATATATTGATTTCAATTACAATACAGAATACAAAGTGTACAGTGCTCACTTTATTTTCATTTTTATTACAAATATTTGCATTGTAAAAAAACAAGAAATACTATTTTTCAATTTACCTAATACAAGCCCTGTAGTACAATCACTTTGTCATGAAAGTTAAACTTACAAATGTAAATGAAGTACAAGCTTATGTACAAAGTAAAACTGCATTCAAAAATAAAACAATGTAAAATTTAAGAGCCTACAAGTCCACTCGGTCCTATTTCTTGTTCAGCCAATTTCTTGGACAAACAAGTTCATTTATGTTTGTAGGAGATAATGCTGCCCGCTTCTTGTTCACAATGTCACCTGACAAATGTCAGTTTGCATGGCACTGTTGTAGCTGGCATCACAAGATATTTACATGCCTGATGCGCTAAAGATTTATATGTCCCTTGATGCTTTGATCACCATTCCAGAGGACAAGCATCCATGCTCATGCTGGGTTCTGCTTGATAATGATCCAAAGCAGTGCAGATGGACACATGTTAGTTTTCTTCATCTGAGTCAAATGCCACCGGCAAAAGATTGATTTTCCTTTTTTGGCTGTTCGGGTTCTGTAGTTTCCACATCAGAGTGTTGCTCTTTTACGTCCCCTGAAAACCTGCTCCACACCTCATCCCTCTCAGATTTTGGAAGGCACTTCAGATTCTTAAACCTTGGGTTGAGTGCCTTAGCTATCTTTAGAAATCTCGCATTGGTACCTTCTTTGTGTTTTGTCAGATCTGCACTGAAAGTGTTCTTAAAACGAACATGTGCTGGGTCATCATCCAAGACTCCTATAACATGAAATATATGGCAGAATGCAGGTCAAACAGAGCAGGAGACGTACAGTTCTCTCTCCCCCCCCCCCCCAGGAGTTCATTCACAAATGTAATTGATGCATTATTTTTTTAACAAGCATGATCAGTATGGAAGCATGTCTTCTGGAATGGTGGCCGAAGCATGAAGGGGTGTGTGAATGTTTAGCATACCTGACACGTAAATACTTTGTGATGCTGGCTACAAAAGTGCCATGCAAATACCTGTTCTCACTTTCAGGTGATAATGTAAATAAAAAGTGGGCAGCATTATCTCCCATGACTGTAAACAAACTTGCTTGTCTTAGTAAGAAGTAGGACTGAGTGGGCTCTAAAGTTTTGCGTTGGTTTTTTTTTTTTGAGTGCAGTTATGTAACAAAAAAAAATCTACATTTGTAAATTGCACTTTCATGATAGAGATTACACTACAGTACTTATATGAGGTGAATTGAAAAATACTATTTTATTATTTTTACAGTACAAATATTTATAATCAAAATAATAATATAAAGTGAGCACTGTACACTTAATATTCTGTGTTGTAACTGAAATCAATAAATTTGAAAATATAGAAAAACATCCAAAATATTTAATAAATTTCATTTGGTATTCTATTGTTCAACAATGCGATTAAAACTGCAATTAATCGCAGTTACTTTATTTGAGTTAATCACGTGAGCTAACTGCAATTAATCAACATACCTATTTAAAACATATTTTTATTTACACACATACCTCTTTCTCTAACTCTAAAACAAAGCAGACATTGGTTCCTTATAAATTGCTTCACAGGAAGCTACAAGTGGATGTATCTTCATTAAAGTTTCCATTCAGCTATAGAATTGGCATGCTGATCTTTCTTCAGTGCTGTTCTATCCAAGCTCTTTCTGTTACATGCTACTAATTCCATTCCTAGAACTGAGCCTTTGTTAATAGAAGTGTAAAGCTTTGAGTGAGCAACTTCTTGCTGATTTTGTTTTTCATGACTTGCATGTCCACTCTGAAAGCTTTATTCAGTTTTCTCCTCTTCTAATTGTAAATAGCTGTTCATTGATCATCTTCATGGTCGTATCCATGGGCACTTTGGCTGGACCCTTGATAGCTCATTACTTCCTCTTGTTAAATAATCAAAAGTGCCTCTGTTTCTTTGGATTTTGGGGTTTGGCTATCATTCCTTGGAGGTGAAACTCCAGATTAGTGGATTCAAAAAACATGAGAAAACAAATTTACAAATGAGCAAAATATTACCTGTTCACATAAGATTGGGCTTGACTTTTCAAAGTGATGCTTGGAAAACAGAGAGAGAGGAAAAATAAGAGAATGCATCTCTGTTTTTTTTTTTGTGCTGATTTCTTTACCCACACTTATGAGGAAGGAGAAGGGCCATTATCAATTTCCTCATCTCTTTTCCATTCAATTGTATAGTTATGGTGATTCATTGGTTATATAGAGATTTTACTCAAATTTAAATTTCGAGTATAATTAGCTGAGTAGTTGGGCAAACAGAACAGTTTGTATCTTCTTCATAGCATTGTTGTCTCAGTTTTTACTTGCACTGAGGTTGTACTATTCTGATCGCTTCAATGATATTGATTGAAAAAATAGGTGAGCAAACCATTTTGAATGTGCTAGCGATGAATATTCCATTTGTTATAACACTCATCTCACATTACAGTGTAATTAATAACTTTTTCATGCAAATTATGTTTAACACAGATAGACAAACAATTCCTCCTTTGTCTCACAGGTAGTTGAACTACAAAACAGATTATCTGAAGAATCAAAGAAAGCAGATAAATTAGAATTTGAATACAAATTGCTGAAAGAAAAAGTAGATGGCCTCCAAAAAGAAAAAGATGTAAGTGTTCAGATGTTGCTTTTTTTCTTGTGGTGGTGGTGATAACAAATTTGTATCCTTGTTACCCTGGACCTGCCAATCAAAATGACCTGTTTAGCCAAGTTATATTTCTTAGTTCACTTTAAATTGTCCGTTGTCTGGGTAAAATATTATATACATGTAATAACTGTGGAGTTTGATTAAACCGATCTGGTTTCAAGGTAACTATGAAAATGTGTGCAGTAGATTTTAAAAATGAAGAGCCAAGAAGACACATTTGTCTTTTCTTCTCAATATCCTTTTCTCCCGTCGCTGTGTTTATCTAACCTCCTACATAGATCCCTCATGAACAGTGTAACAAGTTTTAGCTTTGAGCATCCAGCAGTGAAAGACTCAGAAATCTCAAATGTAATTGTAAAGTGTATTTAATTTTAAACTGGGTTTCAAACTTTCATAATATTCCTCTGGAGTCAAACTCAGAAGTTTTCTTTTAAAGTAAAAAATCTTCAGTGTAGCCTCTACATACTCCCATTTGTGGGATCAAACTGCATGTGCTGCAAACTTTTGGAATCTTCTGGAGGGCAGTCTCAATTGGGGCCACTCACCCCTCCTGTCATCCAGGGCTCAGAGGGCAGAAAAAGAGAAGAAGCCTTAACTGCTCTTCCGTAGCTTCTGACCACCAAAGGTGCAGCAAAAGTGTCCAAGACCCCCAGATGGACTTGGGTCGATCAGGCATGGTGGAGAGCATTCATGAAGATCAGCTGCGAAGAGTTGCTCACCAACGTTAGCTCTGTACCTGGATGGAAGTTGAAGACTGTACTGGAGTTCTTGGTCACTTAACTCACATCCTAGTTCTTCTGAGGCAGACTGCAGCTTGGATTTTTACCCTGCACCATCCTCTACTCCGCCTGCAGATCTAGTTGTCATGTAACTCTGGTATGGAGTGGGCAGCTATCCAGGGCTGTCAGTGTCAAAGTGTCCACAGTTTCCATGGTTCTGGAGTCTGGGATAGCCAGTACCATCAATGCCATTTCTGGTTGTAGTGAGACCTGTTGATGTCAGAGACACTGAATAGCTTCCATGCTTCGTACTGAACCTTCCTGTGATCTAATTGACCATTTGGGCCTGGCATTTGAGAGGGCCTCAATAATCCCAACTTTAATTTCTTCCTGCATGGAGGTGCAGACAATCTATATCAAGTCCCTGAGAAGGACATGAGTATTTTTAAACTCATACAGGCCTGAGCTGTCAGATTATGACACTGGCCAATGGGAAAAGGCATTAGGCTGGATGATCTTGTGCAGTGTCTTGACAAAAAAATTTAGTGTTTTTAAAATATGTTCGCCAACACAATTAAGTCTAATGTTTTTAAATACCACTTATCACCTGGAAGAGACAGGGCTTAATAATTTTTAAAAACCTGTTTGGTGACTGATCAGTTCTAGGCCACTGTTAAATAAAATGTCATCCTGGACGTTGCTGTTCCCTGATCAAGAGGCTGGGAATCTAAACAGTCTCCTGAATGTTGCAAATTTGAACAACAGATGAGAAACACTCAGAGGGACAGATATTATCCTTGCCATGTTTTATGATTTTATTTTCTAACCAGCATTACCTCAGTCTTGCCTGGATTGAATCACAAGCAGCTAGTTTTCATCCATGTCCCAGTCTCAGCTGAATGCTTAACCAAAGGTCAAGGCCATTGACTTTCTTAGGGGTTATGCTGCTCACTAATCTTCCACCACTGGAAGTATGCAGAGGCCCTTGAAGAAGAAAGAGAAGTTACTTACCAGTAACCATAGTTCCTCAAGTGTTTGCTTTTGCATATTCCAGTTCCCTACCTACCTTCCTGACTTCTGTTGAGCGGGGTTAAGAATTCCCATATTGGGGGAAGGAAGTGAAAGTCTGTTGGCCCACTTCCATTGCATAGCTAGGAACCCTGCACAAGAGGAGAGGAAGGACAGTGTGAGTGGCCCTGATGGGGATACTGCTCTCCTTAAAGAACTCTGAAAGTTCATGGTGCAGGTGTCTTGACCCCACAAGTGTAGATATTCAGACACAGGACTCTCAAAGAACCAGTGTTGTTGGTGAGTAGCTGCTCTTTTTTTCTTTTTTTCTTTTTTTTTTAAATTCTGCCCGGGGAATGAATTGGGATTCCTTGCTATGAAAGGCATTTCTAGCAGTGCATATTAATCCTCGTTGATAAAGTGCTGACAACGATGTGCATAGTGGCAACTTGCCTAGAGTTAAAGATGGATTGGTAGAGCTGAGATTAATATTTCTTGTGCTTCCAATCTCTCAGAGGTTAAGAACGGAAAGAGATTCCCTAAAAGAAACTATCGAAGAGCTTCGATGCGTACAAGCACAAGAAGGGCAGCTCACAACTTCAGGTAATGGAGAAAGAGAAACTGAAGTTACCTTTTTCTAAAGAACGTCCACCGAGGTTTCATAGGGCCAGGTTAGACAGGTTTACTATTGTTTTATAGTTGACCAATGTAACTTGAGATTGTGAAATGCTTTCTGCTATAATCACATTTTTAGATCAGGACTTCATGAAGCTTTCAACCTTTGGCTGAAATTTTCCATGCTTGGTCTCTCCTGAAATGTGATATTTCAAAAAAGTTTTAAGAGTTTGATTTCTAAGTAATGGCAGTAAGAAACCAACTCACTTATCTCCAAAACATTTGCATTAATATCCTCACATAGTTTTCCTCAACTTATGTTGTACATATGCATTGGTTTATATTCCATATATCACATCATGCAAATATTTATATTTTTACATAAACCAAGGAATAAACTGTAACTTCTAATTAAAAGAAAAACTTTGTCCAAAACGGAGGAAAATGGGAACAGAAAACCTGTTCAAAAATGGAGTTATGCTCATCTTTCCTTCCTGTTATAGCATGACTCTGTATTATTTCTCACATGCTCACAAGGAGCATACTGTTTATAATGTTCTCTTAAAATTTAATCCTGTTAAACAATATTTATCCATAGCCTTCTGAAACAAAAAATTACTGTACTTTCTGTTAATCCTTTTCATTGTTTATGTCTGAAACAGGATTGATGCCACTGGGAAGCCAGGAGTCTTCAGACAGTCTAGCAGCAGAAATTGTTACTCCTGAAATCAAGTGAGTGAAATCATGCTTATTGTCTCCATAGACCTTAGGATGTGTATGCACACAATTAGTTCTTTTTCAGAGTTTTTAAGTTTATCACTAAGATTCACACTAGTTCTTTTCTCCTCCTTTGGATTTCTACAAAGCTATTCCTCTTACACTTGCAATTAAGTTTATTTGACCTGCCCTAGGCCTGTATCATACTGTTGTTTTTTTGGTTTTTTTAAAAGTGCTTTCACTGGATCGCATTTCTCTGAAGAGTTCATGATATTACTGTTTTTAGGCATGTTAAAAAAGAAAGATTTGAAACAATGGGACTTCATGTTATTGAAGAGAAAACAATTAAAATATCAAATTATAAACTGGATTTAAAAATCATTTGTATTATCAAGTGAGGAAGACATGCACTTATCAGAAAACAGAGCAAATTAGGAGAATAAAGTCAGAATTGAAAATCATTATGGTTTAACACTATCTACAGTGTATTTAATATTGTCCAGACAGTCTAGTATCACTCCAACTTGAAACTGGAGTAATTAGGGGACCCCCATCTCTAAGAAATACACTGCAACTCCTTTGGAAGAGTAATTCCAAACTCCCCTAATTACCCTTTCCTCTTGAGATGTGGGTACATCTGTTTTCAGTGATTGGGGAGATGCGTATGAGCTTAAGAACTCTTCTCTGGAGTGGTGAAGGTGGTACTTGCTGGATGGCTACTAACAAAAAAGGATTCCTTCTCTCTATTTTACTGTACATTGCTGTGACATGAGTTGGTTCCAGGTTAGTTAAAGAGCAGTGAAGAGGGGATTAATGCTTTCTGAAGCAGTGTTTTCAAAGAGGCATTTATCACAAGAGCCTTAAAGGTGACCTACAAAGGAGATAAAACAAACCTCAGCATTCTCAATGGAGCTCTGGGCCCTATCATACCTAGGCAAAGAGTAGGAGGGGAAACATGCACAGAGTGGTGAAATGCCTTGCCCAAGGATACCCAGCAGCTCAGTGACAGCTGAGAATAGAACCTAGGTCTCCTGACTCCCATTACAATCCCCTATCCACCGGGCCATACAGCCTTCAACATTTATAACTAATCCAGACACCACAGGGAACATTGCTCCACTGTGACCTGTGTGAGCTTGGTTCTTTATTATTAATAGAGAAGGTCTGAAAGTAGTTTTTCCCTGGAGGAAACAGGTTTTTATTTAACGTTAAACCTGAAAATCAGATAACTTCTAGCTTGAAAGACATTAGTCTTGTCTAGACTAGGGAAAAAGAACATTTTTTTAAGCATGTTAGCTAAAATGACTTTAAACATCACGTACCACCTCATGTAGACTGTGGCATAGTGATTCATAAAATCATATTAGCCAAAATTTAAAAAACAAGTTTCCTAGTTTAGATGAGGGTTTTGCTGCCAGGAAAGCTAGTGTAATAGTACATCACAAGAGACAAGAAGGGTGAAAGTTGAGCCATTGGGTGAGGAAGGAATTTTCAGTCATACTGTTAAACACCACCTTTAAGATTTTAGAGAAGAGTATCTTAAAGATTCAGCACCTTCACCCCTTCGGTTAAGATGTCAGAACAATATATTCCCTGTGAAATCCTCCAGGAAAATGAGGCAAGAGCAGAGTTGACATTCCTGTCACTTTCTAAGGTATACAAACAAGCGGAGGGCAGGAGGAGAACCTCTTTTTAAAATAAGCAAAAAAACATTTCAGGCCTTCTTTATATGTCATGATGAGGCAAACGGGCATAAGCCCTTTTTAAAAAAAATCCTTTGCAGGTCACCTTTAAAGGCAGGTCGGAGTAGTTCAATGAATGCTGACTACATTCATAAGAAACCTGTAGATTGCAAGCTCTTTTGGGGATAGACAGCGCTTAGCACAATGGGGCCCCATTATAGAATCAGAATCATAGGGTTACAAGGGACCACAAGGGTCATTTAGCCTAACCCTCTGCCAAGATGCAGGATTTGTTGCATCTAAAGCAGAATTTGTTGTGTCAAAATTCTTGGTTGGCCTTCAGTCATTACCATAATAAACATGATTTAATAATTAATAACAATTAATGTAAAAAATGGGCTTCCAGGCAAAAGTGCCCCTCCTCTCTCATCTCATTTGCTCTCTGATGTTGCAGTGTGATAAGTATACAGGTCCTTAGTTGCCACCTGGAGGGGATCCTGCAGTCATAAGAACAGCTGTACTGGGTTAGATCTATGGTCCATCTAGCCCAGTATCCTGTCTCTATCATTTGCCAGTGCCAGATGCTTCAGAGGAAATGAACAAAACAGAGCAAGTTTGAATGATCCATCCCCGTCATCCAGTCCCAACATCTACAGTCGGACTCATAGGGACACCCAGAGCATGGGGTTGTGTTCCTGACCATCTTGGCTGATAGCCATTGGTGCTCCCATCCTCCATGAATTTTATCTAATTCTTTTTTGAACTCATTTTATAATTTTGTCCTTCACAACATCCCATGACAGCAAGTTCCGCAGGTTGACTGTGTGTTGTGTGAAGAAGTACTTTCTTTTGTTTGTTTTAAATCTACTGCCTATTAATTTCAGTGTGTGACCCCATAGTTCATGTGTTATCTGAGGGGGTATGTAACACTCCCTTATTCACTTTCTCCATGCCATTCATGATTTTATATTTCCATACTCCCAATCATTTGTATCTTTTCCAATTCTAGTAGATCTTTTCTGGGATGAAACAACCAGAACTGCACATGAGGTATAGGTGTACCATGGATTTATGATATTTTTTGTCTTATTATCTGTCGCTTTCCTAATGGTTCCAAACAGTCTGTTAGCTTTTTTGACTGACGCTGCACATTGAGCGAATGTTTTTAGAAAACTATCCGCAATGATTCAAAGATCTTTCTTCAGTGTTAGCAGCTACTTTAGACCCTATCATTTCGTAAGTATAGGTGGGATTATTTTTTTCTAATGTGCATTATTTTGCGTTTATCAAAATTGAATTTCATCTGCCATTTGTTGCCTAATCACCCAGTTTTGTGAGATTCCTTTGTAGCTCTTTGTAGTTGGCTTTGAACTTAACTATCTTTTTGTATTGTGCAAATTTTGCCACTTCACTGTTCACCCTGTTTTCCAGATCATTTATAAATATGTTGAACAGTACTGGTCCCAGTACAGATCCTTGGAGGATCCCACTATTTACCTCTCTCCATTTTGAAAACTGACCAGTTATTCCGACCCTGTATTTCCTATCTTTTAACCAGTTACTGATTCATTAGAGGACCTTCCCTCTTATCCCATGACGGCTTTCTTTGCTTAAAAGTCTTCAGTGACGGACCTTGTCAAAGGCTTTCTGAAAGTCCAAGTACACTATGTCCACCGGATCACCTTTGTCCGCATGCTTGTTGACTCCCCCAAAGAATTCTGATAGATTGGTAAGGCATGATTTTCCTTTACAGAAGCTGTGTTGACTCTTCCCCAACATATTAAGATTATCTACATTTCTGATAATTTTGTTCTTTACTATAATTTCAACCACTTTTCCTGGTAATGAAGTTAGATACTGGCCTGTAATTTCAAGGATCACCTCTGGAGCCTTTTTTAAAATAGGCATTACATTAGCTACCCTCAATCCATCTTGTATAGAAGCTGATTTAAGCGATAGATTACATACCACAATTTCACATTTTAGTTCCTTCAGAAATATCATTTTATCTTGGTGTCTCATTACTATTTAATTTATCAGTTTCTTCCAAAACCACCTCTACTGATGCCTCAATTTGGGACAGTTCTTCAGATTTGTCATCTAAAAGGATGGCTGAGGAGTGGGGATCTCCCCATAGCTTCTGCAGTGTAGACCTATGTGAAGAACTCATTTAACTTCTCCACAACAGCCTTGTGTTCCTTGAGTGCTCCTTTAGCATCTCGATTATCCAGTGGCCCCACTGATTGTTTGGCAGGTTTCCTGCTTCTCATGTACTTTCAAAAACTAACAGCAACTTTTTTTTTGTCTTTTGCTACTTGCTCTTCAAATTCTTTTTTGGCCTTCCTGCTTTACAGTTTTACATTTAACGTGCCACAGTTTATGCACCTTTCTATTTTCCTTACTAGTATTTGACTTCCAATTTTAAAGGATGCCTTTTTGCCTCTAACCACCTCTTTTACTCTGCTGTTTAGCCATGGTGGCATTTTTTAGTCTTCTTACTGTCTTTATTAATTTGAGGTATACATTTAGTTGGAGCCTCTATTGTGGAGTTTTTAAATAGTCTCCTTGCAGTTTGCAGGCATGTCTCCCTTGTGACTCTTCCTTTTAATTTCTATTTGAATACCTTCTTTTTTATGTAGTTCTCCTTTTTTGAAGTTGAATATTACTGTAGTGGGTTTCTTTGGCAGTTTTCCCCCTATGGGGATGTTAAATTTAATTACATTATAGTCACTGTTACCAAGCTCTTCAGCTATATTCACCTCTTAGACCAGACTCTGTGTTCCGCTTAGGACTAAATCAAGAACTGCTTCTCCGCTTGTGGGTTCCAGGACTAGCTGCTCCAAGAAGCAGCCATTTAAGGTGTCAAGAAACTTTATCTCTGCATCCCATCCTGAGGTGACATGTACCCAGTCAACATGGGGATTGTTGAAACCCCCATCATTATTGCATTTTCTGCCTTTGTAGGTTCTCTAATCTCCCTAAGCATTTTACAGTCCCCTTCACCACCTTGGTCAGGGGGTTGGTAGTATATTCCTACTGCTATACTCTTACTGTACTCTTACTATGGTAACTACATTCCAGTAATCCTTTTTGAAGAGGACTACATTAATGCAAAGTAGGAGTCATTTAGTTTGTACCCAAAGCATTCACATGGGGGCAGTTACAGGACAGAATTTTGGTATGCACTGCTGTTCACACCCCAAGACTCGACTTCTGCAAATGCTTGCTGCTAGTATAGTGCTCACTATGATGAATAGTGCTTCCGGTGTGTAGGGAACTACACGCAACAGTAAGTGCTTTTCCAGCAAGCAGTTGCAGGGCTAGGCCCTTAAGTGCCCTCAGTTCTGAATCACTTATTTCTTTACTGTTTCAGAACTCTGAATAAAAAGAAGATTTTCATATAGAGGCTTGGGAAAAGCAGTACAAGATACCTTTGATATAGGCTTCCTATGGTAAATAGGCAGCTACCATGTTTTAAAACCAGACAGAAAAGGTCTTGGGGAAAGTCCCATTTAGCAGTTGTAAGCATGCACTCTGATCAATATATTACACAATCTGCACATTATTATGATACTGTGCGAGTTCATCAACTATAACTTTGGCCTGGTCTACACTGGCGGTGAGGGGATCGACCTAAGATACGCTCTTTAGCTACGAGAATAGCATAGCTGAATTCGACGCATCTTAGGTCGACTTATCTTGCATCTCACGGCGCAGGGTCGACTGCCGTCACTCCCCCGTCGACTCCACTTCCACCTCTCGCTGCAGTGGAGTACAGGAGTCGAGGGCAGAGAAATCGGGGATCGATTTATTGCATTTCAGTAGATGCTATACATCGATCCCTGGTCCAGCGGGTAGTGTAGACATACCCTTTGATAAAACCTGCAGTCAGTTCCAAGCTAACTTTAGCCTCTATTTTTAAAAAGAGCTTTCCCTTCTAATATTGTCAGCGATGCACACTCTTGTGATGTACCTGCATATTCCATACTATTTCCAGCGCCCTCTGGAAATCTTTGTTCTTTGGGGGCCATGCAGACTTTACCTTGAGCTATGAAAAGTTTGAGGCTGGGCTTTAGAAGGAGCCATACCTTCTGTTCCTTCCAGTCTCCAAAGCAGCAAATTAGAAATCCTTGACTTTCAGTCTTTAGGTCATTTTCCTTTGTTATTTCTCCTTGGTCAAGAGTTAGTTTTTATTGTAACGTCAACTAAATATAGTAATAGGTAGAGTTAGTTTTTCTGTTTACAAGTATTTAGGGATTAAGTTGTTTCAGTTTTATAGTGATCTCTCTCTCGTATCCTCAGTGTGACAGTGATTCCGCCATGGTGGCAGAGCCAGGGAGAAAGATGAGCTTTTAAGACCTAACCTTGCTGGAGAGGCAGAAAATCTGTAATGGTATGTCTACACAGCCCCGTGCCAGCAAGCCTCCCAGCCCGGATTGACAGACTTGGCCTCATGGTGCCATACTAACAGTGGCTGTGTAGACAAGGCTTTGAAGATGCAGCTCAGGCTGGAGCTTGGGCTCTGATGCCCACCCCCATCCCTAGGCTTCAGTGCCCAACCTACAGCCCAAGCTGCAATGTCTACACAACTACTTGTAGCATGGTAGCGCAAGCCCAGATCTGTCGACCCAGGCTGGGAGACTCTCTGTCGTGGGCGGTATAGACGTATAATAACGGACCTTGATACTCAGTGCTTCAGTGGGAGGTACTTACCCCAAGATGCTCTATCTGCTTGCAGTTTATTACTTGTTCCCATAACTACCTGGGTCTCTACTCTGGTTGATGCTGATGGAAAAAGATATAGTTTCCAGGGCAGAGTCTGAGCCATCTCTGGGCCTTTCTTTCAAGCTCCATCCTTGAGGCAAATCAAAGTTCAACTCTGCTAGGGACTGGAATGTTTTGAAGAGTGACTTCAGATTTGGTACTGAAAGTTTCTTTCTTGGTATTACGAGATCATGAGAGAAAGCAGAAAAAGCAGCACCATCACTCCTTAGAGAACCACTCCTCTTCAGTAAGATGTAGGGATAGTGGTTCCAGCAGGGATTGACAACAAAGAGCCATCAACTACTGAGGTAGGTTGTTTGAAGAAGGAAGGGATTCTAGGTAAAATGTTCCTTTAACAATGAACTTCCAGGAGAAACACCGCCTTTTAGATATCATAGATCCTCTCAGTCTTTCTTTCATTGGACTGTCGTAAAAAGTAATCTTATTTTAGCAATCAGAAATCCAGGACTGACTGAATACAAGAGCAGTCCTCAACTTGCAGCCATGTGTTGCCAGAGTACACATTCCTTCTCTGGTGTATCCCCCCTTTGCCACTGGGGGCCTCCAGGCGGTAGTGTAGAAGCCAAAGGGCCAGCTTTACACCATCCCTGACTTGTTCTTCACAAGGGGAATCCCTAGCTGGGCAGGACCATCAGCTTTCTGACTCATTTACATGCCAGAATGGGTCTTATGATTGACCCCTAAGCTTCTTGTGCCCCTTATATCGTCCAGCAGAAATGGTGAGCCCCAAGTTTCAGTGGCTGACTTGTTCACTCTTGTGTTTTGAA